>NC_091984.1:235930766-236253266 GCF_044704955.1 Pristiophorus japonicus | reverse complement strand
CCCCGGGAACAGCTTCTCCCCAGCAGAAACCCTCACCATATTTAAAAAGCAACTGGATGTGCACTTAAAGTGCCGTAACCTACAGGGCTACGGACCGAGAGCTGGATCGTGGGATTAGACTGGATAGCACTTTGTCGGCCGACACGGACACGATGGGCCGAAATGGCCTCCTTCTGTAATTTTCTATGATTCTGTCACTCTATCACAACCCCTGGTGATTTTGAACACCTCTATTAAATCTGCCAGCTTCTCCGGTCTCTGCACATAACCAAAGCCCCTCATCCCCTGGGGCCATTCGAGTAAATGTCCTCCGCACCCTCGCCAACCTCTCTGCTGCCAAGTTGTAATTGGTAAGTTTAGCAACTTCCGTTCTTTAGCGGGTCCGTCTGATGAAGGCCCACTATTGGCTGGAGGCTTGCATTGTCTGGCAGTGGCACGTATCGGCAAGTCACACCTTGTGCCCATCATTTTAAATCCTTTCATTTTAATGGTGGTAAAACAAGTGGTATAAGAGGCAGGTCTTTTGCGCTTATCCAATTCTTTCGAACGCCATGGTTGAGTCTATAACCCTTTCAGGCAGTGCATTACATACACATTAAAAACTACCGTTGAGCACATAAATCTCCGCGTCCTCAGAACCACGGTGCCGTGTACAGTTAAAAGAGTGCAAATTGTTGACACTGGTTGACCTTCTTTTACAGAACGGGCCGATTAGCAACCGAGACACGGGTCGCTGCCTGGAAGTGGAAATGGCCAAGGACGCCAACTTTGGCCTGAGACTATCTTTGCAGAAATGCTCGGGGCAAAAATGGATAATAAGGAACTGGATCAAACATGCCAAGCACTGAGGGTGGAGGGGCCTTGCAGCGTATCTTTGTATATCTGCTTCCACTTGACATCGTGACACGCGGCCAGACGCCCATGGGGACCTGGTGGGACGGGCCGTGTGAGGTCGTCCAGTCATTCTCAACGGAGGGACACTGGTCAACTCTTTCATCTGAACATTACTGACACTGCACGGAATTACATGGACAATGATGATGTGCCTTTTTTTCACATATAAACTTCTCGACTGGAAACCAGTCCCTTTAGCATGTTTGATTTATTGTATTGGAACAGAAAATTGTAAGTAACAAAATCAAAAGAATTAATATATTATAATATTAAACGGTACGATTTTAAAGGGGGGGGTGGTGCAGGAACAGGGAGGCCTGGGGTTGTGTGTATACACAAGTCTTTGAAGGTGGCACAGCAAGTTAAGAAGGCTTTTAACTAAAGCCTACGGGATCCTGGGCTTTATAAAGGAAGTTTCTTCACTGGTTCAATCACGGGTTAGGCCCCCGCTGGAGTATTGTGTCCAATTCTGGGCACCACACTTTAGGAAGGCCTTGGAGAGGGGGCAGAGGAGATTTACCAGAATGGTTCTGGGGATGAGGGACTTCAGTTACTTGGAGAGACTGGGGAAGCTGGGCTTGTTCTCAGAGCAGAGAAGGTTCAGGGGAGATTTAATCGAGGTGTTCAAAATGATTTGGGTTTTTGATAGAGTAGATAGAGAGGAACTGTTTCCACTGGCAGTGGTGGTGGTGGTGGGGGAATCTGTAACCAGGGGGGTCACAGATTGACGATAATCGGCGATAGAACCAGAGGGGGAGATAAGGAGAATGTTTTTACGCAGCGAGTTGTTGTGATCGGGAACGTGCTGTCTGAAAGGGCAGTGGGAGCAGATTCAATCGTAACTTTCAAACGGGGATTGGATTAATACTTAAATAGGAAAAAATTCCTGGGGTATGGGGAAAGAGTGGGGGGAGTGGGATTGATTGGATCGCTCTGTCACAGAGCCGGCACAGGAACGATGGGCCGAATGGGATCCTCCTGTGCTGTATCGTTCTATGATTATAAATTAAAGGATGTTGCCTCTAAAAACTGATTCTGTTTACTTGAAAGAATTGGGAGGCTGCAAGGATCATTTCCCTTCTCAGATGTGTCCCCATTCAGACCAGAGTTGGTTTCAAACGTGTATGTGGGGCCTGGCATGGGGGCTTCTCTCTAATGTATACGAGTGACGAGGCAGAGCACCTATACACTCCCCCCCCGCCCCGCCCAGTACATTGAAGTCAATGGGTGACACTAAACGCCTGTTATGCCTACTTGCTGAAGTGGAGATGCTCTAACCCCTTTCGGCCTGTTACAAAAAGCCACAGCCAGGATTGACTGACTGCCCACTGCTAGTTGTTCTTCGGAGGGCCAAAGATAGCACCACTGGATCAAACATGCCAAGCCTCCGATGCTGTATAATCAGGGACTCTCGATGGCTTCTGGCATCCAACGTTGCTATGGCTGCGGTGGTGGGTGGGGGGGGGTGCAGAGAATTATTTTATTCAATCGTCCTTGCGAGGGTCTCTACAACTCAGCCGAAAGAAGAAACTATATCCATCTGCTCTCGTTCTGGTGCTCGCGACCAATAAATCCAATGGGGAATTCAGGAGAAACTTCTTTACCCAGAGAGCGGTGAGAATGTGGAACTCGTTGCCACAGGGAGGGGTTGAGGTGAATAGTATCGATGCATTTAAGGGAAGCTGGATAAACACATGAGGGAGAAAAGAATGAAGGATATGGTGATGGGGTGAGATGGAGAGGGGTGGGAGGGGGCTGGTGTGGAGCATAAACACCCGAAGGACACGTGGGGCTGAGTGGCCTGTGTCTGGGCTGTACATTCAAAGTAGCAACTGGAAACAGTTATCTATCTACACTGCCCCTCCTATTCATGATATTAAATACCTCAACAATAGAAGGACTACTTTGAAGACTGGGAGTGAGTTATTTTCTTTGGTATGTAGTCTACATGCTCATTTCTCCAAGTTCCTTTGTGGGTCTACTCTGGAGGGAGTGTGTTATCTATTAGTTTATTGCGGGAAAGAGGAACAGAGTAGAGAGTCCCTTGGTGATCCAAGGTAGGCTTGGATAAGCTGCGGAGATGCCATTTTGGTGATCCAAATTGTCAGGGATGAAGTGCTTGAAGCTATCATTAAGGAAGAAATAGCGGGACATCTAGATAGGAATAGTCAAATCAAGCAGATGCAACATGGATTCATGAAGGGGAAATTATGTTTAACTAATTTGCTGGAATTCTTTGAGGATATAACGAGCATGGTGGATCGAGGTGTACCGATGGATGTGGTGTATTTGGATTTCCAAAAGGCATTCGATAAGGTGCCACACAAAAGGTTACTGCAGAAGATAAAGGTATGCAGAGTCAGAGGAAATGTATTAGCATGGATCGAGAATTGGCTAACTAACAGAAAGCAGAGAGTCAGGATAAATGGGTCCTTTTCAGGTTGGCAATCGGTGGTTAGTGGCGTGCCACAGGGATCGGTGCTGGGACTACAACTGTTTACAATATACATAGATGACCTGGAAGAGGGGACAGAGTGTAGTGTAACAAAATTTGCAGATGACACAAAGATTAGTGGGAAAGTGGGTTGTGTAGAGGACACTGAGAGGCTGCAAAGAGATTTAGATAGGTTAAGCAAATGGGCTAAGGTTTGGCAGATGGAATACAACGTCGGAAAATGTGAGGTCATCCACCTTGAAAAAAAACAGTAAAAGGGAATATTATTTGAATGGGGAGAAATTACAACATGCTGCAGTGCAGAGGGACCTGGGGGTCCTTGTGCATGAATCCCAAAAGGTTAGTTTGCAGGTGCAGCAGGTAATCAGGAAGGCGAATGGAATGTTGGCCTTCATTGCGAGAGGGATGGAGTACAAAAGCAGGGAGGTCCTGCTGCAACTGTACAGGGTATTGGTGAGGCCGCACCTGGAGTACTGCGTGCAGTTTTGGTCACCTTACTTAAGGAAGGATATACTAGTTTTGGAGGGGGTACAGAGACGATTCACTAGGCTGATTCCGGAGATGAGGGGGTTACCTTATGATGATAGATTGAGTAGACTGGGTCTTTACTCGTTGGAGTTCAGAAGGATGAGGGGTGATCTTATAGAAACATTTAAAATAATGAAAGGGATAGACAAGATAGAGGCAGAGAGGTTGTTTCCACTGGTCGGGGAGACTAGAACTAGGGGGCACAGCCTCACAATACGGGGGAGCCAATTTAAAACTGAGTTGAGAAGGAATTTCTTCTCCCAGAGGGTTGTGAATCTGTGGAATTCTCTGCCCAAGGAAGCAGTTGAGGCTAGCTCATTGAATGTATTCAAATCACAGATAGATAGATTTTTAACCAATAAGGGAATTAAGGGTTATGGGGAGCGGGCGGGTAAGTGGAGCTGAGTCCACGGCCAGATCAGCCATGATCTTGTTGAATGGCGGAGCAGGCTCGAGGGGCTAGATGGCCTACTCCTGTTCCTAATTCTTATGTATAACACGTCGGAATTTTAATTTGTCCATAAGCTCTGCCCAGTATCCAGTCCGAGCTCACTGAGATGAGAAATGGAAGGGTTGAGATTCAGCAATGGACGGCGCCCGTTACCATGCGCGGGAGACAGCTAACGGGCAGCAACGGCCGAACTTCAACAGTAGGCGGTGTCCACACCTGTGCTGAGATTCAGTCGGCTCTATGGCAGAGGTGCCAAGAGCTAACACCATGCCAGCTATCGCCACCCACGTGGTGATATCATACAGCGGGCAATGCCTCCTTGGTGCGGCCGTTCTTACAGCCTGGGAATACTGCTGAGCAAACAGCGGGACTCGGGCCGAGTCGGCCAACTTTATTTCATTAGTTGTAACAGCGGGGAAGTTTTTGTGTGTGTGGGGGGGGTCGGGGAAGTTTGTGTGTGTGTGGGGGGGGTCGGGGAAGTTTGTGTGTGTGTGGGGGTCGGGGAAGTTTGTGTGGGGGGGGTCGGGGAAGTTTGTGTGTGTGTGGGGGGGGTCGGGGAAGTTTGTGTGTGGGGGGGTCAGGGAAGTTTGTGTGTGTGGGGGTCGGGGAAGTTTGTGTGTGTGTGTGTGGGGGTCGGGGAAGTTTGTGTGTGTGGGGGGGTCGGGGAAGTTTGTGTGTGGGGGGGTCGGGGAAGTTTGTGTGTGTGGGGGGGTCGGGGAAGTTTGTGTGTGGGGGGGTCGGGGAAGTTTGTGTGTGTGTGGGGGTCGAGGAAGTTTGTGTGTGGGGGGGTCGGGGAAGTTTGTGTGTGTGTGGGGGTCGGGGAAGTTTGTGTGTGTGGGGGGGTCGGGGAAGTTTGTGTGTGGGGGGGTCGGGGAAGTTTGTGTGTGTGTGGGGGTCGGGGAAGTTTGTGTGTGTGGGGGTCGGGGAAGTTTGTGTGTGTGGGGGTCGGAGAAGTTTGTGTGTGTGTGGGGGGGTCGGGGAAGTTTGTGTGTGGGGGGGTCGGAGAAGTTTGTGTGTGTGTGGGGGGGTCGGAGAAGTTTGTGTGTGTGTGGGGGGGTCGGGGAAGTTTGTGTGTGTGGGGGTCGGGGAAGTTTGTGTGTGTGTGCGGGGGTCGGGGAAGTTTGTGTGTGTGTGGGGGGGTCGGGGAAGTTTGTGTGTGTGTGTGGGGGTCGGAGAAGTTTGTGTGTGTGTGGGGGGGTCGGGGAAGTTTGTGTGTGTGGGGGGGGTCGGAGAAGTTTGTGTGTGTGTGGGGGTCGGAGAAGTTTGTGTGTGTGGGGGGTCGGGGAAGTTTGTGTGTGTGGGGGTCGGGGAAGTTTGTGTGTGTGGGGGGTCGGGGAAGTTTGTGTGTGTGTGTGTGGGTCGGGGAAGTTTGTGTGTGTGTGGGGGTCGGGGAAGTTTGTGTGTGTGTGGGGGTCGGAGAAGTTTGTGTGTGTGTGGGGGTCGGAGAAGTTTGTGTGTGTGTGGGGGTCGGAGAAGTTTGTGTGTGTGGGGGGTCGGGGAAGTTTGTGTGTGTGGGGGTCGGGGAAGTTTGTGTGTGTGTGGGGGTCGGAGAAGTTTGTGTGTGTGGGGGGTCGGGGAAGTTTGTGTGTGTGTGGGGGTCGGGGAAGTTTGTGTGTGTGGGGGTCGGGGAAGTTTGTGTGTGTGTGGGGGGGTCGGGGAAGTTTGTGTGTGTGTGTGTGGGGGGGTCGGGGAAGTTTGTGTGTGTGTGTGGGTCGGGGAAGTTTGTGTGTGTGGGGGTCGGGGAAGTTTGTGTGTGTGTGGGGGGGGGTCGGGGAAGTTTGTGTGTGTGGGGGGGTCGGGGAAGTTTGTGTGTGTGGGGGTCGGGGAAGTGTGTGTGTGTGGGGGGGTCGGGGAAGTTTGTGTGTGTGTGGGGGGGGGTCGGGGAAGTTTGTGTGTGTGGGGGGTCGGGTAAGTTTGTGTGTGTGTGGGGGGGTCGGGGAAGTGTGTGTGTGTGGGGGGGTCGGGGAAGTTTGTGTGTGTGTGGGGGTCGGGGAAGTGTGTGTGTGTGGGGGGGTCGGGGAAGTTTGTGTGTGTGGGGGGTCGGGGAAGTTTGTGTGTGTGGGGGTCGGGGAAGTGTGTGTGTGTGGGGGGGTCGGGGAAGTTTGTGTGTGTGGGGGGTCGGGTAAGTTTGTGTGTGTGGGGGGGGGTCGGGGAAGTTTGTGTGTGTGTGTGTGGGGGTCGGGGAAGTGTGTGTGTGTGGGGGGGTCGGGGAAGTTTGTGTGTGTGGGGGTCGGGGAAGTTTGTGTGTGTGTGTTGGGGTCGGAGAAGTTTGTGTGTGTGTGTGGGGGGGTCGGGGAAGTTTGTGTGTGTGGGGGGGTCGGGGAAGTTTGTGTGTGTGTGGGGGGTCGGGGAAGTTTGTGTGTGGGGGGCTCGGGGAAGTTTGTGTGTGTGTGGGGGGTCGGGGAAGTTTGTGTGTGTGGGGGGGTCGGGGAAGTTTGTGTGTGTGTGTGGGGGGGTCGGGGAAGTTTGTGTGTGTGGGGGTCGGGGAAGTTTGTGTGTGTGGGGGTCGGGGAAGTTTGTGTGTGGGGGGGGGTCGGGGAAGTTTGTGTGTGTGTGGGGGGGTCGGGGAAGTTTGTGTGTGTGTGGGGGGGTCGGGGAAGTTTGTGTGTGTGTGTGGGGGGGTCGGAGAAGTTTGTGTGTGTGTGTGGGGGTCGGAGAAGTTTGTGTGTGTGGGGGGGGGTCGGGGAAGTTTGTGTGTGTGTGGGGGTCGGAGAAGTTTGTGTGTGGGGGGGTCGGAGAAGTTTGTGTGTGTGTGTGTGTGGGGGGTCGGGGAAGTTTGTGTGTGTGGGGGGTCGGGGAAGTTTGTGTGTGTGGGGGTCGGGGAAGTTTGTGTGTGTGGGGGGTCGGGGAAGTTTGTGTGTGTGTGTGTGGGGGGGTCGGAGAAGTTTGTGTGTGTGTGGGGGGGTCGGAGAAGTTTGTGTGTGTGTGGGGGGGTCGGAGAAGTTTGTGTGTGTGTGGGGGTCGGGGAAGTTTGTGTGTGTGTGTGGGGGGGTCGGGGACGTTTGTGTGTGTGGGGGGGTCGGGGAAGTTTGTGTGTGTGTGGGGGTCGGGGAAGTTTGTGTGTGTGTGTGTGGGGGGGTCGGGGAAGTTTGTGTGTGTGTGGGGGTCGGGGAAGTTTGTGTGTGTGGGGGGGTCGGGGGAGTTTGTGTGTGTGTGGGGGGTCGGGGAAGTTTGTGTGTGTGTGGGGGGTCGGAGAAGTTTGTGTGTGTGTGGGTCGGAGAAGTTTGTGTGTGTGGGGGTCGGAGAAGTTTGTGTGTGTGTGTGGGTCGGGGAAGTTTGTGTGTGTGGGGGTCGGAGAAGTTTGTGTGTGTGTGGGGGTCGGAGAAGTTTGTGTGTGTGTGGGGGGGTCGGGGAAGTTTGTGTGTGTGGGGGGGTCGGGGAAGTTTGTGTGTGTGGGGGTCGGAGAAGTTTGTGTGTGTGGGGGGGTCGGGGGAGTTTGTGTGTGTGTGGGGGGGTCGGGGACGTTTGTGTGTGTGGGGGGGTCGGGGAAGTTTGTGTGTGTGTGGGTCGGAGAAGTTTGTGTGTGTGGGGGTCGGAGAAGTTTGTGTGTGTGTGGGGGTCGGGGAAGTTTGTGTGTGTGGGGGTCGGAGAAGTTTGTGTGTGTGTGGGGGGGTCGGGGAAGTTTGTGTGTGTGGGGGGGTCGGGGAAGTTTGTGTGTGTGGGGGTCGGGGAAGTGTGTGTGTGTGGGGGGGTCGGGGAAGTTTGTGTGTGTGTGGGGGGGGGTCGGGGAAGTTTGTGTGTGTGGGGGGTCGGGTAAGTTTGTGTGTGTGTGGGGGGGTCGGGGAAGTGTGTGTGTGTGGGGGGGTCGGGGAAGTTTGTGTGTGTGTGGGGGTCGGGGAAGTGTGTGTGTGTGGGGGGGTCGGGGAAGTTTGTGTGTGTGGGGGGTCGGGGAAGTTTGTGTGTGTGTGGGGGTCGGGGAAGTGTGTGTGTGTGGGGGGGTCGGGGAAGTTTGTGTGTGTGGGGGGTCGGGTAAGTTTGTGTGTGTGGGGGGGGGTCGGGGAAGTTTGTGTGTGTGTGTGTGGGGGTCGGGGAAGTGTGTGTGTGTGGGGGGGTCGGGGAAGTTTGTGTGTGTGGGGGTCGGGGAAGTTTGTGTGTGTGTGTTGGGGTCGGAGAAGTTTGTGTGTGTGTGTGGGGGGGTCGGGGAAGTTTGTGTGTGTGGGGGGGTCGGGGAAGTTTGTGTGTGTGTGGGGGGTCGGGGAAGTTTGTGTGTGGGGGGCTCGGGGAAGTTTGTGTGTGTGTGGGGGGTCGGGGAAGTTTGTGTGTGTGGGGGGGTCGGGGAAGTTTGTGTGTGTGTGTGGGGGGGTCGGGGAAGTTTGTGTGTGTGGGGGTCGGGGAAGTTTGTGTGTGTGGGGGTCGGGGAAGTTTGTGTGTGGGGGGGGGTCGGGGAAGTTTGTGTGTGTGGGGGGGTCGGGGAAGTTTGTGTGTGTGTGGGGGGGTCGGGGAAGTTTGTGTGTGTGTGGGGGGGTCGGGGAAGTTTGTGTGTGTGTGTGGGGGGGTCGGAGAAGTTTGTGTGTGTGTGTGGGGGTCGGAGAAGTTTGTGTGTGTGGGGGGGGGTCGGGGAAGTTTGTGTGTGTGTGGGGGTCGGAGAAGTTTGTGTGTGGGGGGGTCGGAGAAGTTTGTGTGTGTGTGTGTGTGGGGGGTCGGGGAAGTTTGTGTGTGTGGGGGGTCGGGGAAGTTTGTGTGTGTGGGGGTCGGGGAAGTTTGTGTGTGTGGGGGGTCGGGGAAGTTTGTGTGTGTGTGTGTGGGGGGGTCGGAGAAGTTTGTGTGTGTGTGGGGGGGTCGGAGAAGTTTGTGTGTGTGTGGGGGGGTCGGAGAAGTTTGTGTGTGTGTGGGGGTCGGGGAAGTTTGTGTGTGTGTGTGGGGGGGTCGGGGACGTTTGTGTGTGTGGGGGGGTCGGGGAAGTTTGTGTGTGTGTGGGGGTCGGGGAAGTTTGTGTGTGTGTGTGTGGGGGGGTCGGGGAAGTTTGTGTGTGTGGGGGTCGGGGAAGTTTGTGTGTGTGGGGGGGTCGGGGGAGTTTGTGTGTGTGTGGGGGGTCGGGGAAGTTTGTGTGTGTGTGGGGGGTCGGAGAAGTTTGTGTGTGTGTGGGTCGGAGAAGTTTGTGTGTGTGGGGGTCGGAGAAGTTTGTGTGTGTGTGGGGGTCGGGGAAGTTTGTGTGTGTGTGGGGGTCGGGGAAGTTTGTGTGTGTGTGGGGGGTCGGGGAAGTTTGTGTGTGTGGGGGTCGGAGAAGTTTGTGTGTGTGTGGGGGTCGGAGAAGTTTGTGTGTGTGTGGGGGGGTCGGGGAAGTTTGTGTGTGTGGGGGGGTCGGGGAAGTTTGTGTGTGTGGGGGTCGGAGAAGTTTGTGTGTGTGGGGGGGTCGGGGGAGTTTGTGTGTGTGTGGGGGGGTCGGGGACGTTTGTGTGTGTGGGGGGGTCGGGGAAGTTTGTGTGTGTGTGGGTCGGAGAAGTTTGTGTGTGTGGGGGTCGGAGAAGTTTGTGTGTGTGTGGGGGTCGGGGAAGTTTGTGTGTGTGGGGGTCGGAGAAGTTTGTGTGTGTGTGGGGGGGTCGGGGAAGTTTGTGTGTGTGGGGGGGTCGGGGAAGTTTGTGTGTGGGGGGGTCGGGGAAGTTTATGTGTGTGTGGGGGTCGGAGAAGTTTGTGTGTGTGTGGGGGTCGGGGAAGTTTGTGTGTGTGGGGGTCGGGGAAGTTTGTGTGTGTGGGGGGGTCGGGGAAGTTTGTGTGTGTGGGGGTCGGAGAAGTTTGTGTGTGTGGGGGTCGGGGAAGTTTGTGTGTGTGGGGGTCGGGGAAGTTTGTGTGTGTGGGGGTCGGGGAAGTTTGTGTGTGTGTGTGGGGGTCGGGGAAGTTTGTGTGTGTGTGGGGGGGTCGGGGAAGTTTGTGTGTGTGTGGGGGTCGGGGAAGTTTGTGTGTGTGGGGGGGGTCGGGGAAGTTTGTGTGTGTGTGGGGGGTCGGGGAAGTTTGTGTGTGTGTGTGTGGGGGTCGGGGAAGTTTGTGTGTGGGGGGGTCGGGGAAGTTTGTGTGTGTGTGGGGGTCGGGGAAGTTTGTGTGTGTGGGGGTCGGAGAAGTTTGTGTGTGTGTGGGGGTCGGGGAAGTTTGTGTGTGTGGGGGTCGGAGAAGTTTGTGTGTGTGTGGGGGTCGGGGAAGTTTGTGTGTGGGGGGGTCGGGGAAGTTTGTGTGTGTGTGGGGGTCGGGGAAGTTTGTGTGTGTGGGGGTCGGAGAAGTTTGTGTGTGTGTGTGTGGGGGTCGGGGAAGTTTGTGTGTGTGGGGGGGTCGGGGAAGTTTGTGTGTGTGGGGGGGTCGGGGAAGTTTGTGTGTGTGGGGGTCGGGGAAGTTTGTGTGTGTGGGGGGGTCGGGGAAGTTTGTGTGTGGGGGGGTCGGGGAAGTTTGTGTGTGTGTGGGGGTCGGGGAAGTTTGTGTGTGTGTAGAGATCATAGAGTGAGAACTTACTTGTGGGGGTCGGGGAAGTTTGTGTGTGTGGGGGGGTCAGGGGAAGTTTGTGTGTGGGGGGGGTCGGGGGAAGTTGTGTGTGTGTGTGGGTCGGGGAAGATCATAGAGTAGAGTATGTGGGGGTCGGGGAAGTTTGTGTGTGTGGGGGGGTCGGGGAAGTTTGTGTGTGGGGGGGTCGGGGAAGTTTGTGTGTGTGGGGGTCGGGGAAGTTTGTGTGTGTGTGGGGTCGGAGAAGTTTGTGTGTGTGGGGGTCGGGGAAGTTTGTGTGTGTTCGGGAAGTTTGTGGTGTGTGGGGGGGTCGGGGAAGTTTGTGGTGTGTGGGGGTCGGGGAAGTTTGTGTGTGTGTGGGGGTCGGGGAAGTTTGTGTGTGTGTGTGGGTCGGAGAGTGTGTGTGTGGGGGTCGGGGAAGTTTGTGTGTGTGTGTGGGGGGGTCGGGGAAGTTTGTGTGTGTGTGGGGGTCGGGGAAGTTTGTGTGTGTGGGGGTCGGGGAAGTTTGTGTGTGTGTGGGGGTCGGGGAAGTTTGTGTGTGTGTGTGGGGGGTCGGGGGTAGTTGTGTGTGGGGGTCGGGGAAGTTTGTGTGTGTGTGGGGGTCGGGGAAGTTTGTGTTGTGTGTGGGGGTCGGGGAAGTTTGTGTGTGTGTGGGGGTCGGGGAAGTTTGTGTGTGTGGGGGGCGGGGAAGTTTGTGTGTGTGGGGGGTCGGGGAGTTTGTGTGTGTGGGGGGGTCGGGGAAGTTTGTGTGTGTGTGGGGGGTCGGGAAGTTGTGTGTGTGTGGGGGTCGGAGAAGTTTGTGTGTGTGTGTGGGTCGGGGAAGTTTGTGTGTGTGGGGGTCGGGGAAGTTTGTGTGTGTGTGGGGGTCCGGGGAAGTTTGTGTGTGTGGGGGGTCGGGGAAGTTTGTGGTGTGTGGGGGTCGGGGAAGTTTGTGTGTGTGTGGGGGTCGGGGAAGTTTGTGTGTGTGTGGGGGTCGGGGAAGTTTGTGTGTGTGGGGGGGTCGGGGAAGTTTGTGTGTGTGTGGGGGTCGGGGAAGTTTGTGTGTGTGTGTGTGTGGGGGTCGGGGAAGTTTGTGTGTGTGTGGGGGTCGGGGAAGTTTGTGTGTGTGTGGGGGTCGGGGAAGTTTGTGTGTGTGTGGGGGGGGTCGGGGAAGTTTGTGTGTGGGGGGGGTCGGGGAATGTGTGTGTGTGGGGGGGTCGGGGAAGGTGTGTGTGTGGGGGTTGGGGAAGTTTGTGTGTGTGTGGGGGGGTCGGGGAAGTTTGTGTGTGTGGGGGGGGCGGGGAAGTGTGTGTGTGTGGGGGGGTCGGGGAAGTGTGTGTGTGTGGGGGGTTGGGGAAGTTTGTGTGTGTGTGGGGGGGTCGGGGAAGTTTGTGTGTGTGGGGGTCGGGGAAGTGTGTGTGTGTGGGGGGGTCGGGGAAGTGTGTGTGTGTGGGGGTTGGGGAAGTTTGTGTGTGTGTGGGGGGGTCGGGGAAGTTTGTGTGTGTGTGGGGGGTCGGGGAAGTGTGTGTGTGTGGGGGTTGGGGAAGTTTGTGTGTGTGTGGGGGGGTCGGGGAAGTTTGTGTGTGTGGGGGGGTCGGGGAAGTGTGTGTGTGTGGGGGGGTCGGGGAAGTGTGTGTGTGTGGGGGGTTGGGGAAGTGTGTGTGTGGGGGGTCGGGGAAGTTTGTGTGTGTGTGTGGGGGTCGGGGAAGTTTGTGTGTGGGGGGGTTGGGGAAGTGTGTGGGGGGGGGTCGGGGAAGTTTGTGTGTGTGGGGGGGTCGGGGAAGTGTGTGTGTGTGTGGGGGGTTGGGGAAGTTTGTGTGTGTGTGGGGGGGTCGGGGAAGTTTGTGTGTGTGTGTGGGGGGGGGTCGGGGAAGTCTGTGTGTGTGTGGGGGGGTCGGGGAAGTTTGTGTGTGGGGGGGTCGGGGAAGTTTGTGTGTGTGGGGGGGGGTCGGGGAAGTTTGTGTGTGTGTGTGGGGGGTTGGGGAAGTTTGTGTGTGTGTGTGGGGGGGTCGGGGAAGTCTGTGTGTGTGTGGGGGGGTCGGGGAAGTTTGTGTGTGTGTGGGGGGGTCGGGGAAGTTTGTGTGTGGGGGGTCGGGGAAGTTTGTGTGTGTGTGGGGGTCGGGGAAGTTTGTGTGTGTGGGGGGGTCGGGGGAAGTTTGTGTGTGTGGGGGGGGTCGGGGAAGTTTGTGTGTGTGTGGGGGTCGGGGAAGTTTGTGTGTGTGGGGGGGTCGGGGAAGTTTGTGTGTGTGTGGGGGGGGGTCGGGGAAGTTTGTGTGTGTGTGGGGGGGTCGGGGAAGTTTGTGTGTGGGGGGGGTCGGGGAAGTTTGTGTGTGTGGGGGGGTCGGAGAAGTTTGTGTGTGTGTGTGGGGGGTCGGGGAAGTGTGTGTGTGTGGGGGTCAGGGAAGTTTGTGTGTGTGTGTGGGGGTCGGGGAAGTTTGTGTGTGGGGGGGTCGGGGAAGTTTGTGTGTGTGTGGGGGGTCGGGGAAGTTTGTGTGTGTGTGTGGGGGTCGGAGAAGTTTGTGTGTGTGTGGGGGTCGGGGAAGTGTGTGTGTGTGTGGGGGGGTCGGGGAAGTTTGTGTGTGTGGGGGTCGGGGAAGTTTGTGTGTGTGGGGGTCGGGGAAGTTTGTGTGTGTGTGGGGGGGGGTCGGGGAAGTTTGTGTGTGTGTGGGGGGGTCGGGGAAGTTTGTGTGTGTGGGGGGGTCGGGGAAGTTTGTGTGTGTGGGGGGTCGGGGAAGTTTGTGTGTGTGGGGGGTCGGGGAAGTTTGTGTGTGTGTGGGGGTCGGGGAAGTTTGTGTGTGTGGGGTTCGGGGAAGTTTGTGTGTGGGGGGGTCGGGGAAGTTTGTGTCTGTGGGGGGGGTCGGGGAAGTTTGTGTGTGTGTGTGGGGGGGTCGGGGAAGTTTGTGTGTGTGTGGGGGTCGGGGAAGTTTGTGTGTGGGGGTCGGGGAAGTTTGTGAGTGTGTGGGGGTCGGGGAAGTTTGTGTGTGTGGGGGGGGGTCGGGGAAGTTTGTGTGTGTGTGTGTGGGGGTCGGGGAAGTTTGTGTGTGTGGGGGGGGGTCGGGGGAGTTTGTGTGTGTGTGGGGGTCGGGGAAGTTTGTGTGTGTGTGTGGGGGTCGGGGAAGTTTGTGTGTGTGGGGGGGGGTCGGGGGAGTTTGTGTGTGTGTGGGGGTCGGGGAAGTTTGTGTGTGTGTGGGGGGGTCGGGGAAGTTTGTGTGTGTGGGGGTCGGGGAAGTTTGTGTGTGTGTGTGGGGGGGTCGGGGGAGTTTGTGTGTGTGGGGGGGGGTCGGGGAAGTGTGTGTGTGTGGGGGGGTCGGGGAAGTTTGTGTGTGGGGGTCGGGGAAGTTTGTGTGTGGGGGGGTCGGGGAAGTTTGTGTGTGTGGGGGGGTCGGGGAAGTTTGTGTGTGTGGGGGGGTCGGGGAAGTTTGTGTGTGTGGGGGGTCGGGGAAGTTTGTGTGTGTGTGTGTGTGGGTCGGGGAAGTTTGTGTGTGTGGGGGGGGGTCGGGGAAGTTTGTGTGTGGGGGGGGTCGGGGAAGTTTGTGTGTGTGGGGGGGGGTCGGGGAAGTTTGTGTGTGGGGGGGGTCGGGGAAGTTTGTGTGTGTGGGGGTCGGGGAAGTTTGTGTGTGTGTGGGGGGGGTCGGGGAAGTTTGTGTGTGGGGGGGGTCGGGGAAGTTTGTGTGTGGGGGGGGTCGGGGAAGTTTGTGTGTGGGGGGGTCGGGGAAGTTTGTGTGTGTGGGGGTTCGGGGAAGTTTGTGTGTGTGGGGGGGTCGGGGAAGTTTGTGTGTGGGGGGGTTCGGGGAAGTTTGTGTGTGTGGGGGGGGGTCGGGGAAGTTTGTGTGTGTGGGGGGGTCGGGGAAGTTTGTGTGTGGGGGGGTTCGGGGAAGTTTGTGTGTGTGGGGGGGTCGGGGAAGTTTGTGTGTGTGGGGGGGGGGTCGGGGAAGTTTGTGTGTGTGGGGGGGTCGGGGAAGTTTGTGTGTGTGGGGGGGGTCGGGGAAGTTTGTGTGTGTGGGGGGGGGTCGGGGAAGTTTGTGTGTGTGGGGGGGTCGGGGAAGTTTGTGTGTGTGGGGGGGGGTCGGGGAAGTTTGTGTGTGTGTGTGGGGGTCGGGGAAGTTTGTGTGTGTGGGGGGGTCGGGGAAGTTTGTGTGTGTGTGTGTGGGGGGGTTGGGGAAGTTTGTGTGTGTGGGGGGGTCGGGGAAGTTTGTGTGTGGGGGTCGGGGAAGTTTGTGTGTGTGGGGGGGGTCGGGGAAGTTTGTGTGTGTGTGGGGGGGTCGGGGAAGTTTGTGTGTGGGGGTCGGGGAAGTTTGTGTGTGTGGGGGGGGGGTCGGGGAAGTTTGTGTGTGTGTGGGGGTCGGGGAAGTTTGTGTGTGGGGGGGTCGGGGAAGTTTGTGTGTGGGGGGGTCGGGGAAGTTTGTGTGTGTGTGGGGGTCGGGGAAGTTTGTGTGTGTGTGGGGGGGTCGGGGAAGTTTGTGTGTGGGGGGGGTCGGGGAAGTTTGTGTGTGTGTGTGGGGGTCGGGGAAGTTTGTGTGTGTGTGTGTGGGGGGGTTGGGGAAGTTTGTGTGTGTGGGGGTCGGGGAAGTTTGTGTGTGTGTGTGTGGGGGGGGTCGGGGAAGTTTGTGTGTGGGGGGGTCGGGGAAGTTTGTGTGTGTGGGGGGGTCGGGGAAGTTTGTGTGTGTGTGGGGGGGTCGGGGAAGTTTGTGTGTGGGGGGGT
Organism: Pristiophorus japonicus; assembly: GCF_044704955.1. Lineage (NCBI taxonomy): Eukaryota > Metazoa > Chordata > Chondrichthyes > Pristiophoridae > Pristiophorus > Pristiophorus japonicus. The sequence continues at coordinate 236,237,831 of NC_091984.1, read as the reverse complement.
CGGGGAAGTTTGTGTGTGTGGGGGGGGTCGGGGAAGTTTGTGTGTGTGGGGGGGTCGGGGAAGTTTGTGTGTGGGGGGGTCGGGGAAGTTTGTGTGTGTGTGTGTGGGGGGGTCGGGGAAGTTTGTGTGTGGGGGGGTCGGGGAAGTTTGTGTGTGTGTGGGGGGGTCGGGGAAGTTTGTGTGTGGGGGGGTCGGGGAAGTTTGTGTGTGTGTGTGGGGGTCGGGGAAGTTTGTGTGTGTGTGTGTGGGTCGGGGAAGTTTGTGTGTGTGTGGGGGGGTCGGGGAAGTTTGTGTGTGTGTGGGGGGGTCGGGGAAGTTTGTGTGTGTGTGGGGGTCGGGGAAGTTTGTGTGTGTGGGGGTCGGGGAAGTGTGTGTGTGTGTGGGGGGGGGTCGGGGAAGTTTGTGTGTGTGGTGGTCGGGGAAGTTTGTGTGTGTGGGGGGGGGTCAGGGAAGTTTGTGTGTGTGTGTGGGGGTCGGGGAAGTTTGTGTGTGTGGGGGTCGGGGAGGTTTGTGTGTGTGGGGGGGTCGGGGAAGTTTGTTTGTGTGTGGGGGTCGGGGAAGTTTGTGTGTGTGTGGGGGTCGGGGAAGTTTGTGTGTGTGGGGGGGTCGGGGAAGTTTGTGTGTGTGGGGGGGGGTCGGGGAAGTTTGTGTGTGTGGGGGGGGGTCGGGGACGTTTGTGTGTGTGTGGGGGGGGGAAGTTTGTGTGTGTGGGGATCGGGGAAGTTTGTGTATGTAGGGGGGTCAGGGAAGTTTGAGTGTGGGGGGGTTGGGGAAGGAGGGTTTTTTCTTTCTTCCCATTTCCCAGCGAGCTCGGCGGCTGCCCCCGACAGGAAATCCAGTCTGGTTTAGTGATGTTGGCTGAGGGATAAATATTGGCCGGGTCACTGGGGAGAACTCCCTACTCTTCATCAAATCTTTACGTCCACCTGAGAGGGCAGACCAGGCCTCTGTTTAACATCTCATTTGAAAGACAGCACCTCCGACAGTGCAGCACTCCCTCAGTACTGCCCCTCCGACAGTGCGGCAATCCCTCAGTACTTCCCCTCCGACAGTGCGGCGCTCCCTCAGTACTGCCCCTCCGACAGTGTGGCGCTCCCTCAGTACTGCCCCTCCGACAGTGCGGCACTCCCTCAGTACTGCCCCTCCGACAGTGTGGCGCTCCCTCAGTACTGCCCCTCCGACAGTGTGGCGCTCCCTCAGTACTGCCTCTCCGACAGTGCGGCACTCCCTCAGTACTGCCCCTCCGACAGTGTGGCGCTCCCTCAGTACTGCCCCTCCGACAGTGCGGCGCTCCCTCAGTACTGCCTCTCCGACAGTGCGGCACTCCCTCAGTACTGCCCCTCCGACAGTGCGGCGCTCCCTCAGTACTGCCCCTCCGACAGTGCGGCACTCCCTCAGTACTGCCCGTCCGACAGTGCGGCGCTCCCTCAGTACTGCACTGGGAGTGTCAGCCTAGATTTTTGTGCTCAAGTGTCTGGAGTGGGACTTGACCCCACAACCCTCTGACTCAGAGGCGAGAGTGCTGCCCACTGAGCCATGGCTGACACCTAAGCGGCCTTTCCCTGATGGTAAATAGGGATCTTTGATTGTCAAACTATCAGCCACCAATGGCGGGGACTTTTCTATTGGCAGAGTGATGAGGTATTTAGCTTTTGGGTGAAAAGGAGGGACCGAGGGTGACGAGGAAGAGGGAGAACGGTGATGAGGAGCGAGGGAACGGTATCTGTTCACCTCCAACAATCTTCGTTTTTGGAGCAACCTACCAGAACTTCCATTATTGGCCCAAATAAGGTGTTTGACGTTTAACTGAGTGCCCAGCTCCTTTGTACTATCAATGCCATCTCCCTCTCTCGCTCTCTCGCACTCTCTGGCCTCAGACCCTCCCTGGTATTCTCTTTCTTCTTGCAATCTCCAGGTAGAGTTGCTCAAAAATAGTAACACGGTGAATCACAATTTTATTTCTTAAATCAGAGAGCCGGCTCTGCTCCCTGTGCTCTTTTCCACAAAAGCGTCATTCCTGAGCCTGTTTTTTTTTTGATACATTACACGAGGTTTCTGAATCAAAACCCACATTTTTATTGAAAATGTGACAATTGTCCGTGTGCAGCCCAGAGGAACCTCCGAGCAGCCGCAAATAACATCCTAGCTGGCATTGTCTAGGCGCCTTGACTGCTGTCGTTTAAACCAGCCCAGAAAGTCAGCGATGAAAGTGGGTTTGGAGAATTCAGGGAGGGCTCAGTCGCTATCTGCTGGCCATCGGCTGGACGAAAGCTCCACGATTCCCAACCTCACACCGTCCATTTCAGGCACCTGGTTTCCTGGTGTGTCCCCAGGCACTTGCCGCAGCAATAGCGGGCCCCACACGACGCACAGGTGTAGTTGGATGGAAAGCCACACACTGCACAGAAATGGCGCTGGGGTAGTTTGGAGGGATGGGCGCAAGACGTCAAGTAGTTTGGTCCCTCACTCGCGCTCAGGTCCTGTTCCTCCAACAGGGACTGGAAATTCTTCCTGAATCGTTGCTTGAAGCGATCCCCGCGGGATTTTTCCTTCTTCTTTGCGGACTCGGGTTGCTGGCCGAACTGCGGCAGGCGCTTGAGCTGCGGGAGGTTGGCGCGCGGGTCATCCTGGAAGTTGTCCCGCTCCAGGGGGTCCAGCTGGCGGTTCAGGCAGCGCTGCCGGGTGGCAGGGTCCAGAACCTGGCGCTGCCCGCAGTCCGCGGTCCTGCCTGGGGAGGGAGAGGGAGAGGGCGGTGAGTGGGTCGCACTCTCACCTGAGGAGTCAAAAGGTCGTAGGCTTTACTCCCACTCCAGACACTTGAGCACATAAATCTAGGCTGACACGCCCAGTGCAGTACTGAGGGAGCGCCGCACTGTCGGAGGGGCAGTACTGAGGGAGCGCCGCACTGTCGGAGGGGCAGTACTGAGGGAGTGCCGCACTGTCGGAGGGGCAGTACTGAGGGAGTGCCGCACTGTCGGAGGGGCAGTACTGAGGGAGTGCCACACAGTCGGAGGGGCAGTACTGAGGGAGTGCTGCACTGTCGGGGGGGCAGTACTGAGGGAGCGCCGCACTGTCGGAGGGGCAGTACTGAGGGAGCGCCGCACTGTCGGAGGGGCAGTACTGAGGGAGCGCCGCACTGTCGGAGGGGCAGTACTGAGGGAGCGCCGCACTGTCGGAGGGGCAGTACTGAGGGAGCGCCGCACTGTCGGAGGGGCAGTACTGAGGGAGTGCTGCACTGTCGGAGGGGCAGTACTGAGGGAGTGCTGTACTGTTGGTGGTGCCGCCTTTTGAATGAGAGGTGATCTCATTGAAACATAAGATAATGAGGGGGTTCAACAAGGTGGATGCAGAGAGGATGTTTCCACTCATAGGGGAAACTAAAACGAGGGGACATAGTCTCAGAATAAGGGGCCGCCCATTTAAAACTGAGATGAGGAGGAATTTCTTCTCTCAGAGAGTCGTAAATCTGTGGAATTCTCTGCCCCAGAGAGCTGTGGAGGCTGGGACATTGAATATATTTAAGGTGGAGATAGACAGAACATTGAGTGATAAGGGAGTGAAGGGTTATGGGGAGTGGGCAGGGAAGTGGAGCTGAGTCCATGATCGGATCAGCCATGATCTTATTGAATGGCGGAGCAGGCTCGAGGGGCCGAATGGCTGACTCCTGCTCCTATTTCTTATGTTCTTATGGAGACGTTACACACCTCTCTCGGGGCGCTAGGCCGGCTGACTGACTGGAAATCCCAAGCTGGAGAGCTGGCCTAGGAACACCCTGAGAGAGGCTTCCCTGCGGGAGGACAGCGGGAAACCAGCAAAGGAAGGGGCATTGTATTGTAATTCCCACATTATTGCAGTGACAGCACTTCAACAAAAGCAACTTCATTGGCTGTGAAACGCTTTGGGACGTACTGAGGTCACAAAAGGGGTTATTGAATGGGACACTGGAAAGTGAGCTTGATCCTGGATCGCATGTGCGGGAGGAAGTGTAGATCAGAGTTAAGCATCACTCCACACCTCTGAGCGTGGCCGGAGGGGCAAAGATGGAGGAGGGCCGTCAGCAGACGCTGGCTTCCACGTTACGGACACAGTTTTATCTCAAGACAGCCCTTAATATCAGACTTTTCGCTGGACAGAGGAAAGAAAGAAAGACTTGCATTTATATAGTGCTTTTCACAACCACCGGAAGTTTCAAAGTGCTTTACAGACAAAGAATTACTTTTGAAGTGCTGTCACTGTTGTAATGTGGGAAACACGGCAGGCAATTTGCGCACAGCAAGCTCCCACAAACAGATAATCTGTTTTAGTGATGTTGATTGAGGGATAAATATTGGCCCCAGGACACCGGGGATAACTGCCCTGCTCTTCTTCGAAATAGTGCCGTGGGATCTTTTTACATCCACCTGAGAGAACAGACGGGGCCTCGGTTTAACGTCTCATCCGAAACACGGCACCTCCAACAGTGCAGCATTCCCTCAGTACTGCCCCTCCGACAGTGCGGCGCTCCCTCAGTACTGCACCTCCAACAGTGCAGCACTCCCTCAGTACTGCCCCTCCGACAGTGCGGCACTCCCTCAGTACTGCCCCTCCGACAGTGCGGCGCTCCCTCAGTACTGCACCTCCAACAGTGCAGCACTCCCTCAGTACTGCCCCTCCGACAGTGCGGCACTCCCTCAGTACTGCACCTCCAACAGTGCAGCGCTCCCTCAGTACTGCACCTCCAACAGTGCAGCACTCCCTCAGTACTGCCCCTCCGACAGTGCGGCACTCCCTCAGTACTGCCCCTCCGACAGTGCGGCGCTCCCTCAGTACTGCCCCTCCGACAGTGCGGCACTCCCTCAGTACTGCCCCTCCGACAGTGCGGCACTCCCTCAGTACTGCCCCTCCGACAGTGCGGCACTCCCTCAGTACTGCGGTAGCTTCAGGGGGCGTTGTCGAATTTTCATTGCGGGACGAAAACGGGTCACTGCGCGCGGCGATGATGTCGGCACGCTCCCGGTTACCACCGCCGCCAATCTCACACGGAATTACACGGCGGTCGGTAGCGTCGTCACGCCTGGGCGAAAAGCCACATTCGGCCCCTTGGCGCCCCCTGGTGCTAACGGGAGGCACCAAGCCCGGAATTTCTCCCTCAGTCTTTGCAAACACACGGAGAAGAGGGGCCCAAAGGTGGAGTTGCGGGGTGGGCCAGAGAGGAGCACGAGGCACAGAACGAGAAGGAATTGGAGGCAGTGTGATGCCCATGCGGGGGACTGCAGAGGTGTATTTGAATAATGCAGCGAAGAGAATGTCTAAAGCCATCGAGAGGTCGAAGAGGGACTTCCAAAGCTGGCTCCAGGTCGCCGACGACTTCAACCTGGTGAGTGTGTGGGAAGCCAGGGCCGGGCCTTCCAAACAGAGCGGAGCTCGAGCTCAGTCATGAGGCAACGGCATATGCCAGGACTGCGGGAGGGACGGTGAAGGTAGCAGATTAAGCATTATATTTGGAAACATTTGGCAGTCGAGGAGGCGGGAGTCCAGGGCAGAGTCCGAGGCCTATAAAAGGCCCAGTAGGTGAGTCAGAGAGGCAGTCGAGGAGGCGGGAGTTCGGGGCAGAGTCCGAGGCCTATAAAAGGCCCAGTAGGTGAGTCAGAGAGGCAGTCGAGGAGGCGGGAGTCCGGGGCAGAGTCCGAGGCCTATAAAAGGCCGAGCCCGTGAGTCAGAGAGGCAGTCGAGGAGGCGGGAGTCCGGGGTGTGTTTGAGGCCTATAAAAGGCCCAGCCGGTGAGTCAGAGAGGCAGTCGAGGAGGCGGGAGTCCGGGGCAGAGTCCGAGGCCTATAAAAGGCTCAGTAGGTGAGTCAGAGAGGCAGTCGAGGAGGCGGGAGACCGGGGCAGAGTCCGAGGCCTATAAAAGGCCCAGTCGGTGAGTCAGAGAGGCAGTCGAGAAGGCGGGAGTCCGGGGCAGAGTCTGAGGCCTATAAAATGCCCAGGCGGTGAGTCAGAGAGGCAGTCGAGGAGGCGGAAGTCCGGGGTGTGTTTGAGGCCTATAAAAGGCCCAGTCGGTGAGTCAGAGAGGCAATCGAGAAGGCGGGAGTCCGGGGCAGAGTCTGAGGCCTATAAAATGACCAGGCGGTGAGTCAGAGAGGCAGTCGACGAGGCGGGAGTCCGGGGCAGAGTCTGAGGACTATAAAAGGCCCAGAAAGGCCCAGTCAGTGAGTCAGAGAGGCAGTCGATCAGGTGGGAGTCCGGGGTGTGTCCGAGGCCAAGAAAAGGCCCAGTCGGTGAGTCAGAGAGGCAGTTGAGGAGGCGGAAGTCCGGGGTGTGTTTGAGGCCAATAAAATGCCCAGGCGGTGAGTCACAGAGGCAGACGAGGAGGCGGGAGTCCGGGGCAGAGTCTGAGGACTATAAAAGGCACAGTCGGTGAGTCAGAGAGGCAGTCGAGAAGGCGGGAGACTGGGGCAGAGTCTGACGCCTATACAAGACCCAGAAAGGCCTAGTCAGTGAGTCAGAGATGCAGTCGAGGAGGTGGGAGTCCGGGGTGTGTCCGAGGCCTATAAAAGGCCCAGTCAGTGAGTCAGAGAGGCAGTCGAGGAGGCGGGAGTCCGGGGCAGAGTCTGAGGACTATAAAAGGCACAGTCGGTGAGTCAGAGAGGCAGTCGAGAAGGCGGGAGTCTGGGGCAGAGTCTGAGGCCTATAAAAGGCCCAGAAAGGCCCAGTCAGTGAGTCAGAGAGGCAGTCGATGAGGTGGGAGTCCGGGGTGTGTCCGAGGCCAATAAAAGGCCCAGTCGGTGAGTCAGAGAGGCAGTCGAGGAGGCGGGAGTCCGGGGCAGAGTCCGAGGCCTATAAAAGGCTCAGTCGGTGAGTCAGAGAGGCAGTTGAGGAGGCGGAAGTCCGGGGTGTGTTTGAGGCCTATAAAATGCCCAGGCGGTGAGTCAGAGAGGCAGTCGAGGAGGCGGGAGTCTGGGGCAGAGTCTGAGGCCTATAAAAGGCCCAGAAAGGCCCAGTCAGTGAGTCAGAGAGGCAGTCGAGGAGGCGCGAGTCCAGGGTATGTTTGAGGCCTATAAAATGCCCAGTCGGTGAGTCAGAGAGGCAGTCGAGGAGGCGGGAGTCCGGGGCAGAGTCTGAGGCCTATAAAAGGCCCAGAAAGGCCCACTCAGTGAGTCAGAGAGGCAGTCGATGAGGTGGGAGTCCGGGGTGTGTCCGAGGCCAATAAAAGGCCCAGTCGGTGAGTCAGAGAGGCAGTCGAGGAGGCGGGAGTCCGGGGCAGAGTCCGAGGCCGATAAAAGGCCCAGAAAGGCCAACTCAGTGAGTCAGAGAGGCAGTTGAGGAGGCGGAAGTCCGGGGTGTGTTTGAGGCCTATAAAATGCCCAGGCGGTGAGTCAGAGAGGCAGTCGAGGAGGCGGGAGTCCGGGGCAGATTCTGCGGCCTATAAAAGACCCAGCTGGTGAGTCAGAGAGGCAGTCGAGGAGGCGGGAGTCCGGGGTGTGTTTGAGGCCTATAAAAGGCACAGTCGGTGAGTCAGAGAGGCAGTCGAGAAGGCGGGAGACTGGGGCAGAGTCTGACGCCTATACAAGACCCAGAAAGGCCTAGTCAGTGAGTCAGAGATGCAGTCGAGGAGGTGGGAGTCCGGGGTGTGTCCGAGGCCTATAAAAGGCCCAGTCAGTGAGTCAGAGAGGCAGTCGAGGAGGCGGGAGTCCGGGGCAGAGTCTGAGGACTATAAAAGGCACAGTCGGTGAGTCAGAGAGGCAGTCGAGAAGGCGGGAGTCTGGGGCAGAGTCTGAGGCCTATAAAAGGCCCAGAAAGGCCCAGTCAGTGAGTCAGAGAGGCAGTCGATGAGGTGGGAGTCCGGGGTGTGTCCGAGGCCAATAAAAGGCCCAGTCGGTGAGTCAGAGAGGCAGTCGAGGAGGCGGGAGTCCGGGGCAGAGTCCGAGGCCTATAAAAGGCCCAGTCGGTGAGTCAGAGAGGCAGTTGAGGAGGCGGAAGTCCGGGGTGTGTTTGAGGCCTATAAAATGCCCAGGCGGTGAGTCAGAGAGGCAGTCGAGGAGGCGGGAGTCTGGGGCAGAGTCTGAGGCCTATAAAAGGCCCAGAAAGGCCCAGTCAGTGAGTCAGAGAGACAGTCGAGGAGGCGCGAGTCCAAGGTATGTTTGAGGCCTATAAAATGCCCAGTCGGTGAGTCAGAGAGGCAGTCGAGGAGGCGGGAGTCCGGGGCAGAGTCTGAGGCCTATAAAAGGCCCAGAAAGGCCCACTCAGTGAGTCAGAGAGGCAGTCGATGAGGTGGGAGTCCGGGGTGTGTCCGAGGCCAATAAAAGGCCCAGTCGGTGAGTCAGAGAGGCAGTCGAGGAGGCGGGAGTCCGGGGCAGAGTCCGAGGCCGATAAAAGGCCCAGAAAGGCCAACTCAGTGAGTCAGAGAGGCAGTTGAGGAGGCGGAAGTCCGGGGTGTGTTTGAGGCCTATAAAATGCCCAGGCGGTGAGTCAGAGAGGCAGTCGAGGAGGCGGGAGTCCGGGGCAGATTCTGCGGCCTATAAAAGACCCAGCTGGTGAGTCAGAGAGGCAGTCGAGGAGGCGGGAGTCCGGGGCAGAGTCCGAGGCCTATAAAAAGCCCAGTCGGTGAGTCAGAGAGGCAGTCGAGGAGGCGGGAGTCCGGGGCAGAGTCTGCGGCCTATAAAAGGCCCAGTCAGTGAGTCAGAGAGGCAGTAGAGGAGGCGGGAGTCCGGGGCAGAGTCCGAGGCCTATAAAAAGCCCAGTCGGTGAGTCAGAGAGGCAGTCGAGGAGGCGGGAGTCCGGGGCAGAGTCTGAGGCCTATACAAGGCCCAGTCGGTGAGTCAGAGAGGCAGTCGAGGAGGTGGGAGTCCGGGCCAGAGTCTGAGGCCAATAAAAGGCCCAGTCGGTGAGTCAGAGTGGCAGTCGAGGAGGCGGGAGTCCAGGCCAGAGTCCGAGGCCTATAAAAGGCCCAGTCGGTGAGTCAGAGAGGCAGTTGAGGAGGCGGAAGTCCGGGGTGTGTTTGAGGCCTATAAAATTGCCCAGGCGGTGAGTCAGAGAGGCAGTCGAGGAGGCGGGAGTCCGGGGCAGAGTCTGAGGACTATAAAAGGCCCAGAAAGGCCCAGTCAGTGAGTCAGAGAGGCAGTTGATGAGGTGGGAGTCCGGGGTGTGTCCGAGGCCAATAAAAGGCCCAGTCGGTGAGTCAGAGAGGCAGTCGAGGAGGCGGGAGTCAGGGGCAGATTCTGCGGCCTATAAAAGACCCAGCTGGTGAGTCAGAGAGGCAGTCGAGGAGGCGGGAGTCCGGGGTGTGTTTGAGGCCTATAAAATGCCCAGGCGGTGAGTCAGAGAGGCAGTCGAGGAGGCGGGAGTCCGGGGTGTGTTTGAGGCCTATAAAATGCCCAGGCGGTGAGTCAGAGAGGCAGTCGAGGAGGCGGGAGTCCAGGGCAGATTGTGCGGCCTATAAAAGACCCAGCTGGTGAGTCAGAGAGGCAGTCGAGGAGGCGGGAGTCCGGGGCAGAGTCCGAGGCCTATAAAAAGCCCAGTCGGTGAGTCAGAGAGGCAGTCGAGGAGGCGGGAGTCCGGGGCAGAGTCTGCGGCCTATAAAAGGCCCAGCTGGTGAGTCAGAGAGGCAGTCGAGGAGGCGGGAGTCCGGGGCAGAGTCTGAGGCCTATACAAGGCCCAGTCGGTGAGTCAGAGAGGCAGTCGAGGAGGTGGGAGTCCGGGCCAGAGTCTGAGGCCGATAAAAGGCCCAGTCGGTGAGTCAGAGTGGCAGTCGAGGAGGCGTGAGTCCAGGCCAGAGTCCGAGGCCTATAAAAGGCCCAGTCGGTGAGTCAGAGAGGCAGTTGAGGAGGCGGAAGTCCGGGGTGTGTTTGAGGCCTATACAAGGCCCAGTCGGTGAGTCAGAGAGGCAGTCGAGCAGGCGGGAGTCCGGGGCAGAGTCTGAGGACTATAAAAGGCCCAGAAAGGCCCAGTCAGTGAGTCAGAGAGGCAGTCGAGGAGGTGGGAGTCCGGGGTATGTCCGAGTCCTATAAAAGGCCCAGTCAGTGAGTCAGAGAGGCAGTCGAGGAGGCGGGAGTCTGGGGCAGAGTCTGAGGCCTATAAAAGGCCCAGAAAGGCCCAGTCAGTGAGTCAGAGAGGCAGTCGATGAGGTGGGAGTCCGGGGTGTGTCCGAGGCCAATAAAAGGCCCAGTCGGTGAGTCAGAGAGGCAGTCGAGGAGGCGGGAGTCCGGGGCAGAGTCCGAGGCCGATAAAAGGCCCAGTCGGTGAGTCAGAGAGGCAGTTGAGGAGGCGGAAGTTAGGGGTGTGTTTGAGGCCTATAAAATGCCCAGGCGGTGAGTCAGAGAGGCAGTCGAGGAGGCGGGAGTCCGGGGTGTGTTTGAGGCCGAAAAAATGCCCAGGCGGTGAGTCAGAGAGGCAGTCGAGGAGGCGGGAGTCCGGGGCAGATTCTGCGGCCTTTCAAAGACCCAGCTGGTGAGTCAGAGAGGCAGTCGAGAAGGCGGGAAACTGGGGCAGAGTCTGACGCCTATACAAGACCCAGAAAGGCCCAGTCAGTGAGTCAGAGATGCAGTCGAGGAGGTGGGAGTCCGGGGTGTGTCCGAGGCCTATAAAAGGCCCAGTCAGTGAGTCAGAGAGGCAGTCGAGGAGGCGGGAGTCCGGGGCAGAGTCTAAGGACTATAAAAGGCACAGTCGGTGAGTCAGAGAGGCAGTCGAGAAGGCGGGAGTCTGGGGCAGAGTCTGAGGCCTATAAAAGGCCCAGAAAGGCCCAGTCAGTGAGTCAGAGAGGCGGTCGATGAGGTGGGAGTCCGGGGTGTGTCCGAGGCCAATAAAAGGCCCAGTCGGTGAGTCAGAGAGGCAGTCGAGGAGGCGGGAGTCCGGGGCAGAGTCCGAGGCCTATAAAAGGCCCAGTCGGTGAGTCAGAGAGGCAGTTGAGGAGGCGGAAGTCCGGGGTGTGTTTGAGGCCTATAAAATGCCCAGGCGGTGAGTCAGAGAGGCAGTCGAGGAGGCGGGAGTCTGGGGCAGAGTCTGAGGCCTATAAAAGGCCCAGAAAGGCCCAGTCAGTGAGTCAGAGAGGCAGTCGAGGAGGCGCGAGTCCAGGGTATGTTTGAGGCCTATAAAATGCCCAGTCGGTGAGTCAGAGAGGCAGTCGAGGAGGCGGGAGTCCGGGGCAGAGTCTGAGGACTATAAAAGGCACAGTCGGTGAGTCAGAGAGGCAGTCGAGAAGGCGGGAGTCTGGGGCAGAGTCTGAGGCCTATAAAAGGCCCAGAAAGGCCCAGTCAGTGAGTCAGAGAGGCAGTCGATGAGGTGGGAGTCCGGGGTGTGTCCGAGGCCAATAAAAGGCCCAGTCGGTGAGTCAGAGAGGCAGTCGAGGAGGCGGGAGTCCGGGGCAGAGTCCGAGGCCGATAAAAGGCCCAGTCGGTGAGTCAGAGAGGCAGTCGAGGAGGCGGGAGTCCGGGGTGTGTTTGAGGCCTATAAAATGCCCAGGCGGTGAGTCAGAGAGGCAGTCGAGGAGGCGGGAGTCCGGGGCAGATTCTGCGGCCTATAAAAGACCCAGCTGGTGAGTCAGAGAGGCAGTCGAGGAGGCGGGAGTCCGGGGCAGAGTCCGAGGCCTATAAAAAGCCCAGTCGGTGAGTCAGAGAGGCAGTCGAGGAGGCGGGAGTCCGGGGCAGAGTCTGCGGCCTATAAAAGGCCCAGTCAGTGAGTCAGAGAGGCAGTCGAGGAGGCGGGAGTCCGGGGCAGAGTCTGAGGCCTATACAAGGCCCAGTCGGTGAGTCAGAGAGGCAGTCGAGGAGGTGGGAGTCCGGGCCAGAGTCTGAGGCCGATAAAAGGCCCAGTCGGTGAGTCAGAGTGGCAGTCGAGGAGGCGGGAGTCCAGGCCAGAGTCCGAGGACTATAAAATGCCCACGCGGTGAGTCAGAGAGGCAGTCGAGGAGGCGGGAGTCCGGGGCAGAGTCTGAGGACTATAAAAGGCCCAGAAAGGCCCAGTCAGTGAGTCAGAGAGGCAGTCGAGGAGGCGGGAGTCCGGGGCAGAGTCCGAGGCCGATAAAAGGCCCAGTCGGTGAGTCAGAGAGGCAGTTGAGGAGACGGAAGTCCGGGGTGTGTTTGAGGCCTATAAAATGCCCAGGCGGTGAGTCAGAGAGGCAGTCGAGGAGGCGGGAGTCCGGGGCAGATTCTGCGGCCTATAAAAGACCCAGCTGGTGAGTCAGAGAGGCAGTCGAGGAGGCGGGAGTCCGGGGTGTGTTTGAGGCCTATAAAATGCCCAGGCGGTGAGTCAGAGAGGCAGTCGAGGAGGCGGGAGTCCGGGGTGTGTTTGAGGCCTATAAAATGCCCAGGCGGTGAGTCAGAGAGGCAGTCGAGGAGGCGGGAGTCCGGGGTGTGTTTGAGGCCTATAAAATGCCCAGGCGGTGAGTCAGAGAGGCAGTCGAGGAGGCGGGAGTCCGGGGCAGATTGTGCGGCCTATAAAAGACCCAGCTGGTGAGTCAGAGAGGCAGTCGAGGAGGCGGGAGTCCGGGGCAGAGTCTGAGGCCTATAAAAGGCCCAGCTGGTGAGTCAGAGAGGCAGTCGAGGAGGCGGGAGTCCGGGGCAGAGTCTGAGGCCTATACAAGGCCCAGTCGGTGAGTCAGAGAGGCAGTCGAGGAGGTGGGAGTCCGGGCCAGAGTCTGAGGCCGATAAAAGGCCCAGTCGGTGAGTCAGAGTGGCAGTCGAGGAGGCGGGAGTCCAGGCCAGAGTCCGAGGCCTATAAAAGGCCCAGTCGGTGAGTCAGAGAGGCAGTTGAGGAGGCGGAAGTCCGGGGTGTGTTTGAGGCCTATAAAATGCCCAGGCGGTGAGTCAGAGAGGCAGTCGAGGAGGCGGGAGTCCGGGGCAGAGTCTGAGGACTATAAAAGGCCCAGAAAGGCCCAGTCAGTGAGTCAGAGAGGCAGTCGAGGAGGTGGGAGTCCGGGGTATGTCCGAGTCCTATAAAAGGCCCAGTCGGTGAGTCAGAGAGGCAGTTGAGGAGGCGGAAGTCCGGGGTGTGTTTGAGGCCTATAAAATGCCCAGGCGGTGAGTCAGAGAGGCAGTCGAGCAGGCGGGAGTCTGGGGCAGAGTCTGAGGCCTATAAAAGGCCCAGAAAGGCCCAGTCAGTGAGTCAGAGAGGCAGTCGAGGAGGCGCGAGTCCGGGGTATGTCCGAGGCCTATAAAAGGCCCAGTTGGTGAGTCAGAGAGGCAGTCGAGGAGGCGGGAGTCCGGGGTGTGTCTGAGGCCTATAAAAGGCCCAGCCGGTGAGTCAGAGAGGCAGTAGAGGAGGCGGGAGTCCGGGGCAGAGTCTGCGGCCTATAAAAGGCCCAGCTGGTGAGTCAGAGAGGCAGTCGAGGAGGCGGGAGTCCGGGCCAGAGTCTGAGGCCTATAAAAGGCCCAGTCGGTGAGTCAGAGAGGCAGTCGAGGAGGCGGAAGTCCGGGGTGTGTTTGAGGCCTATAAAAGGCCCAGCCGGTAAGTCAGAGAGGCAGTCAAGGAGGCGGAAGTCCGGGGTGTGTTTGCGGCCTATAAAAGGCCCAGCCGGTGAGTCAGAGAGGCAGTCGAGGAGGCGGGAGTCTGGGGCAGAGTCTGAGGCCTATAAAAGGCCCAGTCGGTGAGTCAGAGAGGCAGTCAAGGAGGCGGAAGTCCGGGGTGTGTTTGCGGCCTATAAAAGGCCCAGCCGGTGAGTCAGAGAGGCAGTCGAGGAGGCGGGAGTCTGGGGCAGAGTCTGAGGCCTATAAAAGGCCCAGTCGGTGAGTCAGAGAGGCAGTCGGTGAGGCGGGAGTCCGGGCCAGAGTCTGAGGCCTATAAAAGACCCAGCTGGTGAGTCAGAGAGGCAGTCGAGGAGGCGGAAGTCCGGGGCAGAGTCTGCGGCCTATAAAAGGCCCAGCTGGTGAGTCAGAGAGGCAGTCGAGAAGGCGGAAGTCCGGGGTGTGTTTGAGGCCTATAAAATTCCCAGCCGGTGAGTCAGAGAGGCAGTCGAGGAGGCAGGAGTCTGGAGCAGAGTCTGAGGCCTATAAAAGGCCCAGTCGGTGAGTCAGAGAGGCAGTCGAGGAGGCGGAAGTCCAGGGTGTGTTTGAGGCCTATAAAAGGCCCAGCCGGTGAGTCAGAGAGGCAGTCGAGGAGGCGGGAGTCTGGGGCAGAGTCTGAGGCCTATAAAAGGCCCAGTCGGTGAGTCAGAGAGGCTTTCGAGAAGGCGGGAGTCTGGGGCAGAGTCTGAGGCCTATAAAAGGCCCAGTCAGTGAGTCAGAGAGGCAGTCGATGAGGCGGGAGTCCGGCGTGTGTCCGAGGCCAATAAAAGGCCCAGTCGGAGAGTCAGAGAGGCAGTCGAGGAGGCGGGAGTCCGGGGTGTGTCTGAGGCCTATAAAAGGCCCAGCCGGTGAGTCAGAGAGGCAGTCGAGGAGGCGGGAGTCCGGGGAAGAGTCTGCGGCCTATAAAAGGCCCAGCTGGTGAGTCAGAGAACAGTCGAGGAGGCGGGAGTCCTGCGCAGAGTCTGAGGCCTATAAAAGGCCCAGTCGGTGAGTCAGAGAGGCAGTCGAGGAGGCGGGAGTCCGGGGCAGTGTCCGAGGCCTATAAAATGACCAGCCGGTGAGTCAGAGAGGCAGTCGAGGAGGCGGGAGTCCGGGGCAGAGTCTGAGGACTATAAAAGGCACAGTCAGTGAGTTAGAGAGGCAGTCGAGAAGGCGGGCGTCTGGGGCAGAGTCTGAGGCCTATAAAAGGCCCAGAAAGACCCAGTCAGTGAGTCAGAGAGGCAGTCGATGAGGTGGGAGTCCGGGGTGTGTCCGAGGCCAATAAAAGGCCCAGTCGGTGAGTCAGAGAGGCAGTCGAGGAGGCGGGAGTCCGGGGCAGAGTCCGAGGCCTATAAAAGGCCCAGTCGGTGAGTCAGAGAGGCAGTCGAGGAGGCGGAAGTCCGGGGTGTGTTTGAGGCCTATAAAAGGCCCAGCCGGTAAGTCAGAGAGGCAGTCAAGGAGGCGGAAGTCCGGGGTGTGTTTGCGGCCTATAAAAGGCCCAGCCGGTGAGTCAGAGAGGCAGTCGAGGAGGCGGGAGTCTGGGGCAGAGTCTGAGGCCTATAAAAGGCCCAGTCGGTGAGTCAGAGAGGCAGTCAAGGAGGCGGAAGTCCGGGGTGTGTTTGCGGCCTATAAAAGGCCCAGCCGGTGAGTCAGAGAGGCAGTCGAGGAGGCGGGAGTCTGGGGCAGAGTCTGAGGCCTATAAAAGGCCCAGTCGGTGAGTCAGAGAGGCAGTCGGTGAGGCGGGAGTCCGGGCCAGAGTCTGAGGCCTATAAAAGACCCAGCTGGTGAGTCAGAGAGGCAGTCGAGGAGGCGGAAGTCCGGGGCAGAGTCTGCGGCCTATAAAAGGCCCAGCTGGTGAGTCAGAGAGGCAGTCGAGAAGGCGGAAGTCCGGGGTGTGTTTGAGGCCTATAAAATTCCCAGCCGGTGAGTCAGAGAGGCAGTCGAGGAGGCAGGAGTCTGGAGCAGAGTCTGAGGCCTATAAAAGGCCCAGTCGGTGAGTCAGAGAGGCAGTCGAGGAGGCGGAAGTCCAGGGTGTGTTTGAGGCCTATAAAAGGCCCAGTCGGTGAGTCAGAGAGGCAGTCGATGAGGTGGGAGTCCGGGGTGTGTCCGAGGCCAATAAAAGGCCCAGTCGGTGAGTCAGAGAGGCAGTCGAGGAGGCGGGAGTCCGGGGCAGAGTCCGAGGCCTATAAAAGGCCCAGTCGGTGAGTCAGAGAGGCAGTCGAGGAGGCGGAAGTCCGGGGTGTGTTTGAGGCCTATAAAAGGCCCAGCCGGTAAGTCAGAGAGGCAGTCAAGGAGGCGGAAGTCCGGGGTGTGTTTGCGGCCTATAAAAGGCCCAGCCGGTGAGTCAGAGAGGCAGTCGAGGAGGCGGGAGTCTGGGGCAGAGTCTGAGGCCTATAAAAGGCCCAGTCGGTGAGTCAGAGAGGCAGTCAAGGAGGCGGAAGTCCGGGGTGTGTTTGCGGCCTATAAAAGGCCCAGCCGGTGAGTCAGAGAGGCAGTCGAGGAGGCGGGAGTCTGGGGCAGAGTCTGAGGCCTATAAAAGGCCCAGTCGGTGAGTCAGAGAGGCAGTCGGTGAGGCGGGAGTCCGGGCCAGAGTCTGAGGCCTATAAAAGACCCAGCTGGTGAGTCAGAGAGGCAGTCGAGGAGGCGGAAGTCCGGGGCAGAGTCTGCGGCCTATAAAAGGCCCAGCTGGTGAGTCAGAGAGGCAGTCGAGAAGGCGGAAGTCCGGGGTGTGTTTGAGGCCTATAAAATTCCCAGCCGGTGAGTCAGAGAGGCAGTCGAGGAGGCAGGAGTCTGGAGCAGAGTCTGAGGCCTATAAAAGGCCCAGTCGGTGAGTCAGAGAGGCAGTCGAGGAGGCGGAAGTCCAGGGTGTGTTTGAGGCCTATAAAAGGCCCAGCCGGTGAGTCAGAGAGGCAGTCGAGGAGGCGGGAGTCTGGGGCAGAGTCTGAGGCCTATAAAAGGCCCAGTCGGTGAGTCAGAGAGGCTTTCGAGAAGGCGGGAGTCTGGGGCAGAGTCCGAGGCCTATAAAAGGTCCAGTCAGTGAGTCAGAGAGGCAGTCGATGAGGCGGGAGTCCGGCGTGTGTCCGAGGCCAATAAAAGGCCCAGTCGGAGAGTCAGAGAGGCAGTCGAGGAGGCGGGAGTCCGGGGTGTGTCTGAGGCCTATAAAAGGCCCAGCCGGTGAGTCAGAGAGGCAGTCGAGGAGGCGGGAGTCCGGGGAAGAGTCTGCGGCCTATAAAAGGCCCAGCTGGTGAGTCAGAGAACAGTCGAGGAGGCGGGAGTCCTGCGCAGAGTCTGAGGCCTATAAAAGGCCCAGCCGGTGAGTCAGAGAGGCAGTCGAGGAGGCGGGAGTCCGGGGCAGAGTCTGAGGACTATAAAAGGCACAGTCAGTGAGTTAGAGAGGCAGTCGAGAAGGCGGGAGTCTGGGGCAGAGTCTGAGGCCTATTAAAGGCCCAGAAAGACCCAGTCAGTGAGTCAGAGAGGCAGTCGATGAGGTGGGAGTCCGGGGTGTGTCCGAGGCCAATAAAAGGCCCAGTCGGTGAGTCAGAGAGGCAGTCGAGGAGGCGGGAGTCCGGGGCAGAGTCCGAGGCCTATAAAAGGCCCAGTCGGTGAGTCAGAGAGGCAGTCGAGGAGGCGGGAGTCCGGGGTGTGTCCGAGGCCCAGAAAGGCCCAGTCGGTGAGTCAGAGTGGCAGCCGAGGAGGCGGGAGTCCAGGCCAGAGTCTGAGGCCTATAAAAGGCCCAGTCGGTCAGTCAGAGAGGCAGTCGAGGAGGCGGAAGTCCGGGTTGTGTTTGAGGCCTATAAATGGCCCAGCCGGTGAGTCAGAAAGGCAGTCGAGGAGGCGGGAGTCTGGGGCAGAGTCTGAGGCCTATAAAAGGCCCAGTCAGTGAGTCAGAGAGGCAGTCGAGGAGGCGGGAGTCCGGGGCAGAGTCCGAGGCCTATAAAAGGCCCAGTAGGTGAGTCAGAGAGGCAGTCGAGGAGGCGGGAGTCCAGGGTGTGTCTGAGGCCTATAAAAAGCCCAGCCGGTGAGTCAGAGAGGCAGCCGAGGAGGCGGGAGTCCAGGCCAGAGTCTGAGGCCTATAAAAGGCCCAGTCGGTGAGTCAGAGAGGCAGTCGAGGAGGCGGAAGTCCGGGTTGTGTTTGAGGCCTATAAATGGCCCAGCCGGTGAGTCAGAGAGGCAGTCGAGGAGGCGGGAATCCTGCGCAGACTCTGAGGACTATAAAAGGCACAGTCAGTGAGTCAGAGAGGCAGTCGAGAAGGCGGGAGTCCGGGGCAGAGTCCGAGGCCTATAAAAGGCCCAGTCGGTGAGTCAGAGAGGCAGTCGAGGAGGCGGGAGTCCGGGGTGTGTCCGAGGCCCAGAAAGGCCCAGTCGGTGAGTCAGAGTGGCAGCCGAGGAGGCGGGAGTCCAGGCCAGAGTCTGAGGCCTATAAAAGGCCCAGTCGGTGAGTCAGAGAGGCAGTCGAGGAGGCGGAAGTCCGGGTTGTGTTTGAGGCCTATAAATGGCCCAGCCGGTGAGTCAGAAAGGCAGTCGAGGAGGCGGGAGTCTGGGGCAGAGTCTGAGGCCTATAAAAGGCCCAGTCAGTGAGTCAGAGAGGCAGTCGAGGAGGCGGGAGTCCGGGGCAGAGTCCGAGGCCTATAAAAGGCCCAGTAGGTGAGTCAGAGAGGCAGTCGATGAGGTGGGAGTCCGGGGTGTGTCCGAGGCCAATAAAAGGCCCAGTCGGTGAGTCAGAGAGGCAGTTGAGGAGGCGGAAGTCCGGGGTGTGTTTGAGGCCTATAAATTGCCCAGCTGGTGAGTCAGAGAAGCAGTCGAGAAGGCGGAAGTCCGGCGCAGAGTCTGAGTCCTATAAAAGGCCCAGTCGGTGAGTCAGAGAGGCAGTCGAGGAGGCGGGAGTCCGGGCCAGAGTCTGAGGCCGATAAAAGGCCCAGTCAGTGAATCAGAGAGGCAGTCGAGGAGGCGGGAGTCCGGGACAGAGTCTGAGGCCTATAAAAGGCCCAGTCGGTGAGTCAGAGAGCCATTCGAGAAGGCGGGAGTCTGGGGCAGAGTCTGAGGCCTATAAAAGGCCCAGAAAGACCCAGTCAGTGAGTCAGGGAGGCAGTCGATGAGGTGCGAGTCCGGGGTGTGTCCGAGGCCAATAAAAGGCCCAGTCGGTGAGTCAGAGAGGCAGTCGAGGAGGCGGGAGTCCGGGGCAGAGTCCGAGGCCTATAAAAGGCCCAGTCGGTGAGTCAGAGAGGCAGTCGAGGAGGCGGGAGTCCGGGGTGTGTCCGAGGCCCAGAAAGGCCCAGTCGGTGAGTCAGAGTGGCAGCCGAGGCGGCGGGAGTCCAGGCCAGAGTCTGAGGCCTATAAAAGGCCCAGTCAGTGAGTCAGAGAGGCAGTCGAGGAGGCGGAAGTCCGGGTTGTGTTTGAGGCCTATAAATGGCCCAGCCGGTGAGTCAGAGAGGCAGTCGAGGAGGCGGGAGTCCGGGGTGTGTCCGAGGCCCAGAAAGGCCCAGTCGGTGAGTCAGAGTGGCAGCCGAGGAGGCGGGAGTCCAGGCCAGAGTCTGAGGCCTATAAAAGGCCCAGTCAGTGAGTCAGAGAGGCAGTCGAGGCGGCGGAAGTCCGGGTTGTGTTTGAGGCCTATAAATGGCCCAGCCGGTGAGTCAGAGAGGCAGTCGAGGAGGCGGGAGTCTGGGGCAGAGTCTGAGGCCTATAAAAGGCCCAGTCAGTGAGTCAGAGAGGCAGTCGAGGAGGCGGGAGTCCGGGGCAGAGTCCGAGGCCTATAAAAGGCCCAGTAGGTGAGTCAGAGAGGCAGTCGAGGAGGCGGGAGTCCAGGGTGTGTCTGAGGCCTATAAAAGGCCCGGTCGGTGAGTCAGAGAGGCAGTGGAGGAGCCGGAAGTCCGGGGCAGAGTCTGAGGCCTATAAAAGACCCAGCTGGTGAGTCAGAGAGGCAGTCGAGGAGGCGGGATTCCTGCGCAGACTCTGGGGACTATAAAAGGCACAGTCAGTGAGTCAGAGAGGCAGTCGAGAAGGCGGGAGTCTGGGGCAGAGTCTGAGGCCTATAAAAGGCCCAGAAAGACCCAGTCAGTGAGTCAGAGAGGCAGTCGATGAGGTGGGAGTCCGGGGTGTGTCCAAGGCCAATAAAAGGCCCAGTCAGTGAGTCATAGAGGCAGTCGAGGAGGCGGGAGTCCGGGGCAGAGTCCGAGGCCTATAAAAGGCCCAGTCGGTGAGTCAGAGAGGCAGTCGAGGAGGCGGGAGTCCGGGGCAGAGTCTGAGGCCTATAAAAGACCCAGTCAGTGAGTCAGAGAGGCAGTCGATGAGGTGGGAGTCCGGGGTGTGTCCGAGGCCAATAAAAGGCCCAGTCGGTGAGTCAGAGAGGCAGTTGAGGAGGCGGAAGTCCGGGGTGTGTTTGAGGCCTATAAAATGCCCAGCTGGTGAGTTTGAGAGGCAGTCGAGGAGGCGGAAATCCGGGCCAGAGTCCGAGGCCTATAAAAGGCCCAGTCGGTGAGTCAGAGAGGCAGTCGAGGAGGCGGGAGTCCGGGCCAGAGTCTGAGGCCGATAAAAGGCCCAGTCAATGAGTCAGAGAGCCATTCGAGAACGCGAGAGTCTGGGGCAGAGTCTGAGGCTTATAAAAGGCCCAGTCAATGAGTCAGAGAGGCAGTCAATGAGGCGGGAGTCCGGGGTGTGTCCGAGGCCAATAAAAGGCCCAGTCGGTGAGTCAGAGAGGCAGTCGAGGAGGCGGGAGACTGGGGCAGAGTCTGCGGCCTATAAAAGGCCCAGCTGGTGAGTCGGAGAACAGTCGAGGAGGCGGGAGTCCCGCGCAGAGTCTGAGGCCTATAAAAGGCCCAGTTGGTGAGTCAGAGAGGCAGTCAAGGAGGCGGAAGTCCGGGGTGTGTTTGCGGCCTATAAAAGGCCAAGCCGGTGAGTCAGAGATGCAGTCAAGGAGGCGGGAGTCCGGGGCAGAGTCTGAGGCCTATAAAAGGCCCAGTCGGTGAGTCAGAGAGGCATTCGAGAAGGCGGGAGTCTGGGGCAGAGTCTGAGGCCTATAAAAGGCCCAGTCAGTGAGTTAGAGAGGCAGTCGGTGAGGCGGGAGTCCGGGGTGTGTCCGAGGCCAATAAAAGGTCCAGTCGGTGAGTCAGAGAGGCAGTCGAGGAGGCGGGAGTGCTGCGCAGAGTCCAAGGCCTATAAAAGGGCCAGTCGGTGTGTCAGAGAGGCAGTCGAGGATGCGGGAGTCCGGGTCAGTATCCGAGGCCTGTAAAAGGCCCAGTAGGTGAGTCAGAGAGGCAGTCGAGGAGGCGGGAGTCCGGGCCAGAGACTGAGGCCGATAAAAGGCCCAGCCGGTGAGTCCGAGAGGCAGTCGAGGATGCGGGAGTCCAGGGCAGAGTCTGAGGACTATAAAAGGCACAGTCGGTGAGTCAGAGAGGCAGTCGAGAAGGCGGGAGTCTGGGGCAGAGTCTGAGGCCTATAAAAGGCCCAGAAAGGCCCAGTCAGTGAGTCAGAGAGGCAGTCGATGAGGTGGGAGTCCGGGGTGTGTCCGAGGCCAATGAAAGGCCCAGTCGGTGAGTCAGAAAGGCAGTCGAGGAGGCGGGAGTCCGGGGCAGAGTCTGCGGCCTATAAAAGGCCCAGCTGGTGAGTCAGAAAGGTAGTCGAGGAGGCGGGAGTCCAGGGAAGAGTCTGAGGCCTATACAAGGCCCAGTCGGTGAGTCAGAGAGGCAGTCGAGGAGGCGGGAGTCCGGGCCAGAGTCTGAGGCCGATAAAAGGCCCAGTCGGTGAGTCAGAGAGGCAGTCGAGGAGGCGGAAGTCCGGGGTGTGTTTGAGGCCTATAAAATTCCCAGCCGGTGAGTCAGAGAGGCAGTCGAGGAGGCAGGAGTCTGGAGCAGAGTCTGAGGCCTATAAAAGGCCCAGTCGGTGAGTCAGAGAGGCAGTCGAGGAGGCGGAAGTCCAGGGTGTGTTTCAGGCCTATAAAAGGCCCAGCCGGTGAGTCAGAGAGGCAGTCGAGGAGGCGTGAGTCTGGGGCAGAGTCTGAGGCCTATAAAAGGCCCAGTCGGTGAGTCAGAGAGGCATTCGAGAAGGCGGGAGTCTGGGGCAGAGTCTGAGGCCTATAAAAGGCCCAGTCAGTGAGTCAGAGAGGCAGTCGATGATGCGGGAGTCCGGGGTGTGTCCGAGGCCAATAAAAGGCTCAGTCGGAGAGTCAGAGAGGCAGTCGAGGAGGCGGGAGTCCGGGGTGTGTCTGAGGCCTATAAAAGGCCCAGCCGGTGAGTCAGAGACGCAGTCGAGGAGGCGGGAGTCCGGGGCAGAGTCTGCGGCCTATAAAAGGCCCAGCTGGTGAGTCAGAGAGGCATTCGAGAAGGCGGGAGTCTGGGGCAGAGTCTGAGACCTATAAAAGGCCCAGTCAGTGAGTCAGAGAGGCAGTCGGTGAGGCGGGAGTCCGGGGTGTGTCCTAGGCCAATAAAAGGTCCAGTCGGTGAGTCAGAGAGGCAGTCGAGGTGGCGTGAGTGCTGCGCAGAGTCCAAGGCCTATAAAAGGCCCAGTCGGTGTGTCAGAGAGGCAGTCGAGGAGGCGGGAGTCCGGGTCACTGTATCTGAGGCCTATAAAAGGCCCAGTAGGTGAGTCAGAGAGGCAGTCGAGGAGGCGGGAGTCCGGGGCAGAGTCTGTGGCCTATAAAAGGCCCAGCTGTTGAGTCAGAGAACAGTCGAGGAGGCGGGAGTCCTGCGCAGAGTCAGAGGCCTATAAAAGGCCCAGTCGGTGAGTCAGAGAGGCAGTCGAGGAGGCGGGAGTCCGGGGCAGTGTCCGAGGCCTGTAAAATGACCAGCCGGTGAGTCAGAGAGGCAGTCGAGGAGGCGGGAGTCCGGGGCAGAGTCTGAGGACTATAAAAGGCACAGTCAGTGAGTCAGAGAGGCAGTCGAGAAGGCGGGAGTCTGGGGCAGAGTCTGAGGCCTATAAAAGGCCCAGAAAGACCCAGTCCGTGAGTCAGAGAGGCAGTCGATGAGGTGGGAGTCCGGGGTGTGTCCGAGGCCAATAAAAGGCCCAGTCGGTGAGTCAGAGAGGCAGTCGAGGAGGCGGGAGTCCGGGGCAGAGTCCGAGGCCTATAAAAGGCCCAGTCGGTGAGTCAGAGAGGCAGTCGAGGAGGCGGTAGTCCGGGGTGTGTCCGAGGCCAATATAAGGCCCAGTCGGTGAGTCAGAGAGGCAGTCGAGGAGGCGGGAGTCCGGGGCAGTGTCCGAGGCCCAGAAAGGCCCAGTCGGTGAGTCAGAGTGGCAGTCGAGGAGGCGGGAGTCTGGGGCAGAGTCTGAGGCCTATAAAAAGCCCAGTCAGTGAGTCAGAGAGGCAGTCGAGGAGGCGGGAGTCCGGGGCAGAGTGCGAGGCCTATAAAAGGCCCAGTAGGAGAGTCAGAGAGGCAGTCGAGGAGGCGGGAGTCCGGGGTGTGTCCGAGGCCTATAAAAGGCCCAGCCGGTGAGTCAGAGAGGCAGTCGAGGAGGCGGGAGTCCAGGTCAGAGTCCGAGGCCTATAAAAGGCCCGGTCGGTAGGTCAGAGAGGCAGTGGAGGAGCCGGAAGTCCGGGACAGAGTCTGAGGCCTATAAAAGACCCAGCTGGTGAGTCAGAGAACAGTCGAGGAGGCGGGAGTCCTGCGCAGAGTCAGAGGCCTATAAAAGGCCCAGTCGGTGAGTCAGAGAGGCAGTCGAGGAGGCGGGAGTCCGGGGCAGTGTCCGAGGCTTATAAAATGCCCAGCCGGTGAGTCAGAGAGGCAGTCGAGGAGGCGGGAGTCCGGGGCAGAGTCTGAGGCCTATAAAAGGCCCAGAAAGACCCAGTGAGTCAGAGAGGCAGTCGATCAGGTGGGTGTCCGGGGTGTGTTTGAGGCCAATAAAAGGCCCAGTCGGTGAGTCAGAGAGGCAGTTGAGGAGGCGGGAGTCCGGGGCAGAGTCCGAGGCCTATAAAAAGCCCAGTCGGTGAGTTAGAGAGGCAGTCGAGGAGGCGGGAGTCCGGGGCAGAGTCTGAGGCCTATAAAAGACCCAGTCAGTGAGTCAGAGAGGCAGTCGATGAGTTTGGAGTCCGGGGTGTGTCCGAGGCCAATAAAAGGCCCAGTCGGTGAGTCAGAGAGGCAGTCGAGGAGGCGGGAGTCCGGGGCAGAGTCTGAGGCCAATAAAACGCCCAGTCGGTGAGTCAGAGAGGCAGTCGAGGAGGCGGAAGTCCGGGGTGTGTCCGAGGCCCAGAAAGGCCCAGTCGGTGAGTCAGAGTGGCAGTCGAGGAGGCGGGAGTCCAGGCCAGAGTCTGAGGCCTATAAAAGGCCCAGTCGGTGAGTCAGAGAGGCAGTCGAGGAGGCGGAAGTCCGGGTTGTGTTTGAGGCCTATAAAAGGCCCAGTCAGTGAGTCAGAGAGGCAGTCGAGGAGGCGGGAGTCCGGGGCAGAGTCCGAGGCCTATAAAAGGCCCAGTCGGTGAGTCAGAGAGGCAGTTGAGGAGGCGGAAGTCCGGGGTGTGTTTGAGGCCTATAAAATGCCCAGCTGGTGAGTCAGAGAGGCAGTCGAGAAGGCGGAAGTCCGGGGCAGAGTCTGAGGCCTATAAAAGGCCCAGAAAGACCCAGTCAGTGAGTCAGAGAGGCAGTCGATGAGGTGGGAGTCCGGGGTGCGTCCGAGGCCAATAAAAGGCCCAGTCGGTGAGTCAGAGAGGCAGTCGAGGAGGCGGGAGTCCGGGGCAGAGTCCGAGGCCTATAAAAGGCCCAGTCGGTGAGTCAGAGAGGCAGTCGAGGAGGCGATGGTCCGGGGTGTGTCCGAGGCCAATATAAGGCCCAGTCGGTGAGTCAGAGAGGCAGTCGAGGAGGCGGGAGTCCGGGGCAGTGTCCGAGGCCAATAAAACGCCCAGTCGGTGAGTCAGAGAGGCAGTCGAGGAGGCGGGAGTCCGGGGTGTGTCCGAGGCCCAGAAAGGCCCAGTCGGTGAGTCAGAGTGGCAGTCGAGGAGGCGGGAGTCTGGGGCAGAGTCTGAGGCCTATAAAAAGCCCAGTCAGTGAGTCAGAGAGGCAGTCGAGGAGGCGGGAGTCCGGGGCAGAGTCCGAGGCCTATAAAAGGCCCAGTAGGAGAGTCAGAGAGGCAGTCGAGGAGGCGGGAGTCCGGGGTGTGTCCGAGGCCTATAAAAGGCCCAGCCGGTGAGTCAGAGAGGCAGTCGAGGAGGCGGGAGTCCAGGTCAGAGTCCGAGGCCTATAAAAGGCCCGGTCGGTAGGTCAGAGAGGCAGTGGAGGAGCCGGAAGTCCGGGACAGAGTCTGAGGCCTATAAAAGACCCAGCTGGTGAGTCAGAGAACAGTCGAGGAGGCGGGAGTCCTGCGCAGAGTCAGAGGCCTATAAAAGGCCCAGTCGGTGAGTCAGAGAGGCAGTCGAGGAGGCGGGAGTCCGGGGCAGTGTCCGAGGCCTATAAAATGACCAGCCGGTGAGTCAGAGAGGCAGTCGAGGAGGCGGGAGTCCGGGGCAGAGTCTGAGGACTATAAAAGGCACAGTCAATGAGTCAGAGAGGCAGTCGAGAAGGCGGGAGTCTGGGGCAGAGTCTGAGGCCTATAAAAGGCCCAGAAAGACCCAGTCAGTGAGTCAGAGAGGCAGTCGATGAGGTGGGAGTCCGGGGTGTGTCCGAGGCCAATAAAAGGCCCAGTCGGTGAGTCAGAGAGGCAGTCGAGGAGGCGGGAGTCCGGGGCAGAGTCCGAGGCCTATAAAAGGCCCAGTCGGTGAGTCAGAGAGGCAGTCGAGGAGGCGGTAGTCCGGGGTGTGTCCGAGGCCAATATAAGGCCCAGTCGGTGAGTCAGAGAGGCAGTCGAGGAGGCGGGAGTCCGGGGCAGTGTCCGAGGCCCAGAAAGGCCCAGTCGGTGAGTCAGAGTGGCAGTCGAGGAGGCGGGAGTCTGGGGCAGAGTCTGAGGCCTATAAAAAGCCCAGTCAGTGAGTCAGAGAGGCAGTCGAGGAGGCGGGAGTCCGGGGCAGAGTGCGAGGCCTATAAAAGGCCCAGTAGGAGAGTCAGAGAGGCAGTCGAGGAGGCGGGAGTCCGGGGTGTGTCCGAGGCCTATAAAAGGCCCAGCCGGTGAGTCAGAGAGGCAGTCGAGGAGGCGGGAGTCCAGGTCAGAGTCCGAGGCCTATAAAAGGCCCGGTCGGTAGGTCAGAGAGGCAGTGGAGGAGCCGGAAGTCCGGGACAGAGTCTGAGGCCTATAAAAGACCCAGCTGGTGAGTCAGAGAACAGTCGAGGAGGCGGGAGTCCTGCGCAGAGTCAGAGGCCTATAAAAGGCCCAGTCGGTGAGTCAGAGAGGCAGTCGAGGAGGCGGGAGTCCGGGGCAGTGTCCGAGGCTTATAAAATGCCCAGCCGGTGAGTCAGAGAGGCAGTCGAGGAGGCGGGAGTCCGGGGCAGAGTCTGAGGCCTATAAAAGGCCCAGAAAGACCCAGTGAGTCAGAGAGGCAGTCGATCAGGTGGGTGTCCGGGGTGTGTTTGAGGCCAATAAAAGGCCCAGTCGGTGAGTCAGAGAGGCAGTTGAGGAGGCGGGAGTCCGGGGCAGAGTCCGAGGCCTATAAAAAGCCCAGTCGGTGAGTTAGAGAGGCAGTCGAGGAGGCGGGAGTCCGGGGCAGAGTCTGAGGCCTATAAAAGACCCAGTCAGTGAGTCAGAGAGGCAGTCGATGAGTTGGGAGTCCGGGGTGTGTCCGAGGCCAATAAAAGGCCCAGTCGGTGAGTCAGAGAGGCAGTCGAGGAGGCGGGAGTCCGGGGCAGAGTCTGAGGCCAATAAAACGCCCAGTCGGTGAGTCAGAGAGGCAGTCGAGGAGGCGGACGTCCGGGGTGTGTCCGAGGCCCAGAAAGGCCCAGTCGGTGAGTCAGAGTGGCAGTCGAGGAGGCGGGAGTCCAGGCCAGAGTCTGAGGCCTATAAAAGGCCCAGTCGGTGAGTCAGAGAGGCAGTCGAGGAGGCGGAAGTCCGGGTTGTGTTTGAGGCCTATAAAAGGCCCAGTCAGTGAGTCAGAGAGGCAGTCGAGGAGGCGGGAGTCCGGGGCAGAGTCCGAGGCCTATAAAAGGCCCAGTCGGTGAGTCAGAGAGGCAGTTGAGGAGGCGGAAGTCCGGGGTGTGTTTGAGGCCTATAAAATGCCCAGCTGGTGAGTCAGAGAGGCAGTCGAGAAGGCGGAAGTCCGGGGCAGAGTCTGAGGCCTATAAAAGGCCCAGAAAGACCCAGTCAGTGAGTCAGAGAGGCAGTCGATGAGGTGGGAGTCCGGGGTGTGTCCGAGGCCAATAAAAGGCCCAGTCGGTGAGTCAGAGAGGCAGTCGAGGAGGCGGGAGTCCGGGGCAGAGTCCGAGGCCTATAAAAGGCCCAGTCGGTGAGTCAGAGAGGCAGTCGAGGAGGCGATGGTCCGGGGTGTGTCCGAGGCCAATATAAGGCCCAGTCGGTGAGTCAGAGAGGCAGTCGAGGAGGCGGGAGTCCGGGGCAGTGTCCGAGGCCAATAAAACGCCCAGTCGGTGAGTCAGAGAGGCAGTCGAGGAGGCGGGAGTCCGGGGTGTGTCCGAGGCCCAGAAAGGCCCAGTCGGTGAGTCAGAGTGGCAGTCGAGGAGGCGGGAGTCTGGGGCAGAGTCTGAGGCCTATAAAAAGCCCAGTCAGTGAGTCAGAGAGGCAGTCGAGGAGGCGGGAGTCCGGGGCAGAGTCCGAGGCCTATAAAAGGCCCAGTAGGAGAGTCAGAGAGGCAGTCGAGGAGGCGGGAGTCCGGGGTGTGTCCGAGGCCTATAAAAGGCCCAGCCGGTGAGTCAGAGAGGCAGTCGAGGAGGCGGGAGTCCAGGTCAGAGTCCGAGGCCTATAAAAGGCCCGGTCGGTAGGTCAGAGAGGCAGTGGAGGAGCCGGAAGTCCGGGACAGAGTCTGAGGCCTATAAAAGACCCAGCTGGTGAGTCAGAGAACAGTCGAGGAGGCGGGAGTCCTGCGCAGAGTCTGAGGCCTATAAAAGGCCCAGTCGGTGAGTCAGAGAGGCAGTCGAGGAGGCGGGAGTCCGGGGCAGTGTCCGAGGCCTATAAAATGACCAGCCGGTGAGTCAGAGAGGCAGTCGAGGAGGCGGGAGTCCGGGGCAGAGTCTGAGGACTATAAAAGGCACAGTCAATGAGTCAGAGAGGCAGTCGAGAAGGCGGGAGTCTGGGGCAGAGTCTGAGGCCTATAAAAGGCCCAGAAAGACCCAGTCAGTGAGTCAGAGAGGCAGTCGATGAGGTGGGAGTCCGGGGTGTGTCCGAGGCCAATAAAAGGCCCAGTCGGTGAGTCAGAGAGGCAGTCGAGGAGGCGGGAGTCCGGGGCAGAGTCCGAGGCCTATAAAAGGCCCAGTCGGTGAGTCAGAGAGGCAGTCGAGGAGGCGGTAGTCCGGGGTGTGTCCGAGGCCAATATAAGGCCCAGTCGGTGAGTCAGAGAGGCAGTCGAGGAGGCGGGAGTCCGGGGCAGTGTCCGAGGCCCAGAAAGGCCCAGTCGGTGAGTCAGAGTGGCAGTCGAGGAGGCGGGAGTCTGGGGCAGAGTCTGAGGCCTATAAAAAGCCCAGTCAGTGAGTCAGAGAGGCAGTCGAGGAGGCGGAATCCGGGGCAGAGTGCGAGGCCTATAAAAGGCCCAGTAGGAGAGTCAGAGAGGCAGTCGAGGAGGCGGGAATCCGGGGTGTGTCCGAGGCCTATAAAAGGCCCAGCCGGTGAGTCAGAGAGGCAGTCGAGGAGGCGGGAGTCCAGGTCAGAGTCCGAGGCCTATAAAAGGCCCGGTCGGTAGGTCAGAGAGGCAGTGGAGGAGCCGGAAGTCCGGGACAGAGTCTGAGGCCTATAAAAGACCCAGCTGGTGAGTCAGAGAACAGTCGAGGAGGCGGGAGTCCTGCGCAGAGTCAGAGGCCTATAAAAGGCCCAGTCGGTGAGTCAGAGAGGCAGTCGAGGAGGCGGGAGTCCGGGGCAGTGTCCGAGGCTTATAAAATGCCCAGCCGGTGAGTCAGAGAGGCAGTCGAGGAGGCGGGAGTCCGGGGCAGAGTCTGAGGCCTATAAAAGGCCCAGAAAGACCCAGTGAGTCAGAGAGGCAGTCGATCAGGTGGGTGTCCGGGGTGTGTTTGAGGCCAATAAAAGGCCCAGTCGGTGAGTCAGAGAGGCAGTTGAGGAGGCGGGAGTCCGGGGCAGAGTCCGAGGCCTATAAAAAGCCCAGTCGGTGAGTTAGAGAGGCAGTCGAGGAGGCGGGAGTCCGGGGCAGAGTCTGAGGCCTATAAAAGACCCAGTCAGTGAGTCAGAGAGGCAGTCGATGAGTTGGGAGTCCGGGGTGTGTCCGAGGCCAATAAAAGGCCCAGTCGGTGAGTCAGAGAGGCAGTCGAGGAGGCGGGAGTCCGGGGCAGAGTCTGAGGCCAATAAAACGCCCAGTCGGTGAGTCAGAGAGGCAGTCGAGGAGGCGGAAGTCCGGGGTGTGTCCGAGGCCCAGAAAGGCCCAGTCGGTGAGTCAGAGTGGCAGTCGAGGAGGCGGGAGTCCAGGCCAGAGTCTGAGGCCTATAAAAGGCCCAGTCGGTGAGTCAGAGAGGCAGTCGAGGAGGCGGAAGTCCGGGTTGTGTTTGAGGCCTATAAAAGGCCCAGTCAGTGAGTCAGAGAGGCAGTCGAGGAGGCGGGAGTCCGGGGCAGAGTCCGAGGCCTATAAAAGGCCCAGTCGGTGAGTCAGAGAGGCAGTTGAGGAGGCGGAAGTCCGGGGTGTGTTTGAGGCCTATAAAATGCCCAGCTGGTGAGTCAGAGAGGCAGTCGAGAAGGCGGAAGTCCGGGGCAGAGTCCGAGGCCTATAAAAGGCCCAGAAAGACCCAGTGAGTCAGAGAGGCAGTCGATCAGGTGGGTGTCCGGGGTGTGTTTGAGGCCAATAAAAGGCCCAGTCGGTGAGTCAGAGAGGCAGTTGAGGAGGCGGGAGTCCGGGGCAGAGTCCGAGGCCTATAAAAAGCCCAGTCGGTGAGTTAGAGAGGCAGTCGAGGAGGCGGGAGTCCGGGGCAGAGTCTGAGGCCTATAAAAGACCCAGTCAGTGAGTCAGAGAGGCAGTCGATGAGTTTGGAGTCCGGGGTGTGTCCGAGGCCAATAAAAGGCCCAGTCGGTGAGTCAGAGAGGCAGTCGAGGAGGCGGGAGTCCGGGGCAGAGTCTGAGGCCAATAAAACGCCCAGTCGGTGAGTCAGAGAGGCAGTCGAGGAGGCGGAAGTCCGGGGTGTGTCCGAGGCCCAGAAAGGCCCAGTCGGTGAGTCAGAGTGGCAGTCGAGGAGGCGGGAGTCCAGGGTGTGTCTGAGGCCTATAAAAAGCCCAGCCGGTGAGTCAGAGAGGCAGCCGAGGAGGCGGGAGTCCAGGCCAGAGTCTGAGGCCTATAAAAGGCCCAGTCGGTGAGTCAGAGAGGCAGTCGAGGAGGCGGAAGTCCGGGTTGTGTTTGAGGCCTATAAATGGCCCAGCCGGTGAGTCAGAGAGGCAGTCGAGGAGGCGGGAATCCTGCGCAGACTCTGAGGACTATAAAAGGCACAGTCAGTGAGTCAGAGAGGCAGTCGAGAAGGCGGGAGTCCGGGGCAGAGTCCGAGGCCTATAAAAGGCCCAGTCGGTGAGTCAGAGAGGCAGTCGAGGAGGCGGGAGTCCGGGGTGTGTCCGAGGCCCAGAAAGGCCCAGTCGGTGAGTCAGAGTGGCAGCCGAGGAGGCGGGAGTCCAGGCCAGAGTCTGAGGCCTATAAAAGGCCCAGTCGGTGAGTCAGAGAGGCAGTCGAGGAGGCGGAAGTCCGGGTTGTGTTTGAGGCCTATAAATGGCCCAGCCGGTGAGTCAGAAAGGCAGTCGAGGAGGCGGGAGTCTGGGGCAGAGTCTGAGGCCTATAAAAGGCCCAGTCAGTGAGTCAGAGAGGCAGTCGAGGAGGCGGGAGTCCGGGGCAGAGTCCGAGGCCTATAAAAGGCCCAGTAGGTGAGTCAGAGAGGCAGTCGATGAGGTGGGAGTCCGGGGTGTGTCCGAGGCCAATAAAAGGCCCAGTCGGTGAGTCAGAGAGGCAGTTGAGGAGGCGGAAGTCCGGGGTGTGTTTGAGGCCTATAAATTGCCCAGCTGGTGAGTCAGAGAAGCAGTCGAGAAGGCGGAAGTCCGGCGCAGAGTCTGAGTCCTATAAAAGGCCCAGTCGGTGAGTCAGAGAGGCAGTCGAGGAGGCGGGAGTCCGGGCCAGAGTCTGAGGCCGATAAAAGGCCCAGTCAGTGAATCAGAGAGGCAGTCGAGGAGGCGGGAGTCCGGGACAGAGTCTGAGGCCTATAAAAGGCCCAGTCGGTGAGTCAGAGAGCCATTCGAGAAGGCGGGAGTCTGGGGCAGAGTCTGAGGCCTATAAAAGGCCCAGAAAGACCCAGTCAGTGAGTCAGGGAGGCAGTCGATGAGGTGCGAGTCCGGGGTGTGTCCGAGGCCAATAAAAGGCCCAGTCGGTGAGTCAGAGAGGCAGTCGAGGAGGCGGGAGTCCGGGGCAGAGTCCGAGGCCTATAAAAGGCCCAGTCGGTGAGTCAGAGAGGCAGTCGAGGAGGCGGGAGTCCGGGGTGTGTCCGAGGCCCAGAAAGGCCCAGTCGGTGAGTCAGAGTGGCAGCCGAGGCGGCGGGAGTCCAGGCCAGAGTCTGAGGCCTATAAAAGGCCCAGTCAGTGAGTCAGAGAGGCAGTCGAGGAGGCGGAAGTCCGGGTTGTGTTTGAGGCCTATAAATGGCCCAGCCGGTGAGTCAGAGAGGCAGTCGAGGAGGCGGGAGTCCGGGGTGTGTCCGAGGCCCAGAAAGGCCCAGTCGGTGAGTCAGAGTGGCAGCCGAGGAGGCGGGAGTCCAGGCCAGAGTCTGAGGCCTATAAAAGGCCCAGTCAGTGAGTCAGAGAGGCAGTCGAGGCGGCGGAAGTCCGGGTTGTGTTTGAGGCCTATAAATGGCCCAGCCGGTGAGTCAGAGAGGCAGTCGAGGAGGCGGGAGTCTGGGGCAGAGTCTGAGGCCTATAAAAGGCCCAGTCAGTGAGTCAGAGAGGCAGTCGAGGAGGCGGGAGTCCGGGGCAGAGTCCGAGGCCTATAAAAGGCCCAGTAGGTGAGTCAGAGAGGCAGTCGAGGAGGCGGGAGTCCAGGGTGTGTCTGAGGCCTATAAAAGGCCCGGTCGGTGAGTCAGAGAGGCAGTGGAGGAGCCGGAAGTCCGGGGCAGAGTCTGAGGCCTATAAAAGACCCAGCTGGTGAGTCAGAGAGGCAGTCGAGGAGGCGGGATTCCTGCGCAGACTCTGGGGACTATAAAAGGCACAGTCAGTGAGTCAGAGAGGCAGTCGAGAAGGCGGGAGTCTGGGGCAGAGTCTGAGGCCTATAAAAGGCCCAGAAAGACCCAGTCAGTGAGTCAGAGAGGCAGTCGATGAGGTGGGAGTCCGGGGTGTGTCCAAGGCCAATAAAAGGCCCAGTCAGTGAGTCATAGAGGCAGTCGAGGAGGCGGGAGTCCGGGGCAGAGTCCGAGGCCTATAAAAGGCCCAGTCGGTGAGTCAGAGAGGCAGTCGAGGAGGCGGGAGTCCGGGGCAGAGTCTGAGGCCTATAAAAGACCCAGTCAGTGAGTCAGAGAGGCAGTCGATGAGGTGGGAGTCCGGGGTGTGTCCGAGGCCAATAAAAGGCCCAGTCGGTGAGTCAGAGAGGCAGTTGAGGAGGCGGAAGTCCGGGGTGTGTTTGAGGCCTATAAAATGCCCAGCTGGTGAGTTTGAGAGGCAGTCGAGGAGGCGGAAATCCGGGCCAGAGTCCGAGGCCTATAAAAGGCCCAGTCGGTGAGTCAGAGAGGCAGTCGAGGAGGCGGGAGTCCGGGCCAGAGTCTGAGGCCGATAAAAGGCCCAGTCAATGAGTCAGAGAGCCATTCGAGAACGCGAGAGTCTGGGGCAGAGTCTGAGGCTTATAAAAGGCCCAGTCAATGAGTCAGAGAGGCAGTCAATGAGGCGGGAGTCCGGGGTGTGTCCGAGGCCAATAAAAGGCCCAGTCGGTGAGTCAGAGAGGCAGTCGAGGAGGCGGGAGACTGGGGCAGAGTCTGCGGCCTATAAAAGGCCCAGCTGGTGAGTCGGAGAACAGTCGAGGAGGCGGGAGTCCCGCGCAGAGTCTGAGGCCTATAAAAGGCCCAGTTGGTGAGTCAGAGAGGCAGTCAAGGAGGCGGAAGTCCGGGGTGTGTTTGCGGCCTATAAAAGGCCAAGCCGGTGAGTCAGAGATGCAGTCAAGGAGGCGGGAGTCCGGGGCAGAGTCTGAGGCCTATAAAAGGCCCAGTCGGTGAGTCAGAGAGGCATTCGAGAAGGCGGGAGTCTGGGGCAGAGTCTGAGGCCTATAAAAGGCCCAGTCAGTGAGTTAGAGAGGCAGTCGGTGAGGCGGGAGTCCGGGGTGTGTCCGAGGCCAATAAAAGGTCCAGTCGGTGAGTCAGAGAGGCAGTCGAGGAGGCGGGAGTGCTGCGCAGAGTCCAAGGCCTATAAAAGGGCCAGTCGGTGTGTCAGAGAGGCAGTCGAGGATGCGGGAGTCCGGGTCAGTATCCGAGGCCTGTAAAAGGCCCAGTAGGTGAGTCAGAGAGGCAGTCGAGGAGGCGGGAGTCCGGGCCAGAGACTGAGGCCGATAAAAGGCCCAGCCGGTGAGTCCGAGAGGCAGTCGAGGATGCGGGAGTCCAGGGCAGAGTCTGAGGACTATAAAAGGCACAGTCGGTGAGTCAGAGAGGCAGTCGAGAAGGCGGGAGTCTGGGGCAGAGTCTGAGGCCTATAAAAGGCCCAGAAAGGCCCAGTCAGTGAGTCAGAGAGGCAGTCAATGAGGTGGGAGTCCGGGGTGTGTCCGAGGCCAATGAAAGGCCCAGTCGGTGAGTCAGAAAGGCAGTCGAGGAGGCGGGAGTCCGGGGCAGAGTCTGCGGCCTATAAAAGGCCCAGCTGGTGAGTCAGAAAGGTAGTCGAGGAGGCGGGAGTCCAGGGAAGAGTCTGAGGCCTATACAAGGCCCAGTCGGTGAGTCAGAGAGGCAGTCGAGGAGGCGGGAGTCCGGGCCAGAGTCTGAGGCCGATAAAAGGCCCAGTCGGTGAGTCAGAGAGGCAGTCGAGGAGGCGGAAGTCCGGGGTGTGTTTGAGGCCTATAAAATTCCCAGCCGGTGAGTCAGAGAGGCAGTCGAGGAGGCAGGAGTCTGGAGCAGAGTCTGAGGCCTATAAAAGGCCCAGTCGGTGAGTCAGAGAGGCAGTCGAGGAGGCGGAAGTCCAGGGTGTGTTTCAGGCCTATAAAAGGCCCAGCCGGTGAGTCAGAGAGGCAGTCGAGGAGGCGTGAGTCTGGGGCAGAGTCTGAGGCCTATAAAAGGCCCAGTCGGTGAGTCAGAGAGGCATTCGAGAAGGCGGGAGTCTGGGGCAGAGTCTGAGGCCTATAAAAGGCCCAGTCAGTGAGTCAGAGAGGCAGTCGATGATGCGGGAGTCCGGGGTGTGTCCGAGGCCAATAAAAGGCTCAGTCGGAGAGTCAGAGAGGCAGTCGAGGAGGCGGGAGTCCGGGGTGTGTCTGAGGCCTATAAAAGGCCCAGCCGGTGAGTCAGAGACGCAGTCGAGGAGGCGGGAGTCCGGGGCAGAGTCTGCGGCCTATAAAAGGCCCAGCTGGTGAGTCAGAGAGGCATTCGAGAAGGCGGGAGTCTGGGGCAGAGTCTGAGACCTATAAAAGGCCCAGTCAGTGAGTCAGAGAGGCAGTCGGTGAGGCGGGAGTCCGGGGTGTGTCCTAGGCCAATAAAAGGTCCAGTCGGTGAGTCAGAGAGGCAGTCGAGGTGGCGTGAGTGCTGCGCAGAGTCCAAGGCCTATAAAAGGCCCAGTCGGTGTGTCAGAGAGGCAGTCGAGGAGGCGGGAGTCCGGGTCACTGTATCTGAGGCCTATAAAAGGCCCAGTAGGTGAGTCAGAGAGGCAGTCGAGGAGGCGGGAGTCCGGGGCAGAGTCTGTGGCCTATAAAAGGCCCAGCTGTTGAGTCAGAGAACAGTCGAGGAGGCGGGAGTCCTGCGCAGAGTCAGAGGCCTATAAAAGGCCCAGTCGGTGAGTCAGAGAGGCAGTCGAGGAGGCGGGAGTCCGGGGCAGTGTCCGAGGCCTGTAAAATGACCAGCCGGTGAGTCAGAGAGGCAGTCGAGGAGGCGGGAGTCCGGGGCAGAGTCTGAGGACTATAAAAGGCACAGTCAGTGAGTCAGAGAGGCAGTCGAGAAGGCGGGAGTCTGGGGCAGAGTCTGAGGCCTATAAAAGGCCCAGAAAGACCCAGTCCGTGAGTCAGAGAGGCAGTCGATGAGGTGGGAGTCCGGGGTGTGTCCGAGGCCAATAAAAGGCCCAGTCGGTGAGTCAGAGAGGCAGTCGAGGAGGCGGGAGTCCGGGGCAGAGTCCGAGGCCTATAAAAGGCCCAGTCGGTGAGTCAGAGAGGCAGTCGAGGAGGCGGTAGTCCGGGGTGTGTCCGAGGCCAATATAAGGCCCAGTCGGTGAGTCAGAGAGGCAGTCGAGGAGGCGGGAGTCCGGGGCAGTGTCCGAGGCCCAGAAAGGCCCAGTCGGTGAGTCAGAGTGGCAGTCGAGGAGGCGGGAGTCTGGGGCAGAGTCTGAGGCCTATAAAAAGCCCAGTCAGTGAGTCAGAGAGGCAGTCGAGGAGGCGGGAGTCCGGGGCAGAGTGCGAGGCCTATAAAAGGCCCAGTAGGAGAGTCAGAGAGGCAGTCGAGGAGGCGGGAGTCCGGGGTGTGTCCGAGGCCTATAAAAGGCCCAGCCGGTGAGTCAGAGAGGCAGTCGAGGAGGCGGGAGTCCAGGTCAGAGTCCGAGGCCTATAAAAGGCCCGGTCGGTAGGTCAGAGAGGCAGTGGAGGAGCCGGAAGTCCGGGACAGAGTCTGAGGCCTATAAAAGACCCAGCTGGTGAGTCAGAGAACAGTCGAGGAGGCGGGAGTCCTGCGCAGAGTCAGAGGCCTATAAAAGGCCCAGTCGGTGAGTCAGAGAGGCAGTCGAGGAGGCGGGAGTCCGGGGCAGTGTCCGAGGCTTATAAAATGCCCAGCCGGTGAGTCAGAGAGGCAGTCGAGGAGGCGGGAGTCCGGGGCAGAGTCTGAGGCCTATAAAAGGCCCAGAAAGACCCAGTGAGTCAGAGAGGCAGTCGATCAGGTGGGTGTACGGGGTGTGTTTGAGGCCAATAAAAGGCCCAGTCGGTGAGTCAGAGAGGCAGTTGAGGAGGCGGGAGTCCGGGGCAGAGTCCGAGGCCTATAAAAAGCCCAGTCGGTGAGTTAGAGAGGCAGTCGAGGAGGCGGGAGTCCGGGGCAGAGTCTGAGGCCTATAAAAGACCCAGTCAGTGAGTCAGAGAGGCAGTCGATGAGTTTGGAGTCCGGGGTGTGTCCGAGGCCAATAAAAGGCCCAGTCGGTGAGTCAGAGAGGCAGTCGAGGAGGCGGGAGTCCGGGGCAGAGTCTGAGGCCAATAAAACGCCCAGTCGGTGAGTCAGAGAGGCAGTCGAGGAGGCGGAAGTCCGGGGTGTGTCCGAGGCCCAGAAAGGCCCAGTCGGTGAGTCAGAGTGGCAGTCGAGGAGGCGGGAGTCCAGGCCAGAGTCTGAGGC
The DNA here is from genome assembly GCF_044704955.1 of Pristiophorus japonicus. Classification (NCBI taxonomy): domain Eukaryota; kingdom Metazoa; phylum Chordata; class Chondrichthyes; family Pristiophoridae; genus Pristiophorus; species Pristiophorus japonicus. The sequence continues at coordinate 236,201,929 of NC_091984.1, read as the reverse complement.
CTATAAAAGGCCCAGTCGGTGAGTCAGAGAGGCAGTCGAGGAGGCGGAAGTCCGGGTTGTGTTTGAGGCCTATAAAAGGCCCAGTCAGTGAGTCAGAGAGGCAGTCGAGGAGGCGGGAGTCCGGGGCAGAGTCCGAGGCCTATAAAAGGCCCAGTCGGTGAGTCAGAGAGGCAGTTGAGGAGGCGGAAGTCCGGGGTGTGTTTGAGGCCTATAAAATGCCCAGCTGGTGAGTCAGAGAGGCAGTCGAGAAGGCGGAAGTCCGGGGCAGAGTCTGAGGCCTATAAAAGGCCCAGAAAGACCCAGTCAGTGAGTCAGAGAGGCAGTCGATGAGGTGGGAGTCCGGGGTGCGTCCGAGGCCAATAAAAGGCCCAGTCGGTGAGTCAGAGAGGCAGTCGAGGAGGCGGGAGTCCGGGGCAGAGTCCGAGGCCTATAAAAGGCCCAGTCGGTGAGTCAGAGAGGCAGTCGAGGAGGCGATGGTCCGGGGTGTGTCCGAGGCCAATATAAGGCCCAGTCGGTGAGTCAGAGAGGCAGTCGAGGAGGCGGGAGTCCGGGGCAGTGTCCGAGGCCAATAAAACGCCCAGTCGGTGAGTCAGAGAGGCAGTCGAGGAGGCGGGAGTCCGGGGTGTGTCCGAGGCCCAGAAAGGCCCAGTCGGTGAGTCAGAGTGGCAGTCGAGGAGGCGGGAGTCTGGGGCAGAGTCTGAGGCCTATAAAAAGCCCAGTCAGTGAGTCAGAGAGGCAGTCGAGGAGGCGGGAGTCCGGGGCAGAGTCCGAGGCCTATAAAAGGCCCAGTAGGAGAGTCAGAGAGGCAGTCGAGGAGGCGGGAGTCCGGGGTGTGTCCGAGGCCTATAAAAGGCCCAGCCGGTGAGTCAGAGAGGCAGTCGAGGAGGCGGGAGTCCAGGTCAGAGTCCGAGGCCTATAAAAGGCCCGGTCGGTAGGTCAGAGAGGCAGTGGAGGAGCCGGAAGTCCGGGACAGAGTCTGAGGCCTATAAAAGACCCAGCTGGTGAGTCAGAGAACAGTCGAGGAGGCGGGAGTCCTGCGCAGAGTCAGAGGCCTATAAAAGGCCCAGTCGGTGAGTCAGAGAGGCAGTCGAGGAGGCGGGAGTCCGGGGCAGTGTCCGAGGCCTATAAAATGACCAGCCGGTGAGTCAGAGAGGCAGTCGAGGAGGCGGGAGTCCGGGGCAGAGTCTGAGGACTATAAAAGGCACAGTCAATGAGTCAGAGAGGCAGTCGAGAAGGCGGGAGTCTGGGGCAGAGTCTGAGGCCTATAAAAGGCCCAGAAAGACCCAGTCAGTGAGTCAGAGAGGCAGTCGATGAGGTGGGAGTCCGGGGTGTGTCCGAGGCCAATAAAAGGCCCAGTCGGTGAGTCAGAGAGGCAGTCGAGGAGGCGGGAGTCCGGGGCAGAGTCCGAGGCCTATAAAAGGCCCAGTCGGTGAGTCAGAGAGGCAGTCGAGGAGGCGGTAGTCCGGGGTGTGTCCGAGGCCAATATAAGGCCCAGTCGGTGAGTCAGAGAGGCAGTCGAGGAGGCGGGAGTCCGGGGCAGTGTCCGAGGCCCAGAAAGGCCCAGTCGGTGAGTCAGAGTGGCAGTCGAGGAGGCGGGAGTCTGGGGCAGAGTCTGAGGCCTATAAAAAGCCCAGTCAGTGAGTCAGAGAGGCAGTCGAGGAGGCGGGAGTCCGGGGCAGAGTGCGAGGCCTATAAAAGGCCCAGTAGGAGAGTCAGAGAGGCAGTCGAGGAGGCGGGAGTCCGGGGTGTGTCCGAGGCCTATAAAAGGCCCAGCCGGTGAGTCAGAGAGGCAGTCGAGGAGGCGGGAGTCCAGGTCAGAGTCCGAGGCCTATAAAAGGCCCGGTCGGTAGGTCAGAGAGGCAGTGGAGGAGCCGGAAGTCCGGGACAGAGTCTGAGGCCTATAAAAGACCCAGCTGGTGAGTCAGAGAACAGTCGAGGAGGCGGGAGTCCTGCGCAGAGTCAGAGGCCTATAAAAGGCCCAGTCGGTGAGTCAGAGAGGCAGTCGAGGAGGCGGGAGTCCGGGGCAGTGTCCGAGGCTTATAAAATGCCCAGCCGGTGAGTCAGAGAGGCAGTCGAGGAGGCGGGAGTCCGGGGCAGAGTCTGAGGCCTATAAAAGGCCCAGAAAGACCCAGTGAGTCAGAGAGGCAGTCGATCAGGTGGGTGTCCGGGGTGTGTTTGAGGCCAATAAAAGGCCCAGTCGGTGAGTCAGAGAGGCAGTTGAGGAGGCGGGAGTCCGGGGCAGAGTCCGAGGCCTATAAAAAGCCCAGTCGGTGAGTTAGAGAGGCAGTCGAGGAGGCGGGAGTCCGGGGCAGAGTCTGAGGCCTATAAAAGACCCAGTCAGTGAGTCAGAGAGGCAGTCGATGAGTTGGGAGTCCGGGGTGTGTCCGAGGCCAATAAAAGGCCCAGTCGGTGAGTCAGAGAGGCAGTCGAGGAGGCGGGAGTCCGGGGCAGAGTCTGAGGCCAATAAAACGCCCAGTCGGTGAGTCAGAGAGGCAGTCGAGGAGGCGGACGTCCGGGGTGTGTCCGAGGCCCAGAAAGGCCCAGTCGGTGAGTCAGAGTGGCAGTCGAGGAGGCGGGAGTCCAGGCCAGAGTCTGAGGCCTATAAAAGGCCCAGTCGGTGAGTCAGAGAGGCAGTCGAGGAGGCGGAAGTCCGGGTTGTGTTTGAGGCCTATAAAAGGCCCAGTCAGTGAGTCAGAGAGGCAGTCGAGGAGGCGGGAGTCCGGGGCAGAGTCCGAGGCCTATAAAAGGCCCAGTCGGTGAGTCAGAGAGGCAGTTGAGGAGGCGGAAGTCCGGGGTGTGTTTGAGGCCTATAAAATGCCCAGCTGGTGAGTCAGAGAGGCAGTCGAGAAGGCGGAAGTCCGGGGCAGAGTCTGAGGCCTATAAAAGGCCCAGAAAGACCCAGTCAGTGAGTCAGAGAGGCAGTCGATGAGGTGGGAGTCCGGGGTGTGTCCGAGGCCAATAAAAGGCCCAGTCGGTGAGTCAGAGAGGCAGTCGAGGAGGCGGGAGTCCGGGGCAGAGTCCGAGGCCTATAAAAGGCCCAGTCGGTGAGTCAGAGAGGCAGTCGAGGAGGCGATGGTCCGGGGTGTGTCCGAGGCCAATATAAGGCCCAGTCGGTGAGTCAGAGAGGCAGTCGAGGAGGCGGGAGTCCGGGGCAGTGTCCGAGGCCAATAAAACGCCCAGTCGGTGAGTCAGAGAGGCAGTCGAGGAGGCGGGAGTCCGGGGTGTGTCCGAGGCCCAGAAAGGCCCAGTCGGTGAGTCAGAGTGGCAGTCGAGGAGGCGGGAGTCTGGGGCAGAGTCTGAGGCCTATAAAAAGCCCAGTCAGTGAGTCAGAGAGGCAGTCGAGGAGGCGGGAGTCCGGGGCAGAGTCCGAGGCCTATAAAAGGCCCAGTAGGAGAGTCAGAGAGGCAGTCGAGGAGGCGGGAGTCCGGGGTGTGTCCGAGGCCTATAAAAGGCCCAGCCGGTGAGTCAGAGAGGCAGTCGAGGAGGCGGGAGTCCAGGTCAGAGTCCGAGGCCTATAAAAGGCCCGGTCGGTAGGTCAGAGAGGCAGTGGAGGAGCCGGAAGTCCGGGACAGAGTCTGAGGCCTATAAAAGACCCAGCTGGTGAGTCAGAGAACAGTCGAGGAGGCGGGAGTCCTGCGCAGAGTCAGAGGCCTATAAAAGGCCCAGTCGGTGAGTCAGAGAGGCAGTCGAGGAGGCGGGAGTCCGGGGCAGTGTCCGAGGCCTATAAAATGACCAGCCGGTGAGTCAGAGAGGCAGTCGAGGAGGCGGGAGTCCGGGGCAGAGTCTGAGGACTATAAAAGGCACAGTCAATGAGTCAGAGAGGCAGTCGAGAAGGCGGGAGTCTGGGGCAGAGTCTGAGGCCTATAAAAGGCCCAGAAAGACCCAGTCAGTGAGTCAGAGAGGCAGTCGATGAGGTGGGAGTCCGGGGTGTGTCCGAGGCCAATAAAAGGCCCAGTCGGTGAGTCAGAGAGGCAGTCGAGGAGGCGGGAGTCCGGGGCAGAGTCCGAGGCCTATAAAAGGCCCAGTCGGTGAGTCAGAGAGGCAGTCGAGGAGGCGGTAGTCCGGGGTGTGTCCGAGGCCAATATAAGGCCCAGTCGGTGAGTCAGAGAGGCAGTCGAGGAGGCGGGAGTCCGGGGCAGTGTCCGAGGCCCAGAAAGGCCCAGTCGGTGAGTCAGAGTGGCAGTCGAGGAGGCGGGAGTCTGGGGCAGAGTCTGAGGCCTATAAAAAGCCCAGTCAGTGAGTCAGAGAGGCAGTCGAGGAGGCGGGAGTCCGGGGCAGAGTGCGAGGCCTATAAAAGGCCCAGTAGGAGAGTCAGAGAGGCAGTCGAGGAGGCGGGAATCCGGGGTGTGTCCGAGGCCTATAAAAGGCCCAGCCGGTGAGTCAGAGAGGCAGTCGAGGAGGCGGGAGTCCAGGTCAGAGTCCGAGGCCTATAAAAGGCCCGGTCGGTAGGTCAGAGAGGCAGTGGAGGAGCCGGAAGTCCGGGACAGAGTCTGAGGCCTATAAAAGACCCAGCTGGTGAGTCAGAGAACAGTCGAGGAGGCGGGAGTCCTGCGCAGAGTCAGAGGCCTATAAAAGGCCCAGTCGGTGAGTCAGAGAGGCAGTCGAGGAGGCGGGAGTCCGGGGCAGTGTCCGAGGCTTATAAAATGCCCAGCCGGTGAGTCAGAGAGGCAGTCGAGGAGGCGGGAGTCCGGGGCAGAGTCTGAGGCCTATAAAAGGCCCAGAAAGACCCAGTGAGTCAGAGAGGCAGTCGATCAGGTGGGTGTCCGGGGTGTGTTTGAGGCCAATAAAAGGCCCAGTCGGTGAGTCAGAGAGGCAGTTGAGGAGGCGGGAGTCCGGGGCAGAGTCCGAGGCCTATAAAAAGCCCAGTCGGTGAGTTAGAGAGGCAGTCGAGGAGGCGGGAGTCCGGGGCAGAGTCTGAGGCCTATAAAAGACCCAGTCAGTGAGTCAGAGAGGCAGTCGATGAGTTGGGAGTCCGGGGTGTGTCCGAGGCCAATAAAAGGCCCAGTCGGTGAGTCAGAGAGGCAGTCGAGGAGGCGGGAGTCCGGGGCAGAGTCTGAGGCCAATAAAACGCCCAGTCGGTGAGTCAGAGAGGCAGTCGAGGAGGCGGAAGTCCGGGGTGTGTCCGAGGCCCAGAAAGGCCCAGTCGGTGAGTCAGAGTGGCAGTCGAGGAGGCGGGAGTCCAGGCCAGAGTCTGAGGCCTATAAAAGGCCCAGTCGGTGAGTCAGAGAGGCAGTCGAGGAGGCGGAAGTCCGGGTTGTGTTTGAGGCCTATAAAAGGCCCAGTCAGTGAGTCAGAGAGGCAGTCGAGGAGGCGGGAGTCCGGGGCAGAGTCCGAGGCCTATAAAAGGCCCAGTCGGTGAGTCAGAGAGGCAGTTGAGGAGGCGGAAGTCCGGGGTGTGTTTGAGGCCTATAAAATGCCCAGCTGGTGAGTCAGAGAGGCAGTCGAGAAGGCGGAAGTCCGGGGCAGAGTCTGAGGCCTATAAAAGGCCCAGAAAGACCCAGTCAGTGAGTCAGAGAGGCAGTCGATGAGGTGGGAGTCCGGGGTGTGTCCGAGGCCAATAAAAGGCCCAGTCGGTGAGTCAGAGAGGCAGTCGAGGAGGCGGGAGTCCGGGGCAGAGTCCGAGGCCTATAAAAGGCCCAGTCGGTGAGTCAGAGAGGCAGTCGAGGAGGCGGTAGTCCGGGGTGTGTCCGAGGCCAATATAAGGCCCAGTCGGTGAGTCAGAGAGGCAGTCGAGGAGGCGGGAGTCCGGGGTGTGTCCGAGGCCCAGAAAGGCCCAGTCGGTGAGTCAGAGTGGCAGTCGAGGAGGCGGGAGTCTGGGGCAGAGTCTGAGGCCTATAAAAAGCCCAGTCAGTGAGTCAGAGAGGCAGTCGAGGAGGCGGGAGTCCGGGGCAGAGTGCGAGGCCTATAAAAGGCCCAGTAGGAGAGTCAGAGAGGCAGTCGAGGAGGCGGGAGTCCGGGGTGTGTCCGAGGCCTATAAAAGGCCCAGCCGGTGAGTCAGAGAGGCAGTCGAGGAGGCGGGAGTCCAGGTCAGAGTCCGAGGCCTATAAAAGGCCCGGTCGGTAGGTCAGAGAGGCAGTGGAGGAGCCGGAAGTCCGGGACAGAGTCTGAGGCCTATAAAAGACCCAGCTGGTGAGTCAGAGAACAGTCGAGGAGGCGGGAGTCCTGCGCAGAGTCAGAGGCCTATAAAAGGCCCAGTCGGTGAGTCAGAGAGGCAGTCGAGGAGGCGGGAGTCCGGGGCAGTGTCCGAGGCTTATAAAATGCCCAGCCGGTGAGTCAGAGAGGCAGTCGAGGAGGCGGGAGTCCGGGGCAGAGTCTGAGGCCTATAAAAGGCCCAGAAAGACCCAGTGAGTCAGAGAGGCAGTCGATCAGGTGGGTGTCCGGGGTGTGTTTGAGGCCAATAAAAGGCCCAGTCGGTGAGTCAGAGAGGCAGTTGAGGAGGCGGGAGTCCGGGGCAGAGTCCGAGGCCTATAAAAAGCCCAGTCGGTGAGTTAGAGAGGCAGTCGAGGAGGCGGGAGTCCGGGGCAGAGTCTGAGGCCTATAAAAGACCCAGTCAGTGAGTCAGAGAGGCAGTCGATGAGTTGGGAGTCCGGGGTGTGTCCGAGGCCAATAAAAGGCCCAGTCGGTGAGTCAGAGAGGCAGTCGAGGAGGCGGGAGTCCGGGGCAGAGTCTGAGGCCAATAAAACGCCCAGTCGGTGAGTCAGAGAGGCAGTCGAGGAGGCGGAAGTCCGGGGTGTGTCCGAGGCCCAGAAAGGCCCAGTCGGTGAGTCAGAGTGGCAGTCGAGGAGGCGGGAGTCCAGGCCAGAGTCTGAGGCCTATAAAAGGCCCAGTCGGTGAGTCAGAGAGGCAGTCGAGGAGGCGGAAGTCCGGGTTGTGTTTGAGGCCTATAAAAGGCCCAGTCAGTGAGTCAGAGAGGCAGTCGAGGAGGCGGGAGTCCGGGGCAGAGTCCGAGGCCTATAAAAGGCCCAGTCGGTGAGTCAGAAAGGCAGTTGAGGAGGCGGAAGTCCGGGGTGTGTTTGAGGCCTATAAAATGCCCAGCTGGTGAGTCAGAGAGGCAGTCGAGAAGGCGGAAGTCCGGGGCAGAGTCTGAGGCCTATAAAAGGCCCAGAAAGACCCAGTCAGTGAGTCAGAGAGGCAGTCGATGAGGTGGGAGTCCGGGGTGTGTCCGAGGCCAATAAAAGGCCCAGTCGGTGAGTCAGAGAGGCAGTCGAGGAGGCGGGAGTCCGGGGCAGAGTCCGAGGCCTATAAAAGGCCCAGTCGGTGAGTCAGAGAGGCAGTCGAGGAGGCGGTAGTCCGGGGTGTGTCCGAGGCCAATATAAGGCCCAGTCGGTGAGTCAGAGAGGCAGTCGAGGAGGCGGGAGTCCGGGGTGTGTCCGAGGCCCAGAAAGGCCCAGTCGGTGAGTCAGAGTGGCAGTCGAGGAGGCGGGAGTCTGGGGCAGAGTCTGAGGCCTATAAAAAGCCCAGTCAGTGAGTCAGAGAGGCAGTCGAGGAGGCGGGAGTCCGGGGCAGAGTCCGAGGCCTATAAAAGGCCCAGTAGGAGAGTCAGAGAGGCAGTCGAGGAGGCGGGAGTCCGGGGTGTGTCCGAGGCCTATAAAAGGCCCAGCCGGTGAGTCAGAGAGGCAGTCGAGGAGGCGGGAGTCCAGGTCAGAGTCCGAGGCCTATAAAAGGCCCGGTCGGTAGGTCAGAGAGGCAGTGGAGGAGCCGGAAGTCCGGGACAGAGTCTGAGGCCTATAAAAGACCCAGCTGGTGAGTCAGAGAACAGTCGAGGAGGCGGGAGTCCTGCGCAGAGTCAGAGGCCTATAAAAGGCCCAGTCGGTGAGTCAGAGAGGCAGTCGAGGAGGCGGGAGTCCGGGGCAGTGTCCGAGGCTTATAAAATGCCCAGCCGGTGAGTCAGAGAGGCAGTCGAGGAGGCGGGAGTCCGGGGCAGAGTCTGAGGCCTATAAAAGGCCCAGTAGGAGAGTCAGAGAGGCAGTCGAGGAGGCGGGAGTCCGGGGTGTGTCCGAGGCCTATAAAAGGCCCAGCCGGTGAGTCAGAGAGGCAGTCGAGGAGGCGGGAGTCCAGGTCAGAGTCCGAGGCCTATAAAAGGCCCGGTCGGTAGGTCAGAGAGGCAGTGGAGGAGCCGGAAGTCCGGGACAGAGTCTGAGGCCTATAAAAGACCCAGCTGGTGAGTCAGAGAACAGTCGAGGAGGCGGGAGTCCTGCGCAGAGTCAGAGGCCTATAAAAGGCCCAGTCGGTGAGTCAGAGAGGCAGTCGAGGAGGCGGGAGTCCGGGGCAGTGTCCGAGGCCTATAAAATGACCAGCCGGTGAGTCAGAGAGGCAGTCGAGGAGGCGGGAGTCCGGGGCAGAGTCTGAGGACTATAAAAGGCACAGTCAGTGAGTCAGAGAGGCAGTCGCGAAGGCGGGAGTCTGGGGCAGAGTCTGAGGCCTATAAAAGGCCCAGAAAGACCCAGTCAGTGAGTCAGAGAGGCAGTCGATGAGGTGGGAGTCCGGGGTGTGTCCGAGGCCAATAAAAGGCCCAGTCGGTGAGTCAGAGAGGCAGTCGAGGAGGCGGGAGTCCGGGGCAGAGTCCGAGGCCTATAAAAGGCCCAGTCGGTGAGTCAGAGAGGCAGTCGAGGAGGCGGTAGTCCGGGGTGTGTCCGAGGCCAATATAAGGCCCAGTCGGTGAGTCAGAGAGGCAGTCGAGGAGGCGGGAGTCCGGGGCAGTGTCCGAGGCCCAGAAAGGCCCAGTCGGTGAGTCAGAGTGGCAGTCGAGGAGGCGGGAGTCTGGGGCAGAGTCTGAGGCCTATAAAAAGCCCAGTCAGTGAGTCAGAGAGGCAGTCGAGGAGGCGGGAGTCCGGGGCAGAGTGCGAGGCCTATAAAAGGCCCAGTAGGAGAGTCAGAGAGGCAGTCGAGGAGGCGGGAGTCCGGGGTGTGTCCGAGGCCTATAAAAGGCCCAGCCGGTGAGTCAGAGAGGCAGTCGAGGAGGCGGGAGTCCAGGTCAGAGTCCGAGGCCTATAAAAGGCCCGGTCGGTAGGTCAGAGAGGCAGTGGAGGCGCCGGAAGTCCGGGACAGAGTCTGAGGCCTATAAAAGACCCAGCTGGTGAGTCAGAGAACAGTCGAGGAGGCGGGAGTCCTGCGCAGAGTCAGAGGCCTATAAAAGGCCCAGTCGGTGAGTCAGAGAGGCAGTCGAGGAGGCGGGAGTCCGGGGCAGTGTCCGAGGCTTATAAAATGCCCAGCCGGTGAGTCAGAGAGGCAGTCGAGGAGGCGGGAGTCCGGGGCAGAGTCTGAGGCCTATAAAAGGCCCAGAAAGACCCAGTGAGTCAGAGAGGCAGTCGATCAGGTGGGTGTCCGGGGTGTGTTTGAGGCCAATAAAAGGCCCAGTCGGTGAGTCAGAGAGGCAGTTGAGGAGGCGGGAGTCCGGGGCAGAGTCCGAGGCCTATAAAAAGCCCAGTCGGTGAGTTAGAGAGGCAGTCGAGGAGGCGGGAGTCCGGGGCAGAGTCTGAGGCCTATAAAAGACCCAGTCAGTGAGTCAGAGAGGCAGTCGATGAGTTGGGAGTCCGGGGTGTGTCCGAGGCCAATAAAAGGCCCAGTCGGTGAGTCAGAGAGGCAGTCGAGGAGGCGGGAGTCCGGGGCAGAGTCTGAGGCCAATAAAACGCCCAGTCGGTGAGTCAGAGAGGCAGTCGAGGAGGCGGAAGTCCGGGGTGTGTCCGAGGCCCAGAAAGGCCCAGTCGGTGAGTCAGAGTGGCAGTCGAGGAGGCGGGAGTCCAGGCCAGAGTCTGAGGCCTATAAAAGGCCCAGTCGGTGAGTCAGAGAGGCAGTTGAGGAGGCGGAAGTCCGGGGTGTGTTTGAGGCCTATAAAATGCCCAGCTGGTGAGTCAGAGAGGCAGTCGAGAAGGCGGAAGTCCGGGGCAGAGTCTGAGGCCTATAAAAGGCCCAGAAAGACCCAGTCAGTGAGTCAGAGAGGCAGTCGATGAGGTGGGAGTCCGGGGGAGAGTCCGAGGCCTATAAAAGGCCCAGTCGGTGAGTCAGAGAGGCAGTCGAGGAGGCGGTAGTCCGGGGTGTGTCCGAGGCCAATATAAGGCCCAGTCGGTGAGTCAGAGAGGCAGTCGAGGAGGCGGGAGTCCGGGGCAGAGTCCGAGGCCTATAAAAGGCCCAGTCGGTGAGTCAGAGAGGCAGTCGAGGAGGCGGTAGTCCGGGGTGTGTCCGAGGCCAATATAAGGCCCAGTCGGTGAGTCAGAGAGGCAGTCGAGGAGGCGGGAGTCCGGGGCAGTGTCCGAGGCCAATAAAACGCCCAGTCGGTGAGTCAGAGAGGCAGTCGAGGAGGCGGGAGTCCGGGGTGTGTCCGAGGCCCAGAAAGGCCCAGTCGGTGAGTCAGAGTGGCAGTCGAGGAGGCGGGAGTCTGGGGCAGAGTCTGAGGCCTATAAAAAGCCCAGTCAGTGAGTCAGAGAGGCAGTCGAGGAGGCGGGAGTCCGGGGCAGAGTCCGAGGCCTATAAAAGGCCCAGTAGGAGAGTCAGAGAGGCAGTCGAGGAGGCGGGAGTCCGGGGTGTGTCCGAGGCCTATAAAAGGCCCAGCCGGTGAGTCAGAGAGGCAGTCGAGGAGGCGGGAGTCCAGGTCAGAGTCCGAGGCCTATAAAAGGCCCGGTCGGTAGGTCAGAGAGGCAGTGGAGGAGCCGGAAGTCCGGGACAGAGTCTGAGGCCTATAAAAGACCCAGCTGGTGAGTCAGAGAACAGTCGAGGAGGCGGGAGTCCTGCGCAGAGTCAGAGGCCTATAAAAGGCCCAGTCGGTGAGTCAGAGAGGCAGTCGAGGAGGCGGGAGTCCGGGGCAGTGTCCGAGGCTTATAAAATGCCCAGCCGGTGAGTCAGAGAGGCAGTCGAGGAGGCGGGAGTCCGGGGCAGAGTCTGAGGCCTATAAAAGGCCCAGAAAGACCCAGTGAGTCAGAGAGGCAGTCGATCAGGTGGGTGTCCGGGGTGTGTTTGAGGCCAATAAAAGGCCCAGTCGGTGAGTCAGAGAGGCAGTTGAGGAGGCGGGAGTCCGGGGCAGAGTCCGAGGCCTATAAAAAGCCCAGTCGGTGAGTTAGAGAGGCAGTCGAGGAGGCGGGAGTCCGGGGCAGAGTCTGAGGCCTATAAAAGACCCAGTCAGTGAGTCAGAGAGGCAGTCGATGAGTTGGGAGTCCGGGGTGTGTCCGAGGCCAATAAAAGGCCCAGTCGGTGAGTCAGAGAGGCAGTCGAGGAGGCGGGAGTCCGGGGCAGAGTCTGAGGCCAATAAAACGCCCAGTCGGTGAGTCAGAGAGGCAGTCGAGGAGGCGGAAGTCCGGGGTGTGTCCGAGGCCCAGAAAGGCCCAGTCGGTGAGTCAGAGTGGCAGTCGAGGAGGCGGGAGTCCAGGCCAGAGTCTGAGGCCTATAAAAGGCCCAGTCGGTGAGTCAGAGAGGCAGTCGAGGAGGCGGAAGTCCGGGTTGTGTTTGAGGCCTATAAAAGGCCCAGTCAGTGAGTCAGAGAGGCAGTCGAGGAGGCGGGAGTCCGGGGCAGAGTCCGAGGCCTATAAAAGGCCCAGTAGGTGAGTCAGAGAGGCAGTCGAGGAGGCGGGAGTCCGGGGTGTGTCTGAGGCCTATAAAAGGCCCAGCCGGTGAGTCAGAGAGGCAGTCGAGGAGGCGGGAGTCCGGGGCAGAGTCTGCTGCCTATAAAAGGCCCAGCTGGTGAGTCAGAGAGGCAGTCGAGGAGGTGGGAGTCTGGGGCAGTGTCCAAGGCCTATAAAGGGCCCAGTCTGTGAATCAGAGAGGCAGTTGAGGAGGCGGGAGTCCGGGGCAGAGTCCGAGGCCTATAAAAGGCCCGGTCGGTGAGTCAGAGAGGCAGTGGAGGAGGCGGAAGTCCGGGGCAGAGTCTGAGGCCTATAAAAGGCCCAGTTGGTGAGTCAGAGAGGCAGTCGAGGAGGCGGGTGTCCGGGGCAAAGTCCGAGGCCTATAAAAGGCCCAGTCGGTGAGTCAGAGAGGCAGTTGAGGAGGCGGAAGTCCGGGGTGTGTTTGAGGCCTATAAAATGCCCAGCTGGTGAGTCAGAGAGGCAGTCGAGGAGGCGGGAGTCCGGGGTGTGTCCGAGGCCAATAAAAGGCCCAGTCGGTGAGTCAGAGAGGCATTCGAGAAGGCGGGAGTCTGGGGCAGAGTCTGAGGCCTATAAAAGGCCCAGTCGGTGAGTCAGAGAGGCAGTCGAGAAGGCGGAAGTCCGGGGCAGAGTCTGAGGCCTATAAAAGGCCCAGTCGGTGAGTCAGAGAGGCAGTCGAGGAGGCGGGAGTCCGGGGTGTGTCCGAGGCCAATAAAAGGCCCAGTCGGTGAGTCAGAGAGGCATTCGAGAAGGCGGGAGTCTGGGGCAGAGTCTGAGGCCTATAAAAGGCCCAGTCAGTGAGTCAGAGAGGAAGTCGAGGAGGCGGGAGTCCGGGGTGTGTCCGAGGCCAATAAAAGGCCCAGCCGGTGAGTCAGAGAGGCAGTCGAGGATGCGGGAGTCCGGGGCAGAGTCTGCGGCCTATAAAAGGCCCAGCTGGTGAGTCAGAGAACAGTCGAGGAGGCGGGAGTCCTGCGCAGAGTCTGAGGCCTATAAAAGGCCCAGTCAGTGAGTCAGAGAGGCAGTTGAGGAGGCGGAAGTCCGGGGTGTGTTTGAGGCCTATAAAATGCCCTGTCAGTGAGTCAGAGAGGCAGTCGAGGATGCGGGAGTCCTGCGCAGAGTCTGAGGCCTATAAAAGGCCCAGCTGGTGAGTCAGAGAACAGTCGAGGATGCGGGAGTCCTGCGCAGAGTCTGAGGCCTATAAAAGGTTCAGGCGGTGAGTTAGAGAGGCAGTCGAGGAGGCGGGAGTCCGGGGCAGAGTCTGAGGCCTATAAAAAGCCCAGTCAGTGAGTCAGAGAGGCAGTCGAGGAGGCGGGAGTCCGGGGCAGAGTCCGAGGCCTATAAAAGGCCCAGTAGGAGAGTCAGAGAGGCAGTCGAGGAGGCGGGAGTCCGGGGTGTGTCCGAGGCCTATAAAAGGCCCAGCCGGTGAGTCAGAGAGGCAGTCGAGGAGGCGGGAGTCCAGGTCAGAGTCCGAGGCCTATAAAAGGCCCGGTCGGTAGGTCAGAGAGGCAGTGGAGGAGCCGGAAGTCCGGGACAGAGTCTGAGGCCTATAAAAGACCCAGCTGGTGAGTCAGAGAACAGTCGAGGAGGCGGGAGTCCTGCGCAGAGTCAGAGGCCTATAAAAGGCCCAGTCGGTGAGTCAGAGAGGCAGTCGAGGAGGCGGGAGTCCGGGGCAGTGTCCGAGGCCTATAAAATGACCAGCCGGTGAGTCAGAGAGGCAGTCGAGGAGGCGGGAGTCCGGGGCAGAGTCTGAGGACTATAAAAGGCACAGTCAGTGAGTCAGAGAGGCAGTCGCGAAGGCGGGAGTCTGGGGCAGAGTCTGAGGCCTATAAAAGGCCCAGAAAGACCCAGTCAGTGAGTCAGAGAGGCAATCGATGAGGTGGGAGTCCGGGGTGTGTCCGAGGCCAATAAAAGGCCCAGTCGGTGAGTCAGAGAGGCAGTCGAGGAGGCGGGAGTCCGGGGCAGAGTCCGAGGCCTATAAAAGGCCCAGTCGGTGAGTCAGAGTGGCAGTCGAGGAGGCGGGAGTCTGGGGCAGAGTCTGAGGCCTATAAAAAGCCCAGTCAGTGAGTCAGAGAGGCAGTCGAGGAGGCGGGAGTCCGGGGCAGAGTGCGAGGCCTATAAAAGGCCCAGTAGGAGAGTCAGAGAGGCAGTCGAGGAGGCGGGAGTCCGGGGTGTGTCCGAGGCCTATAAAAGGCCCAGCCGGTGAGTCAGAGAGGCAGTCGAGGAGGCGGGAGTCCAGGTCAGAGTCCGAGGCCTATAAAAGGCCCGGTCGGTAGGTCAGAGAGGCAGTGGAGGAGCCGGAAGTCCGGGACAGAGTCTGAGGCCTATAAAAGACCCAGCTGGTGAGTCAGAGAACAGTCGAGGAGGCGGGAGTCCTGCGCAGAGTCAGAGGCCTATAAAAGGCCCAGTCGGTGAGTCAGAGAGGCAGTCGAGGAGGCGGGAGTCCGGGGCAGAGTCTGAGGCCTATAAAAGGCCCAGAAAGACCCAGTGAGTCAGAGAGGCAGTCGATCAGGTGGGTGTCCGGGGTGTGTTTGAGGCCAATAAAAGGCCCAGTCGGTGAGTCAGAGAGGCAGTTGAGGAGGCGGGAGTCCGGGGCAGAGTCCGAGGCCTATAAAAAGCCCAGTCGGTGAGTTAGAGAGGCAGTCGAGGAGGCGGGAGTCCGGGGCAGAGTCTGAGGCCTATAAAAGACCCAGTCAGTGAGTCAGAGAGGCAGTCGATGAGTTGGGAGTCCGGGGTGTGTCCGAGGCCAATAAAAGGCCCAGTCGGTGAGTCAGAGAGGCAGTCGAGGAGGCGGGAGTCCGGGGCAGAGTCTGAGGCCAATAAAACGCCCAGTCGGTGAGTCAGAGAGGCAGTCGAGGAGGCGGAAGTCCGGGGTGTGTCCGAGGCCCAGAAAGGCCCAGTCGGTGAGTCAGAGTGGCAGTCGAGGAGGCGGGAGTCCAGGCCAGAGTCTGAGGCCTATAAAAGGCCCAGTCGGTGAGTCAGAGAGGCAGTTGAGGAGGCGGAAGTCCGGGGTGTGTTTGAGGCCTATAAAATGCCCAGCTGGTGAGTCAGAGAGGCAGTCGAGAAGGCGGAAGTCCGGGGCAGAGTCTGAGGCCTATAAAAGGCCCAGAAAGACCCAGTCAGTGAGTCAGAGAGGCAGTCGATGAGGTGGGAGTCCGGGGCAGAGTCCGAGGCCTATAAAAGGCCCAGTCGGTGAGTCAGAGAGGCAGTCGAGGAGGCGGTAGTCCGGGGTGTGTCCGAGGCCAATATAAGGCCCAGTCGGTGAGTCAGAGAGGCAGTCGAGGAGGCGGAAGTCCGGGTTGTGTTTGAGGCCTATAAATGGCCCAGCCGGTGAGTCAGAAAGGCAGTCGAGGAGGCGGGAGTCTGGGGCAGAGTCTGAGGCCTATAAAAGGCCCAGTCAGTGAGTCAGAGAGGCAGTCGAGGAGGCGGGAGTCCGGGGCAGAGTCCGAGGCCTATAAAAGGCCCAGTAGGTGAGTCAGAGAGGCAGTCGATGAGGTGGGAGTCCGGGGTGTGTCCGAGGCCAATAAAAGGCCCAGTCGGTGAGTCAGAGAGGCAGTTGAGGAGGCGGAAGTCCGGGGTGTGTTTGAGGCCTATAAATTGCCCAGCTGGTGAGTCAGAGAAGCAGTCGAGAAGGCGGAAGTCCGGCGCAGAGTCTGAGTCCTATAAAAGGCCCAGTCGGTGAGTCAGAGAGGCAGTCGAGGAGGCGGGAGTCCGGGCCAGAGTCTGAGGCCGATAAAAGGCCCAGTCAGTGAATCAGAGAGGCAGTCGAGGAGGCGGGAGTCCGGGACAGAGTCTGAGGCCTATAAAAGGCCCAGTCGGTGAGTCAGAGAGCCATTCGAGAAGGCGGGAGTCTGGGGCAGAGTCTGAGGCCTATAAAAGGCCCAGAAAGACCCAGTCAGTGAGTCAGGGAGGCAGTCGATGAGGTGCGAGTCCGGGGTGTGTCCGAGGCCAATAAAAGGCCCAGTCGGTGAGTCAGAGAGGCAGTCGAGGAGGCGGGAGTCCGGGGCAGAGTCCGAGGCCTATAAAAGGCCCAGTCGGTGAGTCAGAGAGGCAGTCGAGGAGGCGGGAGTCCGGGGTGTGTCCGAGGCCCAGAAAGGCCCAGTCGGTGAGTCAGAGTGGCAGCCGAGGCGGCGGGAGTCCAGGCCAGAGTCTGAGGCCTATAAAAGGCCCAGTCAGTGAGTCAGAGAGGCAGTCGAGGAGGCGGAAGTCCGGGTTGTGTTTGAGGCCTATAAATGGCCCAGCCGGTGAGTCAGAGAGGCAGTCGAGGAGGCGGGAGTCCGGGGTGTGTCCGAGGCCCAGAAAGGCCCAGTCGGTGAGTCAGAGTGGCAGCCGAGGAGGCGGGAGTCCAGGCCAGAGTCTGAGGCCTATAAAAGGCCCAGTCAGTGAGTCAGAGAGGCAGTCGAGGCGGCGGAAGTCCGGGTTGTGTTTGAGGCCTATAAATGGCCCAGCCGGTGAGTCAGAGAGGCAGTCGAGGAGGCGGGAGTCTGGGGCAGAGTCTGAGGCCTATAAAAGGCCCAGTCAGTGAGTCAGAGAGGCAGTCGAGGAGGCGGGAGTCCGGGGCAGAGTCCGAGGCCTATAAAAGGCCCAGTAGGTGAGTCAGAGAGGCAGTCGAGGAGGCGGGAGTCCAGGGTGTGTCTGAGGCCTATAAAAGGCCCGGTCGGTGAGTCAGAGAGGCAGTGGAGGAGCCGGAAGTCCGGGGCAGAGTCTGAGGCCTATAAAAGACCCAGCTGGTGAGTCAGAGAGGCAGTCGAGGAGGCGGGATTCCTGCGCAGACTCTGGGGACTATAAAAGGCACAGTCAGTGAGTCAGAGAGGCAGTCGAGAAGGCGGGAGTCTGGGGCAGAGTCTGAGGCCTATAAAAGGCCCAGAAAGACCCAGTCAGTGAGTCAGAGAGGCAGTCGATGAGGTGGGAGTCCGGGGTGTGTCCAAGGCCAATAAAAGGCCCAGTCAGTGAGTCATAGAGGCAGTCGAGGAGGCGGGAGTCCGGGGCAGAGTCCGAGGCCTATAAAAGGCCCAGTCGGTGAGTCAGAGAGGCAGTCGAGGAGGCGGGAGTCCGGGGCAGAGTCTGAGGCCTATAAAAGACCCAGTCAGTGAGTCAGAGAGGCAGTCGATGAGGTGGGAGTCCGGGGTGTGTCCGAGGCCAATAAAAGGCCCAGTCGGTGAGTCAGAGAGGCAGTTGAGGAGGCGGAAGTCCGGGGTGTGTTTGAGGCCTATAAAATGCCCAGCTGGTGAGTTTGAGAGGCAGTCGAGGAGGCGGAAATCCGGGCCAGAGTCCGAGGCCTATAAAAGGCCCAGTCGGTGAGTCAGAGAGGCAGTCGAGGATGCGGGAGTCCGGGCCAGAGTCTGAGGCCGATAAAAGGCCCAGTCAATGAGTCAGAGAGCCATTCGAGAACGCGAGAGTCTGGGGCAGAGTCTGAGGCTTATAAAAGGCCCAGTCAATGAGTCAGAGAGGCAGTCAATGAGGCGGGAGTCCGGGGTGTGTCCGAGGCCAATAAAAGGCCCAGTCGGTGAGTCAGAGAGGCAGTCGAGGAGGCGGGAGACTGGGGCAGAGTCTGCGGCCTATAAAAGGCCCAGCTGGTGAGTCGGAGAACAGTCGAGGAGGCGGGAGTCCCGCGCAGAGTCTGAGGCCTATAAAAGGCCCAGTTGGTGAGTCAGAGAGGCAGTCAAGGAGGCGGAAGTCCGGGGTGTGTTTGCGGCCTATAAAAGGCCAAGCCGGTGAGTCAGAGATGCAGTCAAGGAGGCGGGAGTCCGGGGCAGAGTCTGAGGCCTATAAAAGGCCCAGTCGGTGAGTCAGAGAGGCATTCGAGAAGGCGGGAGTCTGGGGCAGAGTCTGAGGCCTATAAAAGGCCCAGTCAGTGAGTTAGAGAGGCAGTCGGTGAGGCGGGAGTCCGGGGTGTGTCCGAGGCCAATAAAAGGTCCAGTCGGTGAGTCAGAGAGGCAGTCGAGGAGGCGGGAGTGCTGCGCAGAGTCCAAGGCCTATAAAAGGGCCAGTCGGTGTGTCAGAGAGGCAGTCGAGGATGCGGGAGTCCGGGTCAGTATCCGAGGCCTGTAAAAGGCCCAGTAGGTGAGTCAGAGAGGCAGTCGAGGAGGCGGGAGTCCGGGCCAGAGACTGAGGCCGATAAAAGGCCCAGCCGGTGAGTCCGAGAGGCAGTCGAGGATGCGGGAGTCCAGGGCAGAGTCTGAGGACTATAAAAGGCACAGTCGGTGAGTCAGAGAGGCAGTCGAGAAGGCGGGAGTCTGGGGCAGAGTCTGAGGCCTATAAAAGGCCCAGAAAGGCCCAGTCAGTGAGTCAGAGAGGCAGTCAATGAGGTGGGAGTCCGGGGTGTGTCCGAGGCCAATGAAAGGCCCAGTCGGTGAGTCAGAAAGGCAGTCGAGGAGGCGGGAGTCCGGGGCAGAGTCTGCGGCCTATAAAAGGCCCAGCTGGTGAGTCAGAAAGGTAGTCGAGGAGGCGGGAGTCCAGGGAAGAGTCTGAGGCCTATACAAGGCCCAGTCGGTGAGTCAGAGAGGCAGTCGAGGAGGCGGGAGTCCGGGCCAGAGTCTGAGGCCGATAAAAGGCCCAGTCGGTGAGTCAGAGAGGCAGTCGAGGAGGCGGAAGTCCGGGGTGTGTTTGAGGCCTATAAAATTCCCAGCCGGTGAGTCAGAGAGGCAGTCGAGGAGGCAGGAGTCTGGAGCAGAGTCTGAGGCCTATAAAAGGCCCAGTCGGTGAGTCAGAGAGGCAGTCGAGGAGGCGGAAGTCCAGGGTGTGTTTCAGGCCTATAAAAGGCCCAGCCGGTGAGTCAGAGAGGCAGTCGAGGAGGCGTGAGTCTGGGGCAGAGTCTGAGGCCTATAAAAGGCCCAGTCGGTGAGTCAGAGAGGCATTCGAGAAGGCGGGAGTCTGGGGCAGAGTCTGAGGCCTATAAAAGGCCCAGTCAGTGAGTCAGAGAGGCAGTCGATGATGCGGGAGTCCGGGGTGTGTCCGAGGCCAATAAAAGGCTCAGTCGGAGAGTCAGAGAGGCAGTCGAGGAGGCGGGAGTCCGGGGTGTGTCTGAGGCCTATAAAAGGCCCAGCCGGTGAGTCAGAGACGCAGTCGAGGAGGC
Organism: Pristiophorus japonicus; assembly: GCF_044704955.1. Classification (NCBI taxonomy): domain Eukaryota; kingdom Metazoa; phylum Chordata; class Chondrichthyes; family Pristiophoridae; genus Pristiophorus; species Pristiophorus japonicus. The sequence continues at coordinate 236,183,287 of NC_091984.1, read as the reverse complement.
GGGAGTCCGGGGCAGAGTCTGCGGCCTATAAAAGGCCCAGCTGGTGAGTCAGAGAGGCATTCGAGAAGGCGGGAGTCTGGGGCAGAGTCTGAGACCTATAAAAGGCCCAGTCAGTGAGTCAGAGAGGCAGTCGGTGAGGCGGGAGTCCGGGGTGTGTCCTAGGCCAATAAAAGGTCCAGTCGGTGAGTCAGAGAGGCAGTCGAGGTGGCGTGAGTGCTGCGCAGAGTCCAAGGCCTATAAAAGGCCCAGTCGGTGTGTCAGAGAGGCAGTCGAGGAGGCGGGAGTCCGGGTCACTGTATCTGAGGCCTATAAAAGGCCCAGTAGGTGAGTCAGAGAGGCAGTCGAGGAGGCGGGAGTCCGGGGCAGAGTCTGTGGCCTATAAAAGGCCCAGCTGTTGAGTCAGAGAACAGTCGAGGAGGCGGGAGTCCTGCGCAGAGTCAGAGGCCTATAAAAGGCCCAGTCGGTGAGTCAGAGAGGCAGTCGAGGAGGCGGGAGTCCGGGGCAGTGTCCGAGGCCTGTAAAATGACCAGCCGGTGAGTCAGAGAGGCAGTCGAGGAGGCGGGAGTCCGGGGCAGAGTCTGAGGACTATAAAAGGCACAGTCAGTGAGTCAGAGAGGCAGTCGAGAAGGCGGGAGTCTGGGGCAGAGTCTGAGGCCTATAAAAGGCCCAGAAAGACCCAGTCCGTGAGTCAGAGAGGCAGTCGATGAGGTGGGAGTCCGGGGTGTGTCCGAGGCCAATAAAAGGCCCAGTCGGTGAGTCAGAGAGGCAGTCGAGGAGGCGGGAGTCCGGGGCAGAGTCCGAGGCCTATAAAAGGCCCAGTCGGTGAGTCAGAGAGGCAGTCGAGGAGGCGGTAGTCCGGGGTGTGTCCGAGGCCAATATAAGGCCCAGTCGGTGAGTCAGAGAGGCAGTCGAGGAGGCGGGAGTCCGGGGCAGTGTCCGAGGCCCAGAAAGGCCCAGTCGGTGAGTCAGAGTGGCAGTCGAGGAGGCGGGAGTCTGGGGCAGAGTCTGAGGCCTATAAAAAGCCCAGTCAGTGAGTCAGAGAGGCAGTCGAGGAGGCGGGAGTCCGGGGCAGAGTGCGAGGCCTATAAAAGGCCCAGTAGGAGAGTCAGAGAGGCAGTCGAGGAGGCGGGAGTCCGGGGTGTGTCCGAGGCCTATAAAAGGCCCAGCCGGTGAGTCAGAGAGGCAGTCGAGGAGGCGGGAGTCCAGGTCAGAGTCCGAGGCCTATAAAAGGCCCGGTCGGTAGGTCAGAGAGGCAGTGGAGGAGCCGGAAGTCCGGGACAGAGTCTGAGGCCTATAAAAGACCCAGCTGGTGAGTCAGAGAACAGTCGAGGAGGCGGGAGTCCTGCGCAGAGTCAGAGGCCTATAAAAGGCCCAGTCGGTGAGTCAGAGAGGCAGTCGAGGAGGCGGGAGTCCGGGGCAGTGTCCGAGGCTTATAAAATGCCCAGCCGGTGAGTCAGAGAGGCAGTCGAGGAGGCGGGAGTCCGGGGCAGAGTCTGAGGCCTATAAAAGGCCCAGAAAGACCCAGTGAGTCAGAGAGGCAGTCGATCAGGTGGGTGTACGGGGTGTGTTTGAGGCCAATAAAAGGCCCAGTCGGTGAGTCAGAGAGGCAGTTGAGGAGGCGGGAGTCCGGGGCAGAGTCCGAGGCCTATAAAAAGCCCAGTCGGTGAGTTAGAGAGGCAGTCGAGGAGGCGGGAGTCCGGGGCAGAGTCTGAGGCCTATAAAAGACCCAGTCAGTGAGTCAGAGAGGCAGTCGATGAGTTTGGAGTCCGGGGTGTGTCCGAGGCCAATAAAAGGCCCAGTCGGTGAGTCAGAGAGGCAGTCGAGGAGGCGGGAGTCCGGGGCAGAGTCTGAGGCCAATAAAACGCCCAGTCGGTGAGTCAGAGAGGCAGTCGAGGAGGCGGAAGTCCGGGGTGTGTCCGAGGCCCAGAAAGGCCCAGTCGGTGAGTCAGAGTGGCAGTCGAGGAGGCGGGAGTCCAGGCCAGAGTCTGAGGCCTATAAAAGGCCCAGTCGGTGAGTCAGAGAGGCAGTCGAGGAGGCGGAAGTCCGGGTTGTGTTTGAGGCCTATAAAAGGCCCAGTCAGTGAGTCAGAGAGGCAGTCGAGGAGGCGGGAGTCCGGGGCAGAGTCCGAGGCCTATAAAAGGCCCAGTCGGTGAGTCAGAGAGGCAGTTGAGGAGGCGGAAGTCCGGGGTGTGTTTGAGGCCTATAAAATGCCCAGCTGGTGAGTCAGAGAGGCAGTCGAGAAGGCGGAAGTCCGGGGCAGAGTCTGAGGCCTATAAAAGGCCCAGAAAGACCCAGTCAGTGAGTCAGAGAGGCAGTCGATGAGGTGGGAGTCCGGGGTGCGTCCGAGGCCAATAAAAGGCCCAGTCGGTGAGTCAGAGAGGCAGTCGAGGAGGCGGGAGTCCGGGGCAGAGTCCGAGGCCTATAAAAGGCCCAGTCGGTGAGTCAGAGAGGCAGTCGAGGAGGCGATGGTCCGGGGTGTGTCCGAGGCCAATATAAGGCCCAGTCGGTGAGTCAGAGAGGCAGTCGAGGAGGCGGGAGTCCGGGGCAGTGTCCGAGGCCAATAAAACGCCCAGTCGGTGAGTCAGAGAGGCAGTCGAGGAGGCGGGAGTCCGGGGTGTGTCCGAGGCCCAGAAAGGCCCAGTCGGTGAGTCAGAGTGGCAGTCGAGGAGGCGGGAGTCTGGGGCAGAGTCTGAGGCCTATAAAAAGCCCAGTCAGTGAGTCAGAGAGGCAGTCGAGGAGGCGGGAGTCCGGGGCAGAGTCCGAGGCCTATAAAAGGCCCAGTAGGAGAGTCAGAGAGGCAGTCGAGGAGGCGGGAGTCCGGGGTGTGTCCGAGGCCTATAAAAGGCCCAGCCGGTGAGTCAGAGAGGCAGTCGAGGAGGCGGGAGTCCAGGTCAGAGTCCGAGGCCTATAAAAGGCCCGGTCGGTAGGTCAGAGAGGCAGTGGAGGAGCCGGAAGTCCGGGACAGAGTCTGAGGCCTATAAAAGACCCAGCTGGTGAGTCAGAGAACAGTCGAGGAGGCGGGAGTCCTGCGCAGAGTCAGAGGCCTATAAAAGGCCCAGTCGGTGAGTCAGAGAGGCAGTCGAGGAGGCGGGAGTCCGGGGCAGTGTCCGAGGCCTATAAAATGACCAGCCGGTGAGTCAGAGAGGCAGTCGAGGAGGCGGGAGTCCGGGGCAGAGTCTGAGGACTATAAAAGGCACAGTCAATGAGTCAGAGAGGCAGTCGAGAAGGCGGGAGTCTGGGGCAGAGTCTGAGGCCTATAAAAGGCCCAGAAAGACCCAGTCAGTGAGTCAGAGAGGCAGTCGATGAGGTGGGAGTCCGGGGTGTGTCCGAGGCCAATAAAAGGCCCAGTCGGTGAGTCAGAGAGGCAGTCGAGGAGGCGGGAGTCCGGGGCAGAGTCCGAGGCCTATAAAAGGCCCAGTCGGTGAGTCAGAGAGGCAGTCGAGGAGGCGGTAGTCCGGGGTGTGTCCGAGGCCAATATAAGGCCCAGTCGGTGAGTCAGAGAGGCAGTCGAGGAGGCGGGAGTCCGGGGCAGTGTCCGAGGCCCAGAAAGGCCCAGTCGGTGAGTCAGAGTGGCAGTCGAGGAGGCGGGAGTCTGGGGCAGAGTCTGAGGCCTATAAAAAGCCCAGTCAGTGAGTCAGAGAGGCAGTCGAGGAGGCGGGAGTCCGGGGCAGAGTGCGAGGCCTATAAAAGGCCCAGTAGGAGAGTCAGAGAGGCAGTCGAGGAGGCGGGAGTCCGGGGTGTGTCCGAGGCCTATAAAAGGCCCAGCCGGTGAGTCAGAGAGGCAGTCGAGGAGGCGGGAGTCCAGGTCAGAGTCCGAGGCCTATAAAAGGCCCGGTCGGTAGGTCAGAGAGGCAGTGGAGGAGCCGGAAGTCCGGGACAGAGTCTGAGGCCTATAAAAGACCCAGCTGGTGAGTCAGAGAACAGTCGAGGAGGCGGGAGTCCTGCGCAGAGTCAGAGGCCTATAAAAGGCCCAGTCGGTGAGTCAGAGAGGCAGTCGAGGAGGCGGGAGTCCGGGGCAGTGTCCGAGGCTTATAAAATGCCCAGCCGGTGAGTCAGAGAGGCAGTCGAGGAGGCGGGAGTCCGGGGCAGAGTCTGAGGCCTATAAAAGGCCCAGAAAGACCCAGTGAGTCAGAGAGGCAGTCGATCAGGTGGGTGTCCGGGGTGTGTTTGAGGCCAATAAAAGGCCCAGTCGGTGAGTCAGAGAGGCAGTTGAGGAGGCGGGAGTCCGGGGCAGAGTCCGAGGCCTATAAAAAGCCCAGTCGGTGAGTTAGAGAGGCAGTCGAGGAGGCGGGAGTCCGGGGCAGAGTCTGAGGCCTATAAAAGACCCAGTCAGTGAGTCAGAGAGGCAGTCGATGAGTTGGGAGTCCGGGGTGTGTCCGAGGCCAATAAAAGGCCCAGTCGGTGAGTCAGAGAGGCAGTCGAGGAGGCGGGAGTCCGGGGCAGAGTCTGAGGCCAATAAAACGCCCAGTCGGTGAGTCAGAGAGGCAGTCGAGGAGGCGGACGTCCGGGGTGTGTCCGAGGCCCAGAAAGGCCCAGTCGGTGAGTCAGAGTGGCAGTCGAGGAGGCGGGAGTCCAGGCCAGAGTCTGAGGCCTATAAAAGGCCCAGTCGGTGAGTCAGAGAGGCAGTCGAGGAGGCGGAAGTCCGGGTTGTGTTTGAGGCCTATAAAAGGCCCAGTCAGTGAGTCAGAGAGGCAGTCGAGGAGGCGGGAGTCCGGGGCAGAGTCCGAGGCCTATAAAAGGCCCAGTCGGTGAGTCAGAGAGGCAGTTGAGGAGGCGGAAGTCCGGGGTGTGTTTGAGGCCTATAAAATGCCCAGCTGGTGAGTCAGAGAGGCAGTCGAGAAGGCGGAAGTCCGGGGCAGAGTCTGAGGCCTATAAAAGGCCCAGAAAGACCCAGTCAGTGAGTCAGAGAGGCAGTCGATGAGGTGGGAGTCCGGGGTGTGTCCGAGGCCAATAAAAGGCCCAGTCGGTGAGTCAGAGAGGCAGTCGAGGAGGCGGGAGTCCGGGGCAGAGTCCGAGGCCTATAAAAGGCCCAGTCGGTGAGTCAGAGAGGCAGTCGAGGAGGCGATGGTCCGGGGTGTGTCCGAGGCCAATATAAGGCCCAGTCGGTGAGTCAGAGAGGCAGTCGAGGAGGCGGGAGTCCGGGGCAGTGTCCGAGGCCAATAAAACGCCCAGTCGGTGAGTCAGAGAGGCAGTCGAGGAGGCGGGAGTCCGGGGTGTGTCCGAGGCCCAGAAAGGCCCAGTCGGTGAGTCAGAGTGGCAGTCGAGGAGGCGGGAGTCTGGGGCAGAGTCTGAGGCCTATAAAAAGCCCAGTCAGTGAGTCAGAGAGGCAGTCGAGGAGGCGGGAGTCCGGGGCAGAGTCCGAGGCCTATAAAAGGCCCAGTAGGAGAGTCAGAGAGGCAGTCGAGGAGGCGGGAGTCCGGGGTGTGTCCGAGGCCTATAAAAGGCCCAGCCGGTGAGTCAGAGAGGCAGTCGAGGAGGCGGGAGTCCAGGTCAGAGTCCGAGGCCTATAAAAGGCCCGGTCGGTAGGTCAGAGAGGCAGTGGAGGAGCCGGAAGTCCGGGACAGAGTCTGAGGCCTATAAAAGACCCAGCTGGTGAGTCAGAGAACAGTCGAGGAGGCGGGAGTCCTGCGCAGAGTCAGAGGCCTATAAAAGGCCCAGTCGGTGAGTCAGAGAGGCAGTCGAGGAGGCGGGAGTCCGGGGCAGTGTCCGAGGCCTATAAAATGACCAGCCGGTGAGTCAGAGAGGCAGTCGAGGAGGCGGGAGTCCGGGGCAGAGTCTGAGGACTATAAAAGGCACAGTCAATGAGTCAGAGAGGCAGTCGAGAAGGCGGGAGTCTGGGGCAGAGTCTGAGGCCTATAAAAGGCCCAGAAAGACCCAGTCAGTGAGTCAGAGAGGCAGTCGATGAGGTGGGAGTCCGGGGTGTGTCCGAGGCCAATAAAAGGCCCAGTCGGTGAGTCAGAGAGGCAGTCGAGGAGGCGGGAGTCCGGGGCAGAGTCCGAGGCCTATAAAAGGCCCAGTCGGTGAGTCAGAGAGGCAGTCGAGGAGGCGGTAGTCCGGGGTGTGTCCGAGGCCAATATAAGGCCCAGTCGGTGAGTCAGAGAGGCAGTCGAGGAGGCGGGAGTCCGGGGCAGTGTCCGAGGCCCAGAAAGGCCCAGTCGGTGAGTCAGAGTGGCAGTCGAGGAGGCGGGAGTCTGGGGCAGAGTCTGAGGCCTATAAAAAGCCCAGTCAGTGAGTCAGAGAGGCAGTCGAGGAGGCGGGAGTCCGGGGCAGAGTGCGAGGCCTATAAAAGGCCCAGTAGGAGAGTCAGAGAGGCAGTCGAGGAGGCGGGAATCCGGGGTGTGTCCGAGGCCTATAAAAGGCCCAGCCGGTGAGTCAGAGAGGCAGTCGAGGAGGCGGGAGTCCAGGTCAGAGTCCGAGGCCTATAAAAGGCCCGGTCGGTAGGTCAGAGAGGCAGTGGAGGAGCCGGAAGTCCGGGACAGAGTCTGAGGCCTATAAAAGACCCAGCTGGTGAGTCAGAGAACAGTCGAGGAGGCGGGAGTCCTGCGCAGAGTCAGAGGCCTATAAAAGGCCCAGTCGGTGAGTCAGAGAGGCAGTCGAGGAGGCGGGAGTCCGGGGCAGTGTCCGAGGCTTATAAAATGCCCAGCCGGTGAGTCAGAGAGGCAGTCGAGGAGGCGGGAGTCCGGGGCAGAGTCTGAGGCCTATAAAAGGCCCAGAAAGACCCAGTGAGTCAGAGAGGCAGTCGATCAGGTGGGTGTCCGGGGTGTGTTTGAGGCCAATAAAAGGCCCAGTCGGTGAGTCAGAGAGGCAGTTGAGGAGGCGGGAGTCCGGGGCAGAGTCCGAGGCCTATAAAAAGCCCAGTCGGTGAGTTAGAGAGGCAGTCGAGGAGGCGGGAGTCCGGGGCAGAGTCTGAGGCCTATAAAAGACCCAGTCAGTGAGTCAGAGAGGCAGTCGATGAGTTGGGAGTCCGGGGTGTGTCCGAGGCCAATAAAAGGCCCAGTCGGTGAGTCAGAGAGGCAGTCGAGGAGGCGGGAGTCCGGGGCAGAGTCTGAGGCCAATAAAACGCCCAGTCGGTGAGTCAGAGAGGCAGTCGAGGAGGCGGAAGTCCGGGGTGTGTCCGAGGCCCAGAAAGGCCCAGTCGGTGAGTCAGAGTGGCAGTCGAGGAGGCGGGAGTCCAGGCCAGAGTCTGAGGCCTATAAAAGGCCCAGTCGGTGAGTCAGAGAGGCAGTCGAGGAGGCGGAAGTCCGGGTTGTGTTTGAGGACTATAAAAGGCCCAGTCAGTGAGTCAGAGAGGCAGTCGAGGAGGCGGGAGTCCGGGGCAGAGTCCGAGGCCTATAAAAGGCCCAGTCGGTGAGTCAGAGAGGCAGTTGAGGAGGCGGAAGTCCGGGGTGTGTTTGAGGCCTATAAAATGCCCAGCTGGTGAGTCAGAGAGGCAGTCGAGAAGGCGGAAGTCCGGGGCAGAGTCTGAGGCCTATAAAAGGCCCAGAAAGACCCAGTCAGTGAGTCAGAGAGGCAGTCGATGAGGTGGGAGTCCGGGGTGTGTCCGAGGCCAATAAAAGGCCCAGTCGGTGAGTCAGAGAGGCAGTCGAGGAGGCGGGAGTCCGGGGCAGAGTCCGAGGCCTATAAAAGGCCCAGTCGGTGAGTCAGAGAGGCAGTCGAGGAGGCGGTAGTCCGGGGTGTGTCCGAGGCCAATATAAGGCCCAGTCGGTGAGTCAGAGAGGCAGTCGAGGAGGCGGGAGTCCGGGGTGTGTCCGAGGCCCAGAAAGGCCCAGTCGGTGAGTCAGAGTGGCAGTCGAGGAGGCGGGAGTCTGGGGCAGAGTCTGAGGCCTATAAAAAGCCCAGTCAGTGAGTCAGAGAGGCAGTCGAGGAGGCGGGAGTCCGGGGCAGAGTGCGAGGCCTATAAAAGGCCCAGTAGGAGAGTCAGAGAGGCAGTCGAGGAGGCGGGAGTCCGGGGTGTGTCCGAGGCCTATAAAAGGCCCAGCCGGTGAGTCAGAGAGGCAGTCGAGGAGGCGGGAGTCCAGGTCAGAGTCCGAGGCCTATAAAAGGCCCGGTCGGTAGGTCAGAGAGGCAGTGGAGGAGCCGGAAGTCCGGGACAGAGTCTGAGGCCTATAAAAGACCCAGCTGGTGAGTCAGAGAACAGTCGAGGAGGCGGGAGTCCTGCGCAGAGTCAGAGGCCTATAAAAGGCCCAGTCGGTGAGTCAGAGAGGCAGTCGAGGAGGCGGGAGTCCGGGGCAGTGTCCGAGGCTTATAAAATGCCCAGCCGGTGAGTCAGAGAGGCAGTCGAGGAGGCGGGAGTCCGGGGCAGAGTCTGAGGCCTATAAAAGGCCCAGAAAGACCCAGTGAGTCAGAGAGGCAGTCGATCAGGTGGGTGTCCGGGGTGTGTTTGAGGCCAATAAAAGGCCCAGTCGGTGAGTCAGAGAGGCAGTTGAGGAGGCGGGAGTCCGGGGCAGAGTCCGAGGCCTATAAAAAGCCCAGTCGGTGAGTTAGAGAGGCAGTCGAGGAGGCGGGAGTCCGGGGCAGAGTCTGAGGCCTATAAAAGACCCAGTCAGTGAGTCAGAGAGGCAGTCGATGAGTTGGGAGTCCGGGGTGTGTCCGAGGCCAATAAAAGGCCCAGTCGGTGAGTCAGAGAGGCAGTCGAGGAGGCGGGAGTCCGGGGCAGAGTCTGAGGCCAATAAAACGCCCAGTCGGTGAGTCAGAGAGGCAGTCGAGGAGGCGGAAGTCCGGGGTGTGTCCGAGGCCCAGAAAGGCCCAGTCGGTGAGTCAGAGTGGCAGTCGAGGAGGCGGGAGTCCAGGCCAGAGTCTGAGGCCTATAAAAGGCCCAGTCGGTGAGTCAGAGAGGCAGTCGAGGAGGCGGAAGTCCGGGTTGTGTTTGAGGCCTATAAAAGGCCCAGTCAGTGAGTCAGAGAGGCAGTCGAGGAGGCGGGAGTCCGGGGCAGAGTCCGAGGCCTATAAAAGGCCCAGTCGGTGAGTCAGAAAGGCAGTTGAGGAGGCGGAAGTCCGGGGTGTGTTTGAGGCCTATAAAATGCCCAGCTGGTGAGTCAGAGAGGCAGTCGAGAAGGCGGAAGTCCGGGGCAGAGTCTGAGGCCTATAAAAGGCCCAGAAAGACCCAGTCAGTGAGTCAGAGAGGCAGTCGATGAGGTGGGAGTCCGGGGTGTGTCCGAGGCCAATAAAAGGCCCAGTCGGTGAGTCAGAGAGGCAGTCGAGGAGGCGGGAGTCCGGGGCAGAGTCCGAGGCCTATAAAAGGCCCAGTCGGTGAGTCAGAGAGGCAGTCGAGGAGGCGGTAGTCCGGGGTGTGTCCGAGGCCAATATAAGGCCCAGTCGGTGAGTCAGAGAGGCAGTCGAGGAGGCGGGAGTCCGGGGTGTGTCCGAGGCCCAGAAAGGCCCAGTCGGTGAGTCAGAGTGGCAGTCGAGGAGGCGGGAGTCTGGGGCAGAGTCTGAGGCCTATAAAAAGCCCAGTCAGTGAGTCAGAGAGGCAGTCGAGGAGGCGGGAGTCCGGGGCAGAGTCCGAGGCCTATAAAAGGCCCAGTAGGAGAGTCAGAGAGGCAGTCGAGGAGGCGGGAGTCCGGGGTGTGTCCGAGGCCTATAAAAGGCCCAGCCGGTGAGTCAGAGAGGCAGTCGAGGAGGCGGGAGTCCAGGTCAGAGTCCGAGGCCTATAAAAGGCCCGGTCGGTAGGTCAGAGAGGCAGTGGAGGAGCCGGAAGTCCGGGACAGAGTCTGAGGCCTATAAAAGACCCAGCTGGTGAGTCAGAGAACAGTCGAGGAGGCGGGAGTCCTGCGCAGAGTCAGAGGCCTATAAAAGGCCCAGTCGGTGAGTCAGAGAGGCAGTCGAGGAGGCGGGAGTCCGGGGCAGTGTCCGAGGCTTATAAAATGCCCAGCCGGTGAGTCAGAGAGGCAGTCGAGGAGGCGGGAGTCCGGGGCAGAGTCTGAGGCCTATAAAAGGCCCAGTAGGAGAGTCAGAGAGGCAGTCGAGGAGGCGGGAGTCCGGGGTGTGTCCGAGGCCTATAAAAGGCCCAGCCGGTGAGTCAGAGAGGCAGTCGAGGAGGCGGGAGTCCAGGTCAGAGTCCGAGGCCTATAAAAGGCCCGGTCGGTAGGTCAGAGAGGCAGTGGAGGAGCCGGAAGTCCGGGACAGAGTCTGAGGCCTATAAAAGACCCAGCTGGTGAGTCAGAGAACAGTCGAGGAGGCGGGAGTCCTGCGCAGAGTCAGAGGCCTATAAAAGGCCCAGTCGGTGAGTCAGAGAGGCAGTCGAGGAGGCGGAAGTCCGGGGCAGTGTCCGAGGCCTATAAAATGACCAGCCGGTGAGTCAGAGAGGCAGTCGAGGAGGCGGGAGTCCGGGGCAGAGTCTGAGGACTATAAAAGGCACAGTCAGTGAGTCAGAGAGGCAGTCGCGAAGGCGGGAGTCTGGGGCAGAGTCTGAGGCCTATAAAAGGCCCAGAAAGACCCAGTCAGTGAGTCAGAGAGGCAGTCGATGAGGTGGGAGTCCGGGGTGTGTCCGAGGCCAATAAAAGGCCCAGTCGGTGAGTCAGAGAGGCAGTCGAGGAGGCGGGAGTCCGGGGCAGAGTCCGAGGCCTATAAAAGGCCCAGTCGGTGAGTCAGAGAGGCAGTCGAGGAGGCGGTAGTCCGGGGTGTGTCCGAGGCCAATATAAGGCCCAGTCGGTGAGTCAGAGAGGCAGTCGAGGAGGCGGGAGTCCGGGGCAGTGTCCGAGGCCCAGAAAGGCCCAGTCGGTGAGTCAGAGTGGCAGTCGAGGAGGCGGGAGTCTGGGGCAGAGTCTGAGGCCTATAAAAAGCCCAGTCAGTGAGTCAGAGAGGCAGTCGAGGAGGCGGGAGTCCGGGGCAGAGTGCGAGGCCTATAAAAGGCCCAGTAGGAGAGTCAGAGAGGCAGTCGAGGAGGCGGGAGTCCGGGGTGTGTCCGAGGCCTATAAAAGGCCCAGCCGGTGAGTCAGAGAGGCAGTCGAGGAGGCGGGAGTCCAGGTCAGAGTCCGAGGCCTATAAAAGGCCCGGTCGGTAGGTCAGAGAGGCAGTGGAGGCGCCGGAAGTCCGGGACAGAGTCTGAGGCCTATAAAAGACCCAGCTGGTGAGTCAGAGAACAGTCGAGGAGGCGGGAGTCCTGCGCAGAGTCAGAGGCCTATAAAAGGCCCAGTCGGTGAGTCAGAGAGGCAGTCGAGGAGGCGGGAGTCCGGGGCAGTGTCCGAGGCTTATAAAATGCCCAGCCGGTGAGTCAGAGAGGCAGTCGAGGAGGCGGGAGTCCGGGGCAGAGTCTGAGGCCTATAAAAGGCCCAGAAAGACCCAGTGAGTCAGAGAGGCAGTCGATCAGGTGGGTGTCCGGGGTGTGTTTGAGGCCAATAAAAGGCCCAGTCGGTGAGTCAGAGAGGCAGTTGAGGAGGCGGGAGTCCGGGGCAGAGTCCGAGGCCTATAAAAAGCCCAGTCGGTGAGTTAGAGAGGCAGTCGAGGAGGCGGGAGTCCGGGGCAGAGTCTGAGGCCTATAAAAGACCCAGTCAGTGAGTCAGAGAGGCAGTCGATGAGTTGGGAGTCCGGGGTGTGTCCGAGGCCAATAAAAGGCCCAGTCGGTGAGTCAGAGAGGCAGTCGAGGAGGCGGGAGTCCGGGGCAGAGTCTGAGGCCAATAAAACGCCCAGTCGGTGAGTCAGAGAGGCAGTCGAGGAGGCGGAAGTCCGGGGTGTGTCCGAGGCCCAGAAAGGCCCAGTCGGTGAGTCAGAGTGGCAGTCGAGGAGGCGGGAGTCCAGGCCAGAGTCTGAGGCCTATAAAAGGCCCAGTCGGTGAGTCAGAGAGGCAGTTGAGGAGGCGGAAGTCCGGGGTGTGTTTGAGGCCTATAAAATGCCCAGCTGGTGAGTCAGAGAGGCAGTCGAGAAGGCGGAAGTCCGGGGCAGAGTCTGAGGCCTATAAAAGGCCCAGAAAGACCCAGTCAGTGAGTCAGAGAGGCAGTCGATGAGGTGGGAGTCCGGGGGAGAGTCCGAGGCCTATAAAAGGCCCAGTCGGTGAGTCAGAGAGGCAGTCGAGGAGGCGGTAGTCCGGGGTGTGTCCGAGGCCAATATAAGGCCCAGTCGGTGAGTCAGAGAGGCAGTCGAGGAGGCGGGAGTCCGGGGCAGAGTCCGAGGCCTATAAAAGGCCCAGTCGGTGAGTCAGAGAGGCAGTCGAGGAGGCGGTAGTCCGGGGTGTGTCCGAGGCCAATATAAGGCCCAGTCGGTGAGTCAGAGAGGCAGTCGAGGAGGCGGGAGTCCGGGGCAGTGTCCGAGGCCAATAAAACGCCCAGTCGGTGAGTCAGAGAGGCAGTCGAGGAGGCGGGAGTCCGGGGTGTGTCCGAGGCCCAGAAAGGCCCAGTCGGTGAGTCAGAGTGGCAGTCGAGGAGGCGGGAGTCTGGGGCAGAGTCTGAGGCCTATAAAAAGCCCAGTCAGTGAGTCAGAGAGGCAGTCGAGGAGGCGGGAGTCCGGGGCAGAGTCCGAGGCCTATAAAAGGCCCAGTAGGAGAGTCAGAGAGGCAGTCGAGGAGGCGGGAGTCCGGGGTGTGTCCGAGGCCTATAAAAGGCCCAGCCGGTGAGTCAGAGAGGCAGTCGAGGAGGCGGGAGTCCAGGTCAGAGTCCGAGGCCTATAAAAGGCCCGGTCGGTAGGTCAGAGAGGCAGTGGAGGAGCCGGAAGTCCGGGACAGAGTCTGAGGCCTATAAAAGACCCAGCTGGTGAGTCAGAGAACAGTCGAGGAGGCGGGAGTCCTGCGCAGAGTCAGAGGCCTATAAAAGGCCCAGTCGGTGAGTCAGAGAGGCAGTCGAGGAGGCGGGAGTCCGGGGCAGTGTCCGAGGCTTATAAAATGCCCAGCCGGTGAGTCAGAGAGGCAGTCGAGGAGGCGGGAGTCCGGGGCAGAGTCTGAGGCCTATAAAAGGCCCAGAAAGACCCAGTGAGTCAGAGAGGCAGTCGATCAGGTGGGTGTCCGGGGTGTGTTTGAGGCCAATAAAAGGCCCAGTCGGTGAGTCAGAGAGGCAGTTGAGGAGGCGGGAGTCCGGGGCAGAGTCCGAGGCCTATAAAAAGCCCAGTCGGTGAGTTAGAGAGGCAGTCGAGGAGGCGGGAGTCCGGGGCAGAGTCTGAGGCCTATAAAAGACCCAGTCAGTGAGTCAGAGAGGCAGTCGATGAGTTGGGAGTCCGGGGTGTGTCCGAGGCCAATAAAAGGCCCAGTCGGTGAGTCAGAGAGGCAGTCGAGGAGGCGGGAGTCCGGGGCAGAGTCTGAGGCCAATAAAACGCCCAGTCGGTGAGTCAGAGAGGCAGTCGAGGAGGCGGAAGTCCGGGGTGTGTCCGAGGCCCAGAAAGGCCCAGTCGGTGAGTCAGAGTGGCAGTCGAGGAGGCGGGAGTCCAGGCCAGAGTCTGAGGCCTATAAAAGGCCCAGTCGGTGAGTCAGAGAGGCAGTCGAGGAGGCGGAAGTCCGGGTTGTGTTTGAGGCCTATAAAAGGCCCAGTCAGTGAGTCAGAGAGGCAGTCGAGGAGGCGGGAGTCCGGGGCAGAGTCCGAGGCCTATAAAAGGCCCAGTAGGTGAGTCAGAGAGGCAGTCGAGGAGGCGGGAGTCCGGGGTGTGTCTGAGGCCTATAAAAGGCCCAGCCGGTGAGTCAGAGAGGCAGTCGAGGAGGCGGGAGTCCGGGGCAGAGTCTGCTGCCTATAAAAGGCCCAGCTGGTGAGTCAGAGAGGCAGTCGAGGAGGTGGGAGTCTGGGGCAGTGTCCAAGGCCTATAAAGGGCCCAGTCTGTGAATCAGAGAGGCAGTTGAGGAGGCGGGAGTCCGGGGCAGAGTCCGAGGCCTATAAAAGGCCCGGTCGGTGAGTCAGAGAGGCAGTGGAGGAGGCGGAAGTCCGGGGCAGAGTCTGAGGCCTATAAAAGGCCCAGTTGGTGAGTCAGAGAGGCAGTCGAGGAGGCGGGTGTCCGGGGCAAAGTCCGAGGCCTATAAAAGGCCCAGTCGGTGAGTCAGAGAGGCAGTTGAGGAGGCGGAAGTCCGGGGTGTGTTTGAGGCCTATAAAATGCCCAGCTGGTGAGTCAGAGAGGCAGTCGAGGAGGCGGGAGTCCGGGGTGTGTCCGAGGCCAATAAAAGGCCCAGTCGGTGAGTCAGAGAGGCATTCGAGAAGGCGGGAGTCTGGGGCAGAGTCTGAGGCCTATAAAAGGCCCAGTCGGTGAGTCAGAGAGGCAGTCGAGAAGGCGGAAGTCCGGGGCAGAGTCTGAGGCCTATAAAAGGCCCAGTCGGTGAGTCAGAGAGGCAGTCGAGGAGGCGGGAGTCCGGGGTGTGTCCGAGGCCAATAAAAGGCCCAGTCGGTGAGTCAGAGAGGCATTCGAGAAGGCGGGAGTCTGGGGCAGAGTCTGAGGCCTATAAAAGGCCCAGTCAGTGAGTCAGAGAGGAAGTCGAGGAGGCGGGAGTCCGGGGTGTGTCCGAGGCCAATAAAAGGCCCAGCCGGTGAGTCAGAGAGGCAGTCGAGGATGCGGGAGTCCGGGGCAGAGTCTGCGGCCTATAAAAGGCCCAGCTGGTGAGTCAGAGAACAGTCGAGGAGGCGGGAGTCCTGCGCAGAGTCTGAGGCCTATAAAAGGCCCAGTCAGTGAGTCAGAGAGGCAGTTGAGGAGGCGGAAGTCCGGGGTGTGTTTGAGGCCTATAAAATGCCCTGTCAGTGAGTCAGAGAGGCAGTCGAGGATGCGGGAGTCCTGCGCAGAGTCTGAGGCCTATAAAAGGCCCAGCTGGTGAGTCAGAGAACAGTCGAGGATGCGGGAGTCCTGCGCAGAGTCTGAGGCCTATAAAAGGTTCAGGCGGTGAGTTAGAGAGGCAGTCGAGGAGGCGGGAGTCCGGGGCAGAGTCTGAGGCCTATAAAAAGCCCAGTCAGTGAGTCAGAGAGGCAGTCGAGGAGGCGGGAGTCCGGGGCAGAGTCCGAGGCCTATAAAAGGCCCAGTAGGAGAGTCAGAGAGGCAGTCGAGGAGGCGGGAGTCCGGGGTGTGTCCGAGGCCTATAAAAGGCCCAGCCGGTGAGTCAGAGAGGCAGTCGAGGAGGCGGGAGTCCAGGTCAGAGTCCGAGGCCTATAAAAGGCCCGGTCGGTAGGTCAGAGAGGCAGTGGAGGAGCCGGAAGTCCGGGACAGAGTCTGAGGCCTATAAAAGACCCAGCTGGTGAGTCAGAGAACAGTCGAGGAGGCGGGAGTCCTGCGCAGAGTCAGAGGCCTATAAAAGGCCCAGTCGGTGAGTCAGAGAGGCAGTCGAGGAGGCGGGAGTCCGGGGCAGTGTCCGAGGCCTATAAAATGACCAGCCGGTGAGTCAGAGAGGCAGTCGAGGAGGCGGGAGTCCGGGGCAGAGTCTGAGGACTATAAAAGGCACAGTCAGTGAGTCAGAGAGGCAGTCGCGAAGGCGGGAGTCTGGGGCAGAGTCTGAGGCCTATAAAAGGCCCAGAAAGACCCAGTCAGTGAGTCAGAGAGGCAATCGATGAGGTGGGAGTCCGGGGTGTGTCCGAGGCCAATAAAAGGCCCAGTCGGTGAGTCAGAGAGGCAGTCGAGGAGGCGGGAGTCCGGGGCAGAGTCCGAGGCCTATAAAAGGCCCAGTCGGTGAGTCAGAGTGGCAGTCGAGGAGGCGGGAGTCTGGGGCAGAGTCTGAGGCCTATAAAAAGCCCAGTCAGTGAGTCAGAGAGGCAGTCGAGGAGGCGGGAGTCCGGGGCAGAGTGCGAGGCCTATAAAAGGCCCAGTAGGAGAGTCAGAGAGGCAGTCGAGGAGGCGGGAGTCCGGGGTGTGTCCGAGGCCTATAAAAGGCCCAGCCGGTGAGTCAGAGAGGCAGTCGAGGAGGCGGGAGTCCAGGTCAGAGTCCGAGGCCTATAAAAGGCCCGGTCGGTAGGTCAGAGAGGCAGTGGAGGAGCCGGAAGTCCGGGACAGAGTCTGAGGCCTATAAAAGACCCAGCTGGTGAGTCAGAGAACAGTCGAGGAGGCGGGAGTCCTGCGCAGAGTCAGAGGCCTATAAAAGGCCCAGTCGGTGAGTCAGAGAGGCAGTCGAGGAGGCGGGAGTCCGGGGCAGAGTCTGAGGCCTATAAAAGGCCCAGAAAGACCCAGTGAGTCAGAGAGGCAGTCGATCAGGTGGGTGTCCGGGGTGTGTTTGAGGCCAATAAAAGGCCCAGTCGGTGAGTCAGAGAGGCAGTTGAGGAGGCGGGAGTCCGGGGCAGAGTCCGAGGCCTATAAAAAGCCCAGTCGGTGAGTTAGAGAGGCAGTCGAGGAGGCGGGAGTCCGGGGCAGAGTCTGAGGCCTATAAAAGACCCAGTCAGTGAGTCAGAGAGGCAGTCGATGAGTTGGGAGTCCGGGGTGTGTCCGAGGCCAATAAAAGGCCCAGTCGGTGAGTCAGAGAGGCAGTCGAGGAGGCGGGAGTCCGGGGCAGAGTCTGAGGCCAATAAAACGCCCAGTCGGTGAGTCAGAGAGGCAGTCGAGGAGGCGGAAGTCCGGGGTGTGTCCGAGGCCCAGAAAGGCCCAGTCGGTGAGTCAGAGTGGCAGTCGAGGAGGCGGGAGTCCAGGCCAGAGTCTGAGGCCTATAAAAGGCCCAGTCGGTGAGTCAGAGAGGCAGTTGAGGAGGCGGAAGTCCGGGGTGTGTTTGAGGCCTATAAAATGCCCAGCTGGTGAGTCAGAGAGGCAGTCGAGAAGGCGGAAGTCCGGGGCAGAGTCTGAGGCCTATAAAAGGCCCAGAAAGACCCAGTCAGTGAGTCAGAGAGGCAGTCGATGAGGTGGGAGTCCGGGGCAGAGTCCGAGGCCTATAAAAGGCCCAGTCGGTGAGTCAGAGAGGCAGTCGAGGAGGCGGTAGTCCGGGGTGTGTCCGAGGCCAATATAAGGCCCAGTCGGTGAGTCAGAGAGGCAGTCGAGGAGGCGGGAGTCCGGGGCAGAGTCCGAGGCCTATAAAAGGCCCAGTCGGTGAGTCAGAGAGGCAGTCGAGGAGGCGGTAGTCCGGGGTGTGTCCGAGGCCAATATAAGGCCCAGTCGGTGAGTCAGAGAGGCAGTCGAGGAGGCGGGAGTCCGGGGCAGTGTCCGAGGCCAATAAAACGCCCAGTCGGTGAGTCAGAGAGGCAGTCGAGGAGGCGGGAGTCCGGGGTGTGTCCGAGGCCCAGAAAGGCCCAGTCGGTGAGTCAGAGTGGCAGTCGAGGAGGCGGGAGTCTGGGGCAGAGTCTGAGGCCTATAAAAAGCCCAGTCAGTGAGTCAGAGAGGCAGTCGAGGAGGCGGGAGTCCGGGGCAGAGTCCGAGGCCTATAAAAGGCCCAGTAGGAGAGTCAGAGAGGCAGTCGAGGAGGCGGGAGTCCGGGGTGTGTCCGAGGCCTATAAAAGGCCCAGCCGGTGAGTCAGAGAGGCAGTCGAGGAGGCGGGAGTCCAGGTCAGAGTCCGAGGCCTATAAAAGGCCCGGTCGGTAGGTCAGAGAGGCAGTGGAGGAGCCGGAAGTCCGGGACAGAGTCTGAGGCCTATAAAAGACCCAGCTGGTGAGTCAGAGAACAGTCGAGGAGGCGGGAGTCCTGCGCAGAGTCAGAGGCCTATAAAAGGCCCAGTCGGTGAGTCAGAGAGGCAGTCGAGGAGGCGGGAGTCCGGGGCAGTGTCCGAGGCTTATAAAATGCCCAGCCGGTGAGTCAGAGAGGCAGTCGAGGAGGCGGGAGTCCGGGGCAGAGTCTGAGGCCTATAAAAGGCCCAGAAAGACCCAGTGAGTCAGAGAGGCAGTCGATCAGGTGGGTGTCCGGGGTGTGTTTGAGGCCAATAAAAGGCCCAGTCGGTGAGTCAGAGAGGCAGTTGAGGAGGCGGGAGTCCGGGGCAGAGTCCGAGGCCTATAAAAAGCCCAGTCGGTGAGTTAGAGAGGCAGTCGAGGAGGCGGGAGTCCGGGGCAGAGTCTGAGGCCTATAAAAGACCCAGTCAGTGAGTCAGAGAGGCAGTCGATGAGTTGGGAGTCCGGGGTGTGTCCGAGGCCAATAAAAGGCCCAGTCGGTGAGTCAGAGAGGCAGTCGAGGAGGCGGGAGTCCGGGGCAGAGTCTGAGGCCAATAAAACGCCCAGTCGGTGAGTCAGAGAGGCAGTCGAGGAGGCGGAAGTCCGGGGTGTGTCCGAGGCCCAGAAAGGCCCAGTCGGTGAGTCAGAGTGGCAGTCGAGGAGGCGGGAGTCCAGGCCAGAGTCTGAGGCCTATAAAAGGCCCAGTCGGTGAGTCAGAGAGGCAGTCGAGGAGGCGGAAGTCCGGGTTGTGTTTGAGGCCTATAAAAGGCCCAGTCAGTGAGTCAGAGAGGCAGTCGAGGAGGCGGGAGTCCGGGGCAGAGTCCGAGGCCTATAAAAGGCCCAGTAGGTGAGTCAGAGAGGCAGTCGAGGAGGCGGGAGTCCGGGGTGTGTCTGAGGCCTATAAAAGGCCCAGCCGGTGAGTCAGAGAGGCAGTCGAGGAGGCGGGAGTCCGGGGCAGAGTCTGCTGCCTATAAAAGGCCCAGCTGGTGAGTCAGAGAGGCAGTCGAGGAGGTGGGAGTCTGGGGCAGTGTCCAAGGCCTATAAAGGGCCCAGTCTGTGAATCAGAGAGGCAGTTGAGGAGGCGGGAGTCCGGGGCAGAGTCCGAGGCCTATAAAAGGCCCGGTCGGTGAGTCAGAGAGGCAGTGGAGGAGGCGGAAGTCCGGGGCAGAGTCTGAGGCCTATAAAAGGCCCAGTTGGTGAGTCAGAGAGGCAGTCGAGGAGGCGGGTGTCCGGGGCAAAGTCCGAGGCCTATAAAAGGCCCAGTCGGTGAGTCAGAGAGGCAGTTGAGGAGGCGGAAGTCCGGGGTGTGTTTGAGGCCTATAAAATGCCCAGCTGGTGAGTCAGAGAGGCAGTCGAGGAGGCGGGAGTCCGGGGTGTGTCCGAGGCCAATAAAAGGCCCAGTCGGTGAGTCAGAGAGGCATTCGAGAAGGCGGGAGTCTGGGGCAGAGTCTGAGGCCTATAAAAGGCCCAGTCGGTGAGTCAGAGAGGCAGTCGAGAAGGCGGAAGTCCGGGGCAGAGTCTGAGGCCTATAAAAGGCCCAGTCGGTGAGTCAGAGAGGCAGTCGAGGAGGCGGGAGTCCGGGGTGTGTCCGAGGCCAATAAAAGGCCCAGTCGGTGAGTCAGAGAGGCATTCGAGAAGGCGGGAGTCTGGGGCAGAGTCTGAGGCCTATAAAAGGCCCAGTCAGTGAGTCAGAGAGGAAGTCGAGGAGGCGGGAGTCCGGGGTGTGTCCGAGGCCAATAAAAGGCCCAGCCGGTGAGTCAGAGAGGCAGTCGAGGATGCGGGAGTCCGGGGCAGAGTCTGCTGCCTATAAAAGGCCCAGCTGGTGAGTCAGAGAACAGTCGAGGAGGCGGGAGTCCTGCGCAGAGTCTGAGGCCTATAAAAGGCCCAGTCAGTGAGTCAGAGAGGCAGTTGAGGAGGCGGAAGTCCGGGGTGTGTTTGAGGCCTATAAAATGCCCTGTCAGTGAGTCAGAGAGGCAGTCGAGGATGCGGGAGTCCTGCGCAGAGTCTGAGGCCTATAAAAGGCCCAGCTGGTGAGTCAGAGAACAGTCGAGGATGCGGGAGTCCTGCGCAGAGTCTGAGGCCTATAAAAGGTTCAGGCGGTGAGTTAGAGAGGCAGTCGAGGAGGCGGGAGTCCGGGGCAGAGTCTGAGGACTATAAAAGACACAGTCAGTGAGTCAGAGAGGCAGTCGAGAAGGCGGGAGTCTGGGGCAGAGTCTGAGGCCTATAAAAGGCCCAGAAAGGCCCAGTCAGTGAGTCAGAGAGGCAGTCGATCAGGTGGGAGTCCGGGGTGTGTGCGAGGCCAATAAAAGGCCCAGGCGGTGAGTCAGAGAGCCAGTCGAGGAGGCGGGAGTCCTGGGCAGAGCCTGAGGCCTATAAAAGGCCCAGTCGGTGCAGCTGCAGCAGGAAGGCAAAAAAGAAGTAGAAAGAAATCGAAAGGTGACATCAAACCCAAGGGGTAAGTGATTGGCTGGTGATTGGTAAGTAGTTTTTCTTTTTCTTTCTTTTTCAGTAAGTAACCTTTTAACATTGTTTTTGACCAATTAAGTTAATCCAAGGATTAAGTCATGGCAGGAGAACTCGAACACGTGTTATGCTCCTCCTGTACTATGTGGGAACTCAGGAACGCTTCCAGTGCCCCTGACGACTAGGTGTGCGAGAAGTATATCCGGCTGCAGATCCTGACGGACCGCATTGCGGCACAGAAGCTGCGGGTGGATGCACTTTGGAGCATCCACGATGCTGAGAATGACGTGAATAGCACGTTTAGCGAGTTGTTCACACCGCAGGTAAAGGGTCCACAGCCAGATAGTAAATGGGTGACCAACAGGAAGAGCAGTGCAAGGAAGGTAGTGCAGCGGTCCCCTGTGGTCATCCCCCTGCAAAACAGATACACCGCTTTGGGTACTGTTGAGGGGGATGACTCATCAGGGGAGGGCAGCAGCAGCCAAGTTCATGGCACCATGGCTGGTTCTGTTGCACAGGAGGGCAGGAAAAAGAGTGGGAGAGCGATAGTGATAGGGGATTCAATTGTAAGGGGAATAGATAGGCATTTCTGCGGCCGCAACCGAGACTCCAGGATGGTATGTTGCCTCCCTGGTGCAAGGGTCAAGGATGTCTCGGAGCGGGTGCAGGACATTCTGAAAAGGGAGGGTGAACAGCCAGTTGTCGTGGTGCACATTGGTACCAATAATATAGGTAAAAAACAGGACGCGGTCCTACGAGACGAATTTAGGGAGCTCGGAGCTAAATTAAAAAGTAGGACCTCAAAAGTAGTCATCTCAGGATTGCTACCAGTGCCATGTGCTAGTCAGAGTAGGAATTGCAGGATAGCTCAGATGAATACGTGGCTTGAGGAGTGGTGCAAAAGGGAGGGATTCAAATTTCTGGGACATTGGAACCGGTTCTGGGGGAGGTGGGACCAGTACAAACCAGGCGGTCTGCACCTGGGCAGGACCGGAACCAATGTCCTAGGGGGAGTGTTTGCTAGTGCTGTTGGGGAGGAGTTAAACTAATATGGCAGGGGGATGGGAACCTATGCAGGGAGACAGAGGGAAATAAAATGGAGGCAGAAGCAAAGGATCGAAAGGAGAATAGTAAAAGTGGAGGGCAGAGAAACCTAAGGCAAAAAACAAAAAGGGCCACATTCCAGCAAAGTGTGTTAAAAAGACAAGCCTGAAGGCTCTGTGCCTCAATGCGAGAAGTATTCGGAATAAGGTGGACGAATTAACTGGGTAGATAGCAGTTAACGGATATGATGTAATTGGCATCACGGAGACATGACTCCAGGGTGACCAAGGCTGGGAACTCAACATCCAACGGTATTCAGCATTTAGGAAGGATGGACAGAGAGGAAAAGGAGGCGGGGTGGCGTTACTGGTTAAAGAGGAAATTAATGCAATAGTAAGGAAGGACATTAGCCTGGATGATGTGGAATCGGTATGGGTGGAGCTACGGAATGCCAAAGGGCAGAAAATGCTAGTGGGAGTTGTGTACAGACCACCAAACAGTAGTAGTGAGGTTGGGGACAACATCAAACAATAAATAAGGGATGTGTGCAATAAAGGTACAGCAGTTATCATGGGCGACTTTAATTTACACATAGATTGGGCAAACCAAACTGGTAGCAATGCGGTGGAGGAGGATTTACTGGAGTGTATTAGGGATGGTTTTCTTGACCAATATGTCGAGGAACCAACTAGAGGGCTGGCCATCCTAGACTGGGTGATGAGTAATAAGAAGGGACTAATTAGCAATCTTGTTGTGCAAGGCCCCTTGGGGAAGAGTGACCATAATATGGTAGAATTCTTTATTAAGATGGAGAGTGACACACTTAATTCAGAAACTAGGGTCCTGAACTTGAGGAAAGCTAACTTCGACGGCATGAGGCATGAATTGGCTAGAATAGACTGGCAAATGATACTTAAAGGGTTGACCGTGGATAGGCAATGGCAAACATTTATAGATCACATGGATGAACTTCAACAATTGTACATCCCTGTCTGGAGTAAAAATAAAATGGGGAAGGTGGCTCAACTGTGGCTAACAAGGGAAATTAAGGATAGTGTTAGATCCAAGGAAGAGGCATATAAATTGGCTAGAAAAAGCAGCAAACCTGAGGACTGGAAGAAATTTAGAATTCAGCAGAGGAGGACAAAGGGTTTAATTAGGAGGGGAAAAATAGAGTACGAGAGGAAGCTTGCCAGGAACATAAAAACTGACTGCAAAAGCTTCTATAGATATTGAAGAGAAAAAGATTAGTGAAAATAAACGTAGGTCCCTTGCAGTCGGACTCAGGTGAATTTATAATGGGGAACAAAGAAATGGCAGACCAATTGAACAAATACTTTGGTTCTGTCTTCACAAAGGAAGACGCAAATAACCTTCCTGATGTACTAGGGGACCGAGGTTCTAGTGAGAAGGAGGAACTGAAGGATATCCTTATTAGGCGGGAAATTGTGTTGGGGAAATTGATGAGATTGAAGACTGATAAATCCCCGGGAAAGTTGGCATGCAGGTACAGCAGGCGGTAAAGAAGGCAAATGGCATGTTGGCCTTCATAGCTAGGGGATTTGAGTATCGGAGCAGGGAGGTCTTACTGCAATTGTACAGGGCCTTGGTGAGGCCTCACCTGAAATATTGTGTTCAGTTTTGTTCTCCTAATCTGAGGAAGGACGTTCTTGCTATTGAGGGAGTGCAGCGAAGGTTCACCAGACTGATTCCAGGGATGGCTGGACTGACATATGAGGAGAGACTGGATCAACTGGGCCTTTATACACTGGAGTTTAGAAGGATGAGAGGGGATCTCATAGAAATATATAACATTCTGATGGGACTGGACAGGTTAGATGCAAAAAGAATGTTCCCGATGTTGGGGAAGTCCAGAACAAGAGGACACAGTACTCAGAGAGTTGTTAACCTGTGGAATTCCCTGCCGCAGAGAGTTGTTGATGCCGGTTCAATGGATATATTCAAGAGGGAGTTAGATATGGCCCTTACAGCTAAAGGTCTATGGAGAGAAAGCAGGAAAGGGGTACTGAAGTTGCATGATCAGCCATGATCTTATTGAATGGTGGTGCAGGCTCGAAGGGCCGAATGGCCTGCTCCTGCACCTATTTTCTATGTTTCTATGTAAGCGGCATACTTTTATCAATGAAGCAGCAGAAATGAACACAAATCCTCGGGGACGGGCAAACAAAGCAATTCAGTAATCGCTGCTGGGGAAAAAACTAATGAATTTTGTTGAATTCTTTAATATTTTCTCGCAATAAATTAAACTAATTGGCACGCTCGGAAGATTATATTGCCAGAGGACAGTAAAATTAATCAGAAAAATTAATCAGAAACCCAGGAGGAAATGTTTAGCTGACTTGGCTGGATAAGTTAAGCAGTTTTGCAAATTAGAGAAAGGCATCGGGATGAAGCAAAATACGCAAAAGAAGCTTTTGAACAACAACTGGTATTTGTATAGCGCCTTTAATGTAGTGAAACGTCCCACGGCGCTTCACAGGAGTGTTATGAGATAAAAATTTGACACCGAGCTGCATAAGTAGAAATTAGCGCAGGTGACCAAAAGCTTGATCAAAGAGGTAGGTTTTAAGGAACGTCTTGAAAGAGGAGAGAGAGGTAGAGAGGTGGAGAGGTTTAGGGAGGGAGCTCCAGAGGTTGGGGCCCAGGTAACAGAAGGCACGGCCACCAATGGTGGAGCGATTATATTCAGGGATGCTCAAGAGGGCAGAATTAGAGGAACGCAGATATCTCGGGGGGTTGTGGGGCTGGAGGAGATTACAGAGATAGGGAGGGCCGAGGGCCATGGAGGGATTTGTAAACAAGGTTGAGAGTTTTGAAATTGAGGTGTTGCTTAACCGGCAGCCAATGTAGGTCAGCGAGCACAGGGGGTGATGGGTGAGCGGGACTTGGTGCGGGTTAGGACACGGGGCAGCGAGCACAGGGGGTGATGGGTGAGCGGGACTTGGTGCGAGTTAGGACACGGGGCAGCGAGCACAGGGGGTGATGGGTGAGCGGGACTCGGTGCGGGTTAGGACATGGGGCAGCGAGCACAGGGGGTGATGGGTGAGCGGGACTTGGTGCGGGTTAGGACACGGGGCAGCTGAGTTTTTGATCACCTCTAATTTACACACGGTAGAATATGGGAGGCCAGCCAGGAGTGCGTCGGAATAGTCAAGTCTAGAGGTATTCAGCAGAACACAGGCAGACAAAATGATTTGTCACATTGTAACTAGAGCAGCAATTCTTCTGGAGGATTCCAGAGATCCCAATCGCATCACAGCGTCAGTGGCTTTAAAAAAAATTGTTCCTGGGATGTAGGCGTCACTGGCAAGGCCGGCATTTATTGCCTATCCCTAACTGCTTCTTGAGAAGGTGGTGGTGAGCCGCCTTCTTGAACCGCTGCAGTCCGTGTGGCGATGGTGCTCCCACAGTGCTGTTAGGGAATTCGTACAACTGAGTGTCTCGCTGGGCCATTTCAGAGTCAACCACATTGTCTTGGGTCTGGAGTCACATATCAGCCAGAGTAAGGGCGACAGATTTCCTTCCCTAAAAGACATTAGTGAACCAGATGGGTTTATTACAATAATCCAGCAACTCCATGGTCACCATTACTGATATTAGCATTTTATCCCAGATTCATTTACTGAAGTGAATTTAAATTTCCAAGCTGCTGGAGTGGGATTTGAACTCATGTTTCAAGATCATTAGTCCAGATCTTTGGATTATTAGTCCAGCAACATAACCACTCTGCTACGGTGCCCACATTGTCTACGATAGGCAAGAGAGCCTCCATCTCACATAGAATCTTACAGCACAGAAGGAGGCCATTAGGCCCATCGTGCCTGTACCAGCTCTTTGGTAGAGCGATTTAATAAATCCCACTCTCCTGCTCTTTCCCATAGCCTTGCAAATGTTCCTCCTTTCAAATATTTATCCAATTTCTCCTTTGAATGTTCTCACATCAGATTTTCCCAATCTAATGAAGGCAAGGCCTTGGAGAGGGTGCGGAGGAGATTTACTAGAATGGAGAAAAATTGCAAAGTGCTTCAGTACAGAGGGACCTGGGGGTCCTTGTGCATGAAACACAAAAAGTCAGTATGCAGGTACAGCAAGTAATCAGGAAGGTAAATGGAATGTTGGCCTTTATTGCAAGGGGGATAGAGTATAAAAGCAGAGAAGTCCTGCTACAACTGTACAGGGTATTGGTGAGGCCACACCTGGAGTACTGTGTACAGTTTTGGTCTCCGTATTTAAGGTAGGATATACTTGCATTGGAGGCTGTTGAGAGAAGGTTCACTCGGTTAATTCCAGAGATGAGGGGGTTGATTTATGAAGATAGGTTGAGTAGGTTGGGCCTATACTCATTGGAGTTCAGAAGAATGAGTGATGATCTTATTGAAACATATAAGATAATGAGGGGGCTCCACTCATAGGGGAAACTAAAACTAGGGGACATAGTCTCAGAATAAGGGCCCGCCCATTTAAAACTGAGATGAGGAGGAATTTCTTCTCTCAGAGGGTTGTAAATCTGTGGAATTCTCTGCCCCAGAGAGCTGTGGAGGCTGGGTCATTGAATATATTTAAGGTGGAGATAGACAGATTTTTGAGCGATAAGGGAATAAAGGGTTATGGGGAGCGGGCAGGGAAGTGGAGCTGAGTCCATGATCAGATCAGCCATGATCTTATTGAATGGCGGAGCAGGCTCGAGGGGCCGTATGGCCTACTCCTGCTCCTATTTCTTGTGTTCTTATGTACCAGGGATGAGGGACTTCAGTTACGTGGATAGACTGGAGAAGCTGGGGTTGTTCTACTTAGAGCAGAGAAGGTTGAGAGGAGATTTGAAATCATGAGGGGTCTAGACAGAGTAGATAGAGAGAAACTGTTCCTATTTTCTATGTTTCTATAGATATAGTCCTTACTACTAGGGGGATCAAGGGGTATGGCGAGAAAGCAGGAATGGGGTACTGAAGTTGCATGTTCAGCCATGAACTCATTGAATGGCGGTGCAGGCTCGAAGGGCCGAATGGCCTACTCCTGCACCTATTTTCTATGTTTTCTATGTTTCTATTGGTGGAAGGGTCGAGAACCAGAGGACACAGATTTAAGGCGATTGGCAGAAGAACCAAAGACAACATAAGAAAAAACTTTTCTACGCAGCGAGTGGTTAGGATCTGGAATGCGCTGCCTGAGAGGGGGGGTGGAGGCAGACTCAATCGTGGCTTTCAAAAGGGAGTTGGGAGTTGTAACTGACGGATAAACATTTGCAGGGCTACGGAGAAAGGGCAGCCAACTTGCGCACAGCAAGCTCCCACAAACAGCAATGTGATAATGGCCAGACAATCTGTTTTTAGTGATGGTGATTGAGGGGTAAATTGTGGCTGATGACACCGGGGAGAACTCCCCTGTTCTTCTTCGAAATAGTGCCGTGGGATCTTTTACACCCACCTGAGAGGGCAGACGGCGCCTCGGTTTAACGTCTCATCCGAAAGACGGCTCCTCTGAGAGTGCAGCACTCCCTCCCACCCCCACCCCCACCCCTCTTCCCGCCCTATCCTGGGGCCAATATTTATCCCTCAACCAACATAGAGGTATGCAAAATGATGAAGAGTTTTGATGGAGTCAACAGGGAGAAACAGTTTCCAGTGACAGGAGGGTCGGGAAGCAGAGGGACGGATTGAGGATAATTGGTAAAAGAGCCAGAGGGGAGAGGAGGAGAATTTTTTTTAAGGTAGCGTGTTTTTAATGATCGATAGATTTTCAGACTCTCCGGGAATAAAGGGATATGGGGATCGGGCGGGAAAGTGGAGTTGAGGTCGAAGATCAGCCATGATCTTATTGAATGGCGGAGCAGGCTCGAGGGGCCGAATGGCCGACTCCTGCTCCTAATTCTTATGTTGTTATCGATGGTTGGGGATCCATAGTTGAGCATGGAGATTGGATCAAATTATTGGCCCAGAAATTCCAGCCTCCCCGGGTCTGTACGGAGTGTGTACAGCGTGTGTACGGGGTTTGTACGGAGTGTTTACGGGGTGCGTACAGAGTGCATGTGGGGTGTGTAGAGAGTGCGTACGAGGTGTGTACGGGGTGCGTACGGGGTGTGTACAGTGTGCATACAGAGTGCGTACGGAGTGTGTACGGGGTGCGTACGGGGTGTGTACAGAGTGCGTACAGAGTGCGTACGGAGTGTGTACGGGGTGTGTATGGAGTGTGTACGGGGTGCGTACGGGGTGCGTACGGGGTGTGTATGGACCCGGGAAGGCATCGCAAAAGCCGGTTTTCAACGCACAATGCGCATGCGCTGAAAACTGGCTTTTCTGATCGGTCAAGCTGGAGCTCGACAAATCCTCCGTATCTCGGGAGCGAGGGCATTTGCCCGGGCAAGATTGTGTATTTACCCATATATTGCCCAGAAAATGTCCTCAAAACTCCTGCGCCTGATAGAAGCAGGTGCATAGTCTACTGTTACAAGGTTCAGTTTTAAAACACACGAAATCATAATAAAATAAAATTATAAAAACACATTTTATTGTTAAAAACTCACCCCACTACGATAAGTTTGTTTTAAACCATAATTTTAAAAACTGTTCAAAAAAGCGGGAAAGTATTTTTTTTTATAACACATAAATAACTTTAATTTAAATTAATAAAAATATGTGCTGTATTTTTTCTATTTTTTACTAGTGTCTTGTGTGTTTGTGGGGAGCGGGGGTTCTCATTCATAACAATGGGAAGTCAAACTTACGGCCGCCCATTATTATGAATGAGAACATACTTGACCTGATTGGCTGCCCAGAGCCATGTGACTGCAGCTCCCGCCCTGCGCACGTCCCGCCGTGCACGCGCTGCAACGCGCAGTCAGCGGAGGCCTCAGGACCGGGGTCTCGCGTGGGCGCAGCAGGAACAGGTAGGTGCGCTTCTTTTTAAAGTTTTTTTACCCGATTGCCCGTGGGAAGCAGCCGACCGGGTTTTCGGGACCAATAAAGTACAGCAAAAAAAATCTCGAGCGACAGTCTTAAAAAATATTCAGATGAACACAGATTTCTTTTTCCTGAATGTTATTAAATCATGAAGCATTTTAATTCCATCAAATTCTACTGTAAGCTCTGGTTATTCTGGTCATTCAGGAGCAAAGCCCATGAAACAATATCAGTAAAAAGGGACTTTGACGGTTCAATAGTTATTATTCAATTCATTTTCCTGCGCAATTCAATTTAGATCGGCATAAAGAGAAATGAGCTCCACCCAACTGAATTTGAATTATGAGCTAGTCCGATCAAAAAATGTTTCTTTCATTTTGAGTGCCAGCCGTGGCTCAGTGGGCAGCACTCTCGCCTCTGAGTCAGAAGATTATGGGTTCAAATCCCACTCCAGGGACTTGAGCACAAAATCTAGGCTGACACTCCCAGTGCAGTACTGAGGGAGCGCCGCACTGTCGGAGGGGCAGTACTGAGGGAGTGCTGCACTGTCGGAGGGGCAGTACTGAGGGAGTGCTGCACTGTCGGAGGGGCAGTACTAAGGGAGTGCTGCACTGTCGGAGGTGCAGTACTGAGGGAGCGCTGCAGTGTCGAAGGGGCAGTACTAAGGGAGTGCTGCACTGTCGGAGAGGCAGTACTGAGGGAGTGCTGCACTGTCGTGGGGCAGTACTGAGGGAGCGGCGCACTGCCAGGGGGGCAGTACTGAGGGAACGCCGCACTGTCGGAGGGGCAGTACTGAGGGAGCGCCGCACTGCCAGGGGGGCAGTACTGAGGGAACGCCGCACTGTCGGAGGGGCAGTACTGAGGGAGCGCTGCACTGTCGAGGGGCAGTACTGAGAGAGCGCCGCACTGCCAGGGGGGCAGTACTGAGGGAACGCCGCACTGTCGGAGGGGCGGTACTGAGGGAGTGCCGCACTGTCGGAGGGGCAATACTGAGGGAGCACTGCACTGTCGGAGGGGCAGTACTGAGGGAGCGTCGCACTGTTGTGAAGGGCAGTACTGAGGGAGCGCTGCATTGTCGGAGGGGCAGTTCTGAGGGAGCGCTGCACTGTCGGAGGGGCAGTTCTGAGGGAGCGCTGAGCTGTCGAATACATTGTACCCACCACCAGAGGAAATAGTTTTGCTCTATCTGCTGCATCAACTCCTTTAATCATCTTACACACCTCAATTATTCAACTCTTCTATATTCAAGGGTGTAATGTATTTGCTTCGAGGGGTCTTTGCTTAAGAATTCAGAGCAACACATTGCTGTTAAGAACTTGTTGGTTTATTAACAAAGATTTAACAATCACGCTACACATTACCAGTGCATCCACCAGGCTCACAACCACCTGCCCCATCGTGGATCCCTCGAACCCTACTGGCTGGGGTTTTATTGAGTCTTGTGAACATCATGTGACTGGCTAAGCCACTCACAGCTCAACAGCTCTACCAGCCTGTGAGCATACTCACAGGTGCATGTGCATTGGGCTGGACCTTCCATTGCGCCCCTGTTTGGGGTGATAATTTTTGAAATCTCCGAAATGTATCGCCAGGCGATAACCATTCTTTGCTCCTGGGAAATTAAACTTTAGCGTTCCAAGAGGGAAGTGTAGAGCTAAATCAAGCGCTAACTACTTCTGCCATTACACATTACAGAGCGGGTGCTAGCCGAGTCTATGCAACCTATCCTCATAAAATTAATCCTTTTAGCCCCATTCACTGTTTATCCTTCTGCCGAAATCTTCTAGCTTTCCTCCAGTGCTGTACCTGGGAGGAGAAAGGCAGAGTTGGCCCTGATCTCGGCTGGTATCTCCATCCTCGCTCCCCCAGCTTTCATACAGCTTGATTGCTCTTTGATTTAAACAAAATGGGACTTTGATTCAGTGGATTGAGGACAAACTTGAAGATCTAATCCTTTTATGTTTCTCCACAAGAGTGCCCCCTCAGAGAATGTTCTTCCAGCTGTGCATCCTCTTCCAGAATGAGTTACATGTATCAAAAAGGATAATAAGTGTTTGGCAGGAGAAGGGATTTTTTTGGATGAATCGAGATGAACAGCAATCATTTCCCCTGTTGGTATCACAGGTTTCGCCCCTGATTTGTGACCAGATGGCATCAGTATACAGACATTACGCACATTAATCCATTTCTAAGCGCTGTAAACCTGCTGTCAAATTTCTATGTTATATATAAATTGCAGGAAGGAACGGTCCCTCACATGTATCTCAAGCTATGAAAATCCATCACTTTGCCAATCAGCACTCTTGCATATAATAGAAACATAGAAACATAAAAAATAGGTGCTGGAGTAGGCCATTCGGCCCTTCGAGCCTGCACCACCATTCAATATGATCATTTCTGATCATGCAACTTCAGTACCCCATTCCTGCTTTCTCTCCATACCCCTTGATCCCTTTAGCCGTAAGGGCCACATCTAACTTCCTTTTGAATATATCCAACAAACTGGCCTCAACAACTTTCTGTGGTAGAGAATTCCACAGGTTCACAATTCTCTGGGTGAAACAGTTTCTCCTCATCTTGGTCCTAAATGGCTTACCCCTTATCCTTAGACTGTGACCCTTGGTTCTGGACTTCCCCAACATCGGGAACATTCTTCCTGCATCTAACCTGTCCAATCCTGTCAGAATTTTATATGCTTCTATGAGATCGCCTCTCATTCTTCTAAACTCCAGTGAATATAAGCCTAGTCGATCCAGTCTTTCTTCATATCTCAGTCCAGCCATCCCTGGAATCAGTCTGGTGAACCTTTGCGGGATTCCCTCAATAGCAACAATGTTCATCCTCAGATTAGGAGACCAAACCTGAACACAATATTCCAGGTGAGGCCTCACCAAGGCCCTGTACAACTGCAGTAAGATCTCCCTGCTCCTATACTCAAATCCCCTCGCTATGAAGGCCAACATGCATGCAGTAGGTAAATAATTGTTCCGGCTTCATTGTATTCAATTCTTACAGGTCAATTCATTACGGGTCATCGGCTAGAAATTCCGTCGCGCCCAGTTTCGGGCATTAACTTCTGAAATCTCCAAAGGCGATGCTCATTTTTTGCTCCTGGAAAATTCAGCTTTAGTGCTCCAAGAGTGAAGTGGTGAGCCAAATCAAGTGCTAACTATTCCTCCCAAGGGCACTAAAGTCCGTGAGTGGGGCAGTAGCGGCAGAGCGCTGAACAATGTGCAGTGCTAACGGCATCAGTGTCTCCCTCCCTCGCATAAAGGGAACGGCCAGTAATGGTTTACAGCATTCGTTTACTTAGGTTGATGCTCCCAGTGCAGTGCTGAGGGAGTGCCGCACTGTCGGAGGGGCAGTGCTGAGGGAGTGCTGCACTGTCGGAGGGGCAGTGCTGAGGGAGTGCCGCACTGTCGGAGGGGCAGTGCTGAGGGAGTGCCGCACCATCGGAGGGGCAGTGCTGAGGGAGTGCCGCACTGTCAGAGGGTCAGTACAGAGGGAGTGCCACACTGTTGGAGGGGCAGTGCTGAGGGAGTGCCGCACTGTCAGAGGGTCAGTACAGAGGGAGTGCCACACTGTTGGAGGGGCAGTACTGAGGGAGCGCCGCACTGTCGGAGGTGCTGTCTTGCGGATGAGACGTTAAACCGAGGCTCCGTCTGCCCTCTCAGGTGGATGTAAAAGATCCCATGGCACTATTTCGAAGAAGAGCAGGGGAGTTATCCCCGGTGTCCTGGCCAATATTTGTCACTTAACCAACATCACAAAAACAGATTATCTGGTCATTATCACATTGCTGTTTGTGGGAGCTTGCTGTGTGCAAATTGGCTGCCACATTTCCCACATTACAACAGCGACAACACTCCAAAAGTACTTCATTGGTTGTAAAGCGCTTCCAGAAAGGCGCTATAGAAATGCAAATCTTTCTTTCTTTCTTTCTTTCGTACTCTGCAGACCGGCAGGTCTCACTTTGAACTCCCTGTCTGGCCTGAGTAAGCTGAGCTGAAGGAGAGTGGAAGGATTGTTCTAATTAACCTTAGCATCGCTGGCGTCCCTGGGCTAGAGTTCTGTGGGGGATTCTTGTGGTTTCCTGGTGTTACTCTGGTGAGAGACCAATGAATCGTCCCAATAAATGGCGCGAACCTGGCCGGTCCACCAATATGTTTTGTGAGGGAGTTCCTCAGACCGGGCAGGACATCGGAAGAACCTCCGGGAAGTTTCAGGTCCAAGGTGTCCATTTTTTGCGTTGGCACTCTACACTGAATTATCCTTCAAGTCAATCAAGGCAACTGGGGCCAAGTGGACATCTTGTCAGTCTGCCTCCCCACCCCACTCACCCCAATAAAAATACAAAGTCACTTCACTTCAACAACTTGCATTTATATAGCACCAATATGCAATAAAAGATCCGCAAAGCGTTTCACAGGAGCAATTATCAGACAAAATTTGACACCAAGCCACATAAAGAGGCAATAGGGCAGGTGACCAAAGGGTCAAAGAGGCAGGGTTTAAGGAGCGTCTTAAAGGAGGAGAGAGAGGCGGAGAGGTTTAGGGAGGGAGTTCCAGAGCTCAGGGCCCAGGCAGCTGAAAGCACGGCCACCAATGGTGGAGCAATTAAAATCGGGGATACGCAAGAGGCCAGAATTGGAGGAGCGCAGACATCTCGGGGGGGTTGTGGGGCTGGATGAGGTTACAGAGATAGGGAGGGACGAGGGCCATGGAGGGATTTGAAAACAAGGATGAGAATTTTAAAATCGAGGTATTGCTGGACCGGGAGCCAATGTAGGTCAGCGAGCACAGGGGGTGGTGGGTGAGCGGGACTTGGTGCGAGTTAGGACATGGGCAAATTGAAGAATAACAACCCTATGCACAGTCTCTCCTTCTCTCCTCTCTCTCTCAGTCCCCTTCCCCTCCTCTCCTCTCTCCCTCAGTCCCCTCCCCCTCCTCTCCTCTCTCCCTCAGTCCCCTCCCCCTCCTCTCCTCTCTCCCTCAGTCCCCTCCCCCTCCTCTCCTCTCTCCCTCAGTCCCATTCCCCTCCTCTCCCATCCGCTCCATCTACCACCGCTTCCCCTCCCCCCGCCCCCCCCACCCCCCCCCCTTTACATCTCCTTCTCTCATTCCCTCCCATTCCTGTTCCCCAGGCTATCTGTAAAAGCATTTGCTTATCAGCATGGTTGAGTTGGGTTGTGCAGACATATTTTGGTCGCCACTAAATACATAACAACACAGATAATTTTTAAATGAGCTGTTCAAGTAGCTGGGAGAGAGCAACAGCGCCTTTCTGTCACTGGTCCGAAAAACATTCATTGCACAGATACAGCGAAGGGCGTCGATTGGCTGTGAACAACTGTCCATTCTAAGTGCCGCTAATGTTTAATCTCACCCTGTGAGACCACATTATCTTGGATCGGAATCCAACCACTGGGAGCAAGATGCTTTGGCAGAAAGCCCTGCTGAAACTATTATGAGATCCCTTGTGTGCAGCACCTGCTGGAAGGCTTCCCATACGCAATTACGTCCAAACTGTGCACATCTCGCTTGGACTTCAGGTGTAATTTCATCTGCACGGGGCACGAACATCGAAAGCAAACCACCGGCTTCGAAAGAAAAGCTTGCGTTTATCGGGGAAGTTTGTTTGTCGGAAGGCGAGATCGGCCGGTATCAGCGGCAAACCAGCGATTTCACGGCGCGCCATGGCGAGGCTTGACGGAGGAGCGCCGCAAATGGTCCGTCAACTTGCAGCGAATGGGAAGCCGTAGACGCGGAGTGCTGGCTGTGTTTTATCATCCGTTAATAATGCCAGGGGCCACGAATTCTCCTTGAGTTTTTCAGCGCCAATTACTCTCAGTGAACGATTCATCTTCGATACGAAGATGTCAAAAGCACTCGATCAAAAAAATGCTTCTTACATGTTTTTCTTGCAGTGGCAGGAATCTGTTCCTTGTTTGAAGATGAAAGCAGTGTCTGATGAGGTGCATTCAGTCACACAACAGAGCTCTTTCGCGCTGGGTCACTGGACTGTTGATAACTCGCTCTGTTTTGTTGCATCCCTTACAATTCAGTGATTGCTTGTCCTGCTGTGCCTCAGTGCATCGCACTCTCGCCTCTGAGTCAGGAAGCTGTGGCTTCAAGTCCACACTCCAGGGACTTCAACACAAAATCCACTCTTGCATATAATGCATGCAGTAGGCAAATCATTGTTCCTGCTTCATTATATTCAATTCTTACAGGTCAATTCATTACGAATCTAGAAATTCCGTTGCGCCAATTTCGGGCGATAACTTTTGAAATCTCCGAAATGTATCGGCAGGCGATGATAATTTTTTGCTCCTGGAAAATTCAGCTTTAGCGCTCCAAGCGGGAAGTGGAGAGCGAAATCAAGCGCTAACCACTTCTCCCAAGGGCGCTAAAGAGCGTGAGTGGGGCGGTAGCGGGAGAGCGCTGAACAATGTGCAGTGATACCGGCATCAGTGTCTCCCTCCCTCGCGTAAAGGGAAGGGCCAGTAATGGTTTACAGCATTCTTCTACTTAGGCTGATGCTCCCAGTGCAGTGCTGAGGGAGTGCGGCACTGCTGGAGAGGCAGTACTGAGGGAGTGCTGCACTGTTGGAGGGGCAGTACTGAGGGAGTGCTGCACTGTTGGAGGGGCAGTACTGAGGGAGTGCCGCACTGTTGGAGGGGCAGTACTGAGGGAGTGCCGCACTGTTGGAGGGGCAGTGCTGAGGGAGTGCCGCTCTGTCGGAGGGGCAGTGCTGAGGGAGCGCCGCTCTGTCGGAGGGGCAGTGCTGAGGGAGTGCCGCACTGTCAGAGGGGCAATACTGAGGGAGTCCTGCACTGTCGGAGGGGCAGTACTGAGGGAGTGCTGCACTGTCGGAGGGGCAGTACTGAGGGAGCGCTGCACTGTCGGAGGGGCAGTACTGAGGGAGCGCTGCACTGTGGGAGGGGCAGTACTGAGGGAGCGCTGCACTGTCGGAGGGGCAGTACTAAGGGAGCGCTGCACTGTCGGAGTGGCAGTACTGAGGGAGCGCTACACTGTCGGAGGGGCAGTACTGAGGGAGCGCTGCACTGTCGGAGTTGCCGTCTTTCGGATCAGACGTTAATCTAAGGCCTCGTCTGCCCTCCCAGGTGGATGTAAAAGATCCCATGGAATTATTTCGAAGAAGAGCAGGGGCGTTATCCCCGGTGTCCTGGGGCCAATATTTATCCCTCAATCAACATTAAAAAAAGATTATCTAGTCATTATCAGATTGCTATTTGTGGGAGCTTGCTGTGCGCAAATTGGCTGCCGCGTTTCCCACATTACAACAGTGACTACACTCCAAAAGTACTTCATTGGTTGTGAAGCGTTTTGAAACATCCGGTGGTTTTGAAAGGCGCTATATAAATGCAAGTCTTTCTATAAAAATCCTCATGGGTTTGTATTATGATGTTGTCTTGCACACACTTGTCACTCTGTATCTGCATTCGCTTCCTCGTACAAGGAACTGTCGTGCACTCGTGTTATTTACTCAATCACAAGCACAGCAATGAGTGTCCATCCTAATGATATGTCGATGTGCATAGTTAACATTGTCAATGTGCTGGTGCAGCTTAATATACTGATCACACTAAACTGCAGATTCTAAATGTGCAATGGAGGCCTGATTTCAATTACATATCTCATTCATGTGAGCTGGAATTAGCTGGAATGCCAATTTGAAGTATACAAATTGATTTTATCTGCTGAAGTACAACATCGCTAAATGGGTTCAGTGATGTTTTCTCTATATTGCAAATACTACACCGTTGGAAATAATATGAGAGAAAGGACTTGCATTTATATAGCGCCTTTCACGACCACCGGACATCCCAAAGTGCTTTACAGCCAATGAGGTACTTTTTTGAATGCAGTCACTGTTGTAATGTGGGAAACACGGCAGCCAATTTGCGCACAGCAAGCTCCCACAAACAGCAATGTGATAATGACAAAATAACAAGAGCAGTCACAGTCTAAGGATAAGCGTTAGGCCATTTAATTTCGAGATGAGGAAAAACTTCTTCACTCAGAGAGTTGTTAACCAGTGGAATTCCCTGCCGCAGAGAGTTGTTGAGGCCAGTTCATTGGATATATTCAAGAGGGAGTTAGATGTGGCCCTTACGGCTAAAGGGATCAGGGGGTATGGAGAGAAAGCAGGAAAGGGATACTGAAGTTGCATGATCAGCCATGATCATATTGAATGGTGGTGCAGGCTCGAAGGGCCGAATGGCCTACTCCTGCACCTATTTTCTATGTTTCTAAAATACTGCGGATGTTGGAAACAGTCAGCAGGTCCGTTAACATCTGTGGAGAGAGAAACAGAGTTAACGTTTCAGGATGAACTTTTGTCAGAATTTGAAAAAGTTAGAGACCAGACAATCCGATGTTGGTCGAGGGATAAATATTGGCCACAGGACACCGGGGATAACTCCCCTGCTCTTCTTTGAAATAGTGCCGTGTGATCTTTTACCTCCACCTGAGAGAGCAGACAGGGCCTTGGTTTAACATCTCATCCAAAAGACGGCCCCTCCCACAGTGCAGCGCTCCCTCAGTACTGCCCCTCCGACAGTGCGGCACTCCATCAGTACTGCCCCTCCGACAGTGCAGCACTCCCTCAGTACTGCCCCTCCAATAGTGCAGCGCTCCCTCAGTACTGCCCCTCCGACAGTGCAGCACTCCCTCAGTACTGCCCCTCCAATAGTGCAGCGCTCCCTCAGTACTGCCCCTCCGACAGTGCAGCGCTCCCTCAGTACTGCCCCTCCGACAGTGCAGCACTCTCTCAGTACTGCCCCTCCGACAGCGCGGCACTCCCTCAGTACTGCCCCTCCGACAGTGCAGCACTCCCTCAGTACTGCCCCTCTGACAGTGCGGCACTCCCTCAGTATTGCCCCTTTGACAGTGCGGCATTCCATCAGTACTGCCTGTTATGTATGTAAACCTGTAAATACCATGTGTAACCACCAGAGGGCTTATCCTCTGAAGCCCCAAGGGATCCCACAATCCCTTGGGAGCACCTGTATATAAGGAGACCTCACAGGCTGGAGAGGCACTCTGAGATCTGTAATAAAGGACTACGGTCACACCTTACTTTGAGCTCGCAGTATCTAGTCTGACTCTTTATTCAAGACATAACAACTGGTGACGAGATACAAATGACGAACCCCACCACAACAATGCAGAGAACCGTGGGCATCCTGGAGAAATTTTTGGAGGGAGATGATTGGGAAACCTTCGTGGAGCAACTTGACCAATACTTCGTGGCCAACGAGCTGGAAGGAGAAGCGAACGCTGCCAAACGAAGGCCGATCCTCCTCACCGTTTGCGGGGCATCAACGTATGGCCTCATGAAAAACCTGCTCGCTCCAGCGAAAGCCACAGACAAATCATACGATGAGTTGTGCACACTGCTTTGGGAGAACCTAAACCCGAAGGAAAGCATTCTGATGGCGAGATATCGGTTCTACACGTACAAAAGGTCTGAAGGCCAGGAAGTGGCGAGCTAC
This sequence comes from Pristiophorus japonicus, assembly GCF_044704955.1. Classification (NCBI taxonomy): domain Eukaryota; kingdom Metazoa; phylum Chordata; class Chondrichthyes; family Pristiophoridae; genus Pristiophorus; species Pristiophorus japonicus. The sequence goes on along the minus strand of NC_091984.1, from coordinate 236,145,903 downwards.
ATCGCTGAGCTAAGGCGCCTTGCAGGACATTGCCAATTTGAAGGACACTTGAAGCACATGCTCAGGGACTTCTTTGTACTTGGCAATGGCCATGAAGTAATACTTCGCAAATTTTTGACTGTAGCGACCCCAACCTTGAGTAAAGCCATAGCGATAGCCCAGGCGTTTATCGCCACCAGTGACAATATCAAACAAATCTCTCAGCAGACGAGTGCTGTTGCAAGTAATGTTATTTTCAAATCGAACTGTACATGGCAGGACTTACACGCCTGCAGCTGCACGTCCACAGATAACTCAAAGTCCGCCATCAAGGGTGGTGAATGCAAGGCCATTAACACCTTGTTGGCGCTGCGGGGGTGATCATCATTTCCATTCATGCCACTTCAAAGGATACGTTTGCAAGGGCTGTGGAACAATGGGACATCTCCAACGTATGCGCAGGCAAGCTGCAAAGCCTGTTAAACCTGCAAACCACCATGTTACCCAACAAGACCCCACTCGCTCACTGGGTTCCCTCCCGCTGAACTGCTCATGAAAAGGGCACTTAAGACAAGGCTCTCGTTAGTTCACCCTGATCTACACGAACAGGTAGCGAGCAGGCGGCTTCAACAGAATACATATCATGATCGCGCAAATGTGTCACGTAAAATTGAGATAAATGATCCTGTATTTGTGATGAACTATGGACAAGGTCCCAAGTGGCTTCCTGGCACTGTCTTGGCCAAAGAGGGGAGTAGGGTGTTTGTGGTCAAACTCTTAAGTGGACTCACCTGCAGGCAACACTTCGACCAAACCAAACTCAGATTTATGGACTATCCAGAACAACCCACAATAGACTCCACCTTTTTCGACCCTCCAACACACATACAAGTGGCAACCGACCCAGCGGTTGACCACGAAGCAGAACCCATCACCTGCAGCAGCCCAGCAGGTCTCACCACCCCCAGCAAGACATAACACTTCCCCTCCGACAGTGCGGCACTCCCTCAGTACTGCCCCTCCGACAGTGCGGCACTCCCTCAGTACTGCCCCTCCGACAGTGCGGCGCTCCCTCAGTACTGCCCCTCCGACAGTGCGGCACTCCCTCAGTACTACCCCTCCGACAGTGCAGTGCTCCCTCAGTAGTGTCCCTCCGACAGTGCGGCACTCCCTCAGTACTGCCCCTCCGACAGTGCAGTGCTCCCTCAGTAGTGTCCCTCCGACAGTGTGGCACTCCCTCAGTACTGCCCCTCCGACAGTGCGGCACTCCCTCAGTACTGCCCCTCCAACAGTGCAGCACTCCCTCAGTATGCCCCTCCGACAGTGCAGTGCTCCCTCAGTACTGCCTCTCCGACAGTGCGGCGCTCCCTCAGTACTGCCTATCCGACAGTGCGGCACTCCCTCAGTACTGCCCTTCCAACAGTGCAGTGCTCCCTCAGTAGTGCCCTTCCGACAGTGCGGCACTCCCTCAGTACTGCCCCTCAAACAGTGCAGCGCTCCCTCAGTACTGCCCCTCCGACAGTGCGGCACTCCCTCAGTACTGCCGCTCCGACAGTGTGGCACTCCCTCAGTACTGCCCCTCCAACAGTGCGGTGCTCCCTCAGTACTGCCCCTCCGACAGTGCGGCACTCCCTCAGTACTGCCCCTCCGACAGTGCAGTGCTCCCTCAGTACTGCCCCTCCGACAGTGCGGCGCTCCCTCAGCACTTTTGTGCTCAAATTCCTTGACGTGGGACTTGAACCTGTGACCCTCTGACTCCGAGGTGAGAGTGCTGCCCACTGAGCTGCAGCTGATGCAATTCAAAGTGTTTTGCTGAACTGTCGCTCTGCATACTTGTCCCCAGCATACAGCATGCCGAGACTGTTACCTGACAACGTGCTGTAATAACTGGAGACATTTTACGTGTCTGTGTCAGGACCGAGTTCCCACTCTCTTGTCAGCATGGGGCTGTGATTAAATGATACAAGTGACAAAAACTGGCTAATCAGATAGGTAACGGAGGACTCCCAGTAACTGAAGCCTGTCACCAAATATCTGTTTGCTGTTGCACTCTGACCACTTGAATTATTTCCTCTGTCACTCCAGTCTTCCTGTACCCCAGCGTCTTTGAGAATGCTGACAGCCAGGGAATGAGAATGGTCACCAAGTATTCTTTTGCTCAATTCTCGGGTTTACTAGCTTGGATACTGACGAGCGTAAATTTCAGCTGTCGGCATTCATCCTGAGGAATGTTGAAAGAACCTCCATTAATTCCCACGTCCAAAGCTGAATGAATGTGGGAAATCTGTCCGCGATATTGAAGCATTCTGAGCCCGGCTATCAAATCCAGGTGTTTGCTTTACTTCTTTTTTCATTTATTCGTTCCTGGGATGTGGGCGTCGCTGTCAAGGCCGGCATTTATTGCCCATTCCCTAATCGCCATTGAGAAGGTGGTGGTGAGCCGCCTTCTTGAACCGCTACAGTCCGAGTGGTGAAGGTGCTCCCAACAGTGGCGACTTTGTTTGTGGCGGTTTGGCACAACTGAGTGTCTCGTTGGGCCATTTCAGACAGTGGTTAAGAGTCAGTCACATTGCTGTGGGTCTGGGGGTCGCATATAGGCCCCTCCGCAGCACCGCCCCTCCCTATCTCTGTCACCTCCTCCAGCCTTACAACCCTCCAAGATCTCTGCACTACTCCAATTCCAGCCTCTGGCTCAGTTCTGATTTCAATCGCTCCAGCATCGGTGGCCGTGCCTTCAGTTGCCTCGGCCGCAGGCTCTGGATTTCCCTCCCCAAAGGAAATTAATGAACCACTTGGGTTTTTCTGACAATCCACTAGTTACTGCACAACAACTCAAGATCCAAAAATATACCTGTTGTGTGTGGAGAAAGAGTCAGACTGAACACTGTGAGCTGAAAGTAAAGTGTGACCTTAGTCTTTTATTGCAGGTCTCCAGAGTGCCTCTCCAACCTGTGAAGCCTCCTTAAATACCTGTGCTCCCAAGGGATTATGGGATCCCTTGGGACTCCAAGGGATGAGCCCTCTGGTGGCTGTACAGAGTAAATACAAGTTTACATACATAACAATATGGATGAATGAAATTAAATCTGGTGTTAGAGAAGTTTCTCGTGAATTTTCCATTTATATTTTGACACATTCTTGTGTTCATCAAGATAGATTAATGCTAGAGAAAAGGACATTCCTCCATTATTTAGCATACCCAGTGCACCCCAACATGGAGGCCCAGGACTATTCCAATGCTCTCCTGGCCTTCCACCTAACCCCTTTGAAATCTTCAACTCAACCTAAACTCTGCTGCCCATGTCCAAACTCGCACCAACTCCCACTCACCCATCACTCCTGTGCCCGCTACATTGGCTCCCGGTTAAGCAACGCCTCGATTTCAAAATGTTCATCCCCGTTTTCTAATCCTTCCATGGCCCTCGCCCCTCCCTATCTCTGTAATCTCCTCCAACCCTACAACACCCCGAGGTGTCTGCACTCCTCTAATTCTGCCCTCCTGAGCATCCCTGATTATAATCGCTCCACCATTGGCGGTCGTGCCTTCTGTTGCCTGGGCCCCAAGCTCTGGAACTCCCTCCCTAAACCTCTCCACCTCTCTCTCCTCCTTCAGGGTGCTCCTTAAAACCTACCTCTTTGACCAAGCTTTTGGTCACCTGCCCTAATATCTCCTTATGTGGTTCGGTGTCAAATTTTGTTGACACCAAGCCACATGAAGCGCCTTGGGGCGTTTTACTACGTTAAAGGCGCTATATAAACACATGTTGTTGTTGTTGTTGTTGAGGCTGGCCCGGATTGGGCCTCAGGCCTCATTGCCTTTATTGGACCAGCTACCAGAGCCTGTTGCCGGGAGACCATTCCAGGTTTAGATGGATCTTTTCACAAAGGACACTTGGCAGTGAAATTGCTGCAGATTGATCAATAAAAGCCAAAGCACAGGTCAGAAAGAGGTTCTCTAACCCAACTCCAGTTGTGTGGAATATTTTGTTTTGGTTTGTTTCTGGAATGTCGGCGTCACTGGCAAGGTTGGCATTTAATGCCTGTCCTTCATTGCCCCTCGGGAAGGTGGTGGTGATAACTGAGTGTCGCACTGGGCCATTTCTGAGGGCAATTAACAGTCAACCACATCGCTGTGAGTCTGGAGTCACATATAGGCCCAGACCGGGTAAGGGCGGCAGATTTCCTTCCCTGAAAGATATCAGTGAACCCGATGCGTTTTTATGACAATCCGTTAGGTCACTATTATTGATACTAACTTCTTCCAGATGAATTTAATTATCTGAATTCAAATTCACAAGCTGTCCTGGTTAGAAGTTCTGTTTTCCACAGGTGCCCTTTTACCTCCTCCCTTCCCACTGTCCAGGGCCCTAAATAAACCTTCCAGGTGAAACAGCGATTTACTTGTACTTCTTTCAGTGTAGTATACTGTGTTCGCCGCTCACGATGCGATCTTCTCTACACTGGGGAGACCGAGCGTAGATTGGGTGACTGCTTCGCTGAGCACCTCCGTTCAGTCCGTAAGTGTGACCCTGAGCTTCCGGTCGCCTGTCACTTTAATTCCCCGCTCCACTCCCACTTTGACCTCTCCGTCCTCGGCCTCCTGCTCTGTTCCAATGAAGCTCAACGCAAGCTCGAGGAACAGCACCTCATCTTTCGTTTAGTCACTTTACAGCCTTCTGGACTCAATATCGAGTTCAATAATTTCAGAATGTAAACACTGATTCCATTTCGCTATTGATAATTCTGCTGTTGCCATTTCTGATCATCATCACAGGCTGTCCCTCGGAATCGAGGAAGACTTGCTTCCACTCTAAAAGTGAGTTCTCAGGTGACTGAACAGTCCAATACGGGAATTACAGTCTCTGTCACAGGTGGGACAGACAGTGGTTGAAGGAAAGGGAGGGTGGGACTGGTTTGCCGCACGCTCCTTCCGCTGCCTGCGCTTGTTTTCTGATTGTTCTCGGTGACGAGACTCGAGGTGCTCAGTGCCCTCCCGGATGTTCTTACACCCGATCCAGACCCATCTTTTGTTTCTTAACTTGTCCCACTACCATTTCCATTTTCCTCGCGCCATCATCCTTTTTGTCATTTAATCTTTTCCGCCTTCCACCCAACACAGATCTTCCCTTTAGTTCATTCTCCCTCCCCCCCACCCCCCACTCCCGTTCCCTGTCTCTGTACCTGCTTAAAAACCTGTTACATCCCTAACTTTTTCCAGTTCTGACGAAGGGTCACTGACCTGAAACATTAACTCTGTTTCTCTCTCCGCAGACGCTGCCTGACCCGCTGAGATTTCCAGCATTTTCTGTTTTTATTTCAGATTTCTAGCATCTGCAGTGCTTTGCTTTGCTGTTGTTAGATTGTGGTTGTGTGGGGGTACAAGGGATACGGAGCAAAGCGGGGTAAATGAGTGTCAGGTACAGATTGTCACCAAATTGGGGCGATAGTCAATACTGAGGAGGACTGCAACAAATTACAGGAGGAAGTTAATAAACTTGCAGAATGGGAATATAATTGGCAAATTAATTTCAACACAAATAAATGTAAGCAATTACATTTCTGTAAAAAAAAATAAGGAGGTCACATATTACTTGGAAAATGAAGATCTAACTGGGGTAGAGGAACAAAGGAATCTTGGATACAAATACACAAATCACTAAAAGTAGCGACACGGGTTAGCAAGGCCGTAAAAAGCAAACCAAGAACTAGGGTTTATTTCTAGAGGGATATAATTGAAAAGTAGGGAAGTTATGCTTAACCTGTATCGAACCTCGGTTAGACCACACTCGGAGCATTGTGTACAGTTCTGGTCGCCATATTATAAAAAGGATATGGAGTCACTGGAGAGGGTGCAGAGAAGATTTACAAGGATGATACCAGAAATGCGAGGGTGTACACATCAGGAAAGGATGAACGGGCTTGGTCTGTTTTATCTTGAGAAAAGAAGGCTGAGGGGTGACCTAATTGAGATCTTTAAAATGATGAAAGGTTTTGATCGAGTGGATACAGAGAGAATGTTTCCATTTGTGGGGAAGAGCATAACTAGGGGCCATCAATATAAGATAGTCACCAAGAAACCCAATAGGGAATTCAGGGGAAACTGCTTTACCCAGAGAATGGTGAGAATGTGGAACTCGCTGCCACAGGGAGGGGTTGAGGTGAATAGTATCGATGCATTTAAGGGGAGGCTGGACAAGCATATGGGGGAGAAGGGAAATGTAATGTATTTACTTCAAGGGTCCTTTGCTTAAGAATTCATCGCAACATATTGCTATTCAGAACTAGTTGGTTTATTAGCAAAGGTTTAACAATCACAATATACATTACCAGTTCATCCACCAGGCTCACAACCATCTGCCTCATCGTGGATCCCCCAAACCCAACTGGCTGGGGTTTTATTGAGTCTTGTGAACACCACGTGACTGACTAAGCCACTCACAACTCAACAGCTCTACAACTATTTTGGTAGAAACTTTCATTCAAGTGCCACCTTGTTTTTTTGAGGGCACCAAAAACACAAATTAACAATTGAACATAAAGGGAACCTTCTCAACAGCTCTACAACTATTTCAAAAAGAACAATAATCAAATGCCCTCTGATTAAAGGGGGGGCACTAAAACCAACGCATTAAACTTTAGATCGTAAACTTGAATCAAATTAAAATTTGGTTGCCCGGAGTGATGATGCACTCCGGCGCCCACCTCTCGCGGAAGGCCGCGAGCGTACCGGTGGACCTCAAATGTCAAGTGGGCTTTGAACCCACGTCTCCAATGGGGTCTGTGACCTGAATGTAGCACCTTAGACCGCTCAGCCATCAACAGCTCTACAACTCTTTTGGTTATAGTGCCTTGGGATCTTTTACATCCACCTCAGAGAGCAGACAGGACCTCGGTTTAACATTTCATCTGAAAGACAGCACCTCCGACAGTGCAGCACTCCCCTGGGGTGTCAGCCTAGAATTTTTGTGCTCAAGTCCCTGGAGTGGGACTTGAGCCCACAACCTTCTGGCTTAGAGGCGAGTGTGCTACCCACTGAGCCACGGCTTGGTCCCAAAATTTGGCTGCCAGGGATGATGTTGCACTCCAGTCCCTCCGGTGCCCACCTGCCACGGAAGGCCGCGAGCTTACGGGTGGACCTCAAACGTCAGAGGTGGGCTTTGAACCCACATCTCGCAATGGGGACTGTGACCTGAATGTATCACCTTAGACCGCTCAGCAATCAACAGCTCTACAACTCTTTTGGAGTAAAACATAAATAAACATTAAATCAAGTGCCCCCCCCCCCCCCCCCGATCTGGGGGATACTCTGGGGGGCACTCCAGACACTTTTCAACTGCCCTTTATTTATTTTTATTTTTTTAATTTCCAACAGCTCTACAAACCTGTGAGCATACTCACAGGTGCATACATTACAGGAATAGAGGGTTATGCTGATAGATTTAGATGAGGAAAGACAGGAGGAGGCTCGAGTGGAGCATAAACGCCGGCATGGACTGGTTGGGCTGAATGGCTTGTTCCTGTGCCGTATATTCTATGCCATCCTACGCAATCAGCCATGTTCTGATTGAATGGTGGCTCAGGCTCCACATAGAAACATAGAAACATAGAAAATAGGTGCAGGTGTAGGCCATTCGGCCTTTCAAGCCTTCAATATGTTCATTCTGGTCGAGAAATATATCTCAGTTCAGCGCCTTTGCATCGAGAAAGCCCTCAACTATCCAATCTGGATGAACTCTCAAACTCCCAACGACTCTCTCAGCAGCTGCCTTAGGAACCTTTTGATTTCATGAGCTTCTTTTATTAGTTTTTGGATAGATTCAAAAACCTTAAATCTTTGCCTCGGAACTAAGTTACACAGTTAAAAAAAACACCAGCTGTTTGACTATTATACTCGTCAATCTTCTTGTACTCTGTCACTGACGTGGAGAGACTCTTGGAGAAATAATTCTCATGCCTGCATTCATTATTTGCGTTTGACATTATTTGAAATTGAATTCTTTCCAAAATGAATCACTGAACACTTTATGAAAGCAGACAAAACTACTGAACCATTCAGCCGGGGAGAAATCTATTTGATATTACATGTGGCCTGTGTAGTTAGTTATGTGACCCCTTCACCAAACATGTCGGGATTTTTGACAGCATACTTCCAGATTTCCGTAGTTAAATAATAGTCAGTTGACTGAGTTAGCCAACTCACACCCAACAGTTCAGGGTCAAAGGTGACATAAGTTCGTACATTTTTTCCATCCTTGCCTAGTCAGCTGTCTGGATCAAAGGGGTGTTCCTATTGTAATTCAACAGTCTTCTCTCTCCGCCTCACTCTCTCTCCATCTTGCTCTCTCTCTCCATCTCGCTCTCTCTCTCTCCATCTCGCTCTCTCTCTCCTTCTCGCTCTCCACATCTCGCTCTCTCTCTCTCCATCTCGCTCTCTCTCTCTCCATCTCGCTCTCTCTATCTCGCTCTCTCTCTCTCCATCTCGCTTTCTCCTTCTCTCTCTCCCTCTCTCCATCTTGCTCTGTCCTTCTCTCCATCTCGCTCGCTCTCACCATCTCTCTCTCCACATCTCGCTCTCTCTCTCTCCATTTCGCTTTCTTCTTCTCTCTCTCCATCTCGCTCTCTCCTTCTCTCTCTCTCCTTCTCTCCATCTCGCTCGCTCTCACCATCTCTCTCTCCATCTCTCTCTCCATCTCGCTCGCTCTCACCATCTTGCTTTCTCTCCATCTCGCTCGCTCTCTCCATCTCTCGCTCTCTCTATCTCACTCTCTCTCTCCATCTCGCTCTCTCCCTGCCTCGTTCTCTCTCCCTCTCTCGTTCTCTCTCCCTCTCGCTCTCTCCTTCTCTCTCTCCCTCCCTGCCTCGCTCTCTTTCTGCCTCGCTCTCTGCATTTCCCTCTCTCTCCTTCTCGCTCTCTCCATCTCTCTCTCTCTCCTTCTCGCTCTCTCCATCTCTCTCACTCTTTCTCCCTGTTTCGCGCTCTCTCTCCGTCGTGCTCTCTCTCCATCACGCTGGCTCTCTCTCTCCGTTTCTGTGGCTCAGTAGGTAGTTAAAAGGTCAGTAGGAGTCAGAAGGTTGTGGGTTCAAGTCCCACTCCAGGATCTTGAGCTCAAAAATCCAGGCTGACACTCCAGTGCAGTACTGAGGGAGTGCTGCACTGTCGGGGGGGCAGTACTGAGGGAGTGCCGCACTGCTGGAGGGACAGTACTGAGGGAGTGCTGCACTGTCGGAGGGGCAGTACTGAGGGAGCGCCGCACTGTTGGAGGGGCAGTACTGAGGGAGCGCCGCACTGTCGGAGGGGCAGTACTGAGGGAGCGCCGCACTGTCGGAGGGGCAGTACTGAGGGAGCGCCGCACTGTCGGAGGGGCAGTACTGAGGGAGTGCCGCACTGTCGGAGGGGCAGTACTGAGGGAGTGCTGCACTGTCGGAGGGGCAGTACTGAGGGAGTGCTGCACTGTCGGGGGGCAGTACTGAGGGAGCGTTGCACTGTTGGAGGGGCAGTACTGAGGGAGCGCCGCACTGTCGGAGGGGCAGTACTGAGGGAGTGCCGCACTGTCGGAGGGGCAGTACTGAGGGAGTGCTGCACTGTCGGAGGTGCCGTCTTTTGGATGAGATGCTAAACCGAGGCCCCATCTGCTCTCTCAGGCGGATGTAAAAGATCCCATGGCACTATTTCGAAGAAGAGCAGGTTATCCCCGGTGCCCTGAGTCCAATAGTTATCCCTCAATCAACATAACAAAAAAACAGATTATCTAGTCATTATCACATTGCTGTGTGTGGGAACTTGCTGTGCACAAATTGCCTGCCGCGTTTCCCACATCCCAACAGCGACTACTTCAAAATTATTTCATTGGATGTAAAGATGTCTGGTGGCCGCGAAAGGCGCTATATAAATGCAAGTCTTTCTTTCTTAACTTTGATGTTGGCTTGAAGGTTCTAACGCATTTCCATCCAGAGCTCTCCTCTCTGCCCCTTTACTGTAGGTTGAAGCACCAGTAATATTCACCACCTCTATTACATGGAATCTACATCGCAGAAACAAGCCAATCGGCCCACGGATCCATGCTCCACACGAGCCTCCTCTCACCCCTCTTCATCTCACCCCATCAACATTTGCCTGTAGGATGTCCTGAGGTCAGGGATGGTACTATAAAATGCCGCAGCTCATAATATTCCTTTCGCCCTCATGTACTTATCCACCTTCCCTGAGATGAGAGGGTTAGAAACATAGAAACATAGAAATTTACAGCGCAGAAGGAGGCCATTCCGGCCCATCGTGTCCGCGCCGGCTGACAAAGAGCCACACGGCCCTCGGTCAGCAGCCCTGAAGATTACATATAAACCTATGAACAATGAACAATGGCGGAAAGGCAAAGAGCACCCGGCCCAACCAGTCCTCCCCACACAACTGTGACACCCCTTACACTGAAACATTCTACACTCCACCCCAACCGGAGCCATGTGATCTTCTGGGAGAGGCGAAAAAACAGATAAAAACCCAGGCCAATTGGGGGAAAATAACCTGGGAAAATTCCTCTCCGACCCATCCAGGCGATCGACACTAGTCCAGGAGATCACACCCTGGCCGTATTCTATTCCCTGCAGTACTTACCATTATATCTGCTCCAACAAAAGGTCATCCAGTCTAACCCAACTTACCAGCTCTAGGTCGGTAACCCTGCAGGTTATGGTACTTCAAGTGCCCATCCAAACACCTTTCAAATGCGATGAAGGTTTCTGCCTCTTCCTCCCTTCCAGGCAGTGAGTTCCAGACCCCCACAACCCTCTGCGTGAAGAAACCTCCCCTCAAATCCCCTCTAAACCTTCCACCAACCACTTTAAAACTATGCCCCCTCGCAATTGACCCCTCCACCATGGGAAATAGGCCCTTGCTAGCCACTATATCGAGGTCCGGTTGTCCTGTGAGGAGACATTGAGTAGACTGGGCTATATTCTCTGAAGATTAGAAGAATGAGAGGTGATCTCATTGAAACATATAAAATTCTTACAGGGCTTGACAGGGTAGATGCTGATAGGATGTTTCCCCCCGGGCTGGGGAGTCCAGAACCAGGGGTCACAGTCTCAGGATAAGGGGTCGGCCATTTAGGACTGAGTTGAGGAGAAACTTCTTCAGAGGGTGGTGAATCTTTGGAATTCTCTGCCCCAGAGGGCTGTGGAGGCTCAGTCGTTGAGTATATTCAAGGCTGAGATCGATAGATTTTCAAGCAGTAAGGGATATGAGGATCGGGCAGGAAAGTGGAGTTGAGGTCGAAGATCAGCCATGATCTCATTAAATGGCGGAGCAGGCTCGAGGGGCCGAATGGCCGACTCCTGCTCCTAAATTCTTATGTTCCCCCTTATAGGCATCTCAACCACTCCCTGTGTTGCGAGTTCCACATTCTCACCACTCTCTGATCTCCTGAATTTCCTGATGGATTTAATAGTGCCGATCTTACATTGATGGCTCCTTGTTCTGGCTCCCCCTCAAGTGGAACCATCAGTGTTTAAAATCTGCCATGGGTGTTAGTTAACGGCACATTAAGGTTGGTGGCTCAACAAAGTTTGACGTATTCTTTTCAAATATATTCTTTATCGATAGTTTTGCTTCTCACTCAAAAAAACGCACATCGCGAAATCGATAGGAACATTTTGGGTGCCTGAGTGCTTGAACTACTTGTATTCCTTTCAATCTGCCATCTGCAAAGCACTTTCATTTCCAGGCGAAATGAGAACTCATTCTCAAATCAATATCTTGAGAAGATACAGAGAGTGAGCTCCCACTTTGCTGCAAGAAGGAGATACTCTCCAGCGCCTGTACAGAACATTCCCTACCGACGGCATGTATCAGCACAAAGTTCGCCCACCGTTAAGTGTCTGTCTCGATCTGTTAGCCGCTGTGCAATTTGCAATATAAAGTCTATGGGGCTGGTATGTTTAGAAGAACTCCACAAGACTGAGTACTGTAAGCTTAAACTGATGTGATCTTCGTCTCTTTAATAAAACTCCAGAGTGCCAAAGCAGCCTTTTATACTCGCTTGCATGAGGTGTGCGGGTGACCCTTGGGACTCCGACAGGTGCTGCCCTCTGGTGGTAAGTCTTGCACAGTTATAATGTTGACATACGTAACAGGGTCGAAATTCGGTTCCAAACGCCGCCCATGCTTACTGTCAGCGGGGTGTGGGTTCCTGGGCTCACGCTAAATTGAGTTGGGCGGTGGGGGCGGGGCCAGGACCTACCGCTACGCGCTCGGCCGCCCCGCCCCGTGGTGACGTCATCGAGCGTGCAGCGCCCCCCCTTGCCGCCGCCGCTGCGATATTCGGTGAGTGCGGTGGCCTTACCGGCATGCGTCCGTACAGCCGGGGGAAGGTCTATGGGGAAATCGGGGGGGTCCCGGGGCAGGAGTGTCCAGGGAGCAAGGGAAGTGGTGATGTTTATTTTTTTTTTACCATTAATTTTTTAGTATTAATGGGAGCAGTGGGGGAAGCGTGGGCGAGGGTGAGGGAATGTGTGGGAAAGGTTTTATTTTCATTTTTTTAACCGGCATGCCGGCAGCCTCCCGTGGGGAAATTGGGTGGTCCTCCTGAGCTCCCGCCCCACTGACCCCCCCCCCCCCGAGGGCGAGTGAGCAACGCCACGTTTAGCGCCGCTCTCTCACCTTTGCGCTGTTTGAGGCGGCACCTCCCGCCCGGCGTTAGAATCAGCGCTCGGCCGGTGTCACCGCCTCACACACGGCCGAACCGAACTTCCGCCCCGATATCTTTTGAATCAGTCCACACTGCCAATCGCACTGAGACACTCAGCCGAAAGGAAATATATATCTGCCCCCAATTCAGTCTTTAACATACCGCCGATGAGCCGAAGTTTGCAGTTTGCGGGGTGACATTCCCGAGTCAGTGATCCTGAAACAAAGACTTGCATTTCTATAGCGCCTTTCACAACCATCGTCATCATCATAGGCAGTCCGTCAAAGCCAGGATGACTTGCTTCCACGCCAAAAAAGGATGAGTGCACAGGTGTTTCAATGAAGGACCTAATATTCTGGATCCCGAACTACATGTTGAAGGGTGGAAGATGCCTGTGGGTGGATTTTTTTAACGTGGGGTGACCGTTGCACACCAGCCACCACACGGGGCTTGACAGAGCGAGGTCTTGGTCCAGTGGCAAGAGTTAACCAGGACGACTGGAGACCTGCTCTGCTGCACGGGCCTAGTGCGCCCGCACATATCGCACAGTGTGGGCTGGGCCCGTGCTGCCCCCTGGGCCCTCGCCTCTCCTGGGCCCCGAACTCGCGCCTCTCCTGGGCCCCGATCACGTCCCTCTACAATCTCTCGCCGCTCCTGCTGTACCTGTCCACGCTCCAATCACTGACCTGGACCTTGGTGACGTCACTCTTCGCTGCCGTCGCCCTCCTGCACCAGCTCGCGCTGTACCCTGCCCTGGTACACCTCCATGCCGCTCCCGAGGCCTCCACGCCTCTCCGTTTATGGCCCTGACCCACCGATGCTGTTCTCACGCAGGCTGGGGCCTCCACAACCAACGGACGTCCCAAAGCGCTTTACAGCCAATGAAGTACTTTTTCAAGTGTTGTCACTGTTGTAATGTGGGAAACGTGGCAAACAGTTTGCGCACAGCAAGCTCCCACAAACAGCAATGCGATAATGACCAGATCATCTGTTTTAGTGATGTTGATTGAGGGATAATTATTGGCCCCAGGACACCGGGGATAACTCCCCTGCTCTTCTTCGAAATAGTGCCATGGGATCTTTTACGTCCACCTGTGAGGGCAAACGGGGCCTCGGTTTAACGTCTCATCCGAAAGATGGCACGTCTCACAATGCAGCACTCCCTCAGTATTGCCCCTCTGACAGTGCGGAGCTCTCTCAGTACTGCCCCTCCGACAGTGCGGCGCTCCCTCAGTACTGCCCCTCCGACAGTGCAGCATTCCCTCAGTACTGCCCCTCCGACAGTGCGGCACTCCCTCAGTACTGCCCCTCCGACAGTGCGGCGCACCCTCAGTACTGCCCCGCCGACAATGCGGCACTCCCTTAGTACTGCCCCTCCGACAGTGTAGCACACCCTCAGTAGTGCCCTCCGTCAGTGCAACACTCCATCAGTACTGCCCCTCCGACAGTGCAGCACTCCCTCAGTACTGCTCCTCTGACAGTGCGGCGCTCCCTCAGCACTGCCCCTCCGACAGTGTGGCACTCCCTCAGTACTGCCCCTCCGACAGTGTGGCACTCCCTCAGTACTGTCCCTCTGACAGTGTGGCACTCCCTCAATACTGCCCCTCTGACAGTGTGGCGCTCCCTCAGTACTGCCCCTCCGACAGTGCGGCACACCCTCAGTACTGCCCCTCCGACAGTGCAGCACTCCCTCAGTACTGCCCCTCCGACAGTGTGGCACTCCCTCAATACTGCCCCTCTGACAGTGCGGCGCTCCCTCAGCACTGCCCCTCCGACAGTGTGGCACTCCCTCAGTACTGCCCCTCTGACAGTGCAGCACTCCCTCAGTACTGTCCTCTGACAGTGCGACAATCCCTCAGCACTGCCCCTCCGACAGTGCGGCACTCCCTCAGCACTGCACTGGAGTGTATACTTGCAAATGGCTGATTCCTTTCCCAATGGATTCAGTTGCAGAACGTTGCTTGTACTCGAAGGAAGCAAAGGCTCCAGTGAGAGTTCTGTTTTTACCAGTAACTATATTATTGTTTTATTACCTCTCAATGTAATCATAAAAATAAAATTGAGAGAGCTGGTGCAAAATGTACGTGAAGCCGGGAGGCGCCCTGTATTACTGTGATAAAGTCGGCATCATAAAATGCTCTGTGTTCGAATTATTATTGCTCTACATGGTCTGCCGTGTTGAAATAAAACCTGAAGCAGAATAAATACCTCTCTGGTCAGGCACCATTTCTATTAAATCATTTATTATTAAAAAAGAATGCTGATTTATTACCACTGATTTAATTTCTGGTTTATCGTTTTTCCTGAAGGAGAAAGCAAGCCACCAGAATGCTCGACCCGACCCACCTAAAGGGCATTCAGTCATTGGGCGTCCGTGCCTTGCGGAACGCAGAGACGGATTTACTGCCTTTGGAAAGGTCAAAGGTGCTGTTGTGAAATTAAAGCCAAGGGCCCATATTTTAATTTTATTCGATCCCGGGCGTCACTGGCAAGACTGGCATTCATTGCCCATCCCTAATTGCCCCTTGAGAAGGTGGTGGTGAGCCGCCTTCTTGAACCGCTGCAGTCCGTGTGGTGAAGGTGCTCCCACAGTGCTGTTAGGGAGGGAGTTCCAGGATTGTGACCCAGCGACGATGAAGGAACGGCCGATATATTTCCAAGTCAGGATGTTATGTGGAGGTGGTGGTTGTTGTGTATGTAAGCACCTTTAGTAATGACTCCACGAGGCAGGGTATGATACTTAAACTGTGTAGACCTGCAGTCCTTTATTAGCAGCTCCTGAGTGCGGACAACAAGCTGTGTGTTCCTTTTTATACTGGGTTACACACAGTGTGCAGGCAACCCCTAGGTCTCCAGCAGCAGCACCCTCTGGTGGACAGATAAGGTGTGTACAGTGTAAGGGTACATTCAGTGTTGCATAACAGTGTTACAGACATCACACAGTAAACAGGCGTGCATACACAACAATACTCCCCCCTAAGCATTTTTCATATCCTTGTTGTCATGCCCAGGGGGGGTGATCAGTGGTGGGCTATGGGAGGTTGTGGTGAGGGTTGTGTGGTTGCCAGGTGAGACCCCTGTGCTTGAGGCTGGCCTCGTACGTTTCCCCTCCCTCACACACAGACCATGTGGGTGTCACTGTTGTGGGATCCCTCGGGGAGGTAGCCACGGCAGCAGTGGGTGGTGTGTATACCTTGTGATGTGGGCAGTTGTGGGCAGGGCCACAAGGCTGGGCGGGCTCCTTGTCCACAAATTGGGATGAGGGTCAGGTCATCCCAGGGTTTGCCAGGGAAGCTGGAGGGTATTGGCCTCATGCTCCTGGTGTTGGCCCTGGTGGCCAGGGGCTGTAGGGCTGGTCTGGTGCAGGTTGCCCTTGGTGGTGGCTGGGCTGCCCATTGACCACTGTCCCTGTAGTGGGTCTGCTCCCACTGGCTGTGTATGTGTCCTGCAAGGGGCATCACATTCGTTCCAAAGGTCCAGGCTACATGGTCAGGTAGCCTGCTGGACCTGGGGGTCTCCCACAGGGGGATTCCATTGGCATCAGCATGGTCCCTGTAGGACCCAATGTCCTTTGGCAGTGTCCTACCGGTATACATGACACCTTGGCTCTGATCACACATATACATTCTAGCATTTGCATCACTTTTGGGTGTCCTGGTTTCAACAGACATGGTTACATTAGGCATTTCACATTCTCTATCATTATTGTTAAGCAAAATAAACTTGTTCTTAACCTTACTGACACCTGCATTCATCTCATTCGTCACATTAGTTTAACCAGCATCACAATTTATTATTACATTGCATACATTTTCATTCTTGCACTCTCTAATCGCATCTTTTGCTTTAAAGTCCGTGTACCCAAAGAGTTGAAACTTCCCCTTTAAATCTCTTTGGTTACCGGTCTCCTTTAAGGGAAACTTCAAATCCGATTGGCCGCTCGGTGTCACGTGATGCTCCTCCATGCTCACTTGTGGTATGGCCGTGGCTATTTTGATTTTTGGTGCTCGAGCCATTTTCTGGCTTTCCTGCAGGTAGGCTGTGGGGCTCTTTCTTTCCACAGATTCGATCCTGGACATCGGGAATCCATTTCTTTCGATGCCATTCACCTCTTGGAGTGCTGCCCCGGTCCGGAAAGTGGAGTTTGGATCCTCAGTCTCGGAGATTTCGCCGGGATGGGCAGTCGAGCTGGACAGTGGAACCTCCGGATGCTGCGATGGATCCATGTTCGAGGTCGATTGCCGGAGCCCGAAGGCCTGGGAGCAACTTCACTTGGACAGGATGCCGTTGTGGGCGATTGCCGAGATTCATCCAAAGTTCTTCAAAGGTTGCTTGGCTCATCACAGACTGGCTCGCCCCTGTGTCGCTCTCCATAGAAACTGGGACCCTGTCGACGTCTACTTTCATCGCCCACGGAGAACTTTCGGTGGAGTAGGTATGAGTTCCATTCTCTTCTTCCAGGGGTTGAGCAACTTCACCTTCCTCTGTGTCAGAGCCCCGATGATCAGCCAACTCATCAGAGACACGGTGAGTATAGCTTTTGCTGCACATCCTTTGAAGGTGCCTTTTCTCTTTGCATGCATAGTCTTTGTAGCAGCACTGGTGGGCCCTGTGGTTTCCTCCACAGCGCCAGCACGGGGCCATCCGGTTTGCCCCATGTGGCGGACTCAGGGTTGCGGGACTCGGGGCAGCGTTTCCGCCCTTAGAAGTATCATTGTGGTGCACTGCACTCGCCGGTTTAGAGTCCTTTAGTGCTTCATTTAGGTGGTCGCCAAAGTCGCACGGTGCAGCCAGTCTCCTTAAGTGTTCCAATCTTTCGACAAAAGCGTCCCAATCTTCCCCATCGGTAAATTGAGTAAAGTTGCTGAGATTCGACATGCTGAGCATGTGGTTCGTGACCTCGTATTCCCGTCGCCAGTTGTAGTGTATGTAGGCACCTTCAGTAATGACTCCACGAGGCAGGGTATGATACTTAAACTGTGCAGTCCTGCAGTCCTTTATTAGCAGCTCCTGAATGAGGACAACAAGCTGTGTGTTCCTTTTTATACTGCGTTACCTGCAGTGTGCAGGCAACCCTTAGGTCTCCAGCAGCAGCACCCTCTGGTGTACAGGCAAGGTGTGTACAGTGTAAGGGTACATTCAGTGTGGCATAACAGTGTTACAGACATCACACAGTAAACAGGCGTGCATACACAACAGTGGTGTTCCCATGCGCCTGCTGCCCTTGTCCTTCTAGGTGGTAGAGGTCGTGGGTTTGGGAGGTGCTGCCTAAGAAGCCTTGGCGAGTTGCTGCAGTGCATCTTGTAGATGGTGCACACTGCAGCCACGGTGCGCCGGTGGTGGAGGGAGTGAGTGTTTAAGGATTATTCCTTGATTAAAATGGAGGCAGTTGAAGCTTAGCCTAGCTCCAAAATTCACATTTCGAACAAAGGAAGAAACATTATTGGCTGGGAAACAGTAAAGGCTCCTGCTGCTCCGGTAAACCGCCTGGGTTAGCACCGACCCCCTATTCTAAACGCAACAGTCCATTGTGATTTTTGTGCATTCACTCACTCACACACTCCAGACACTTGAGCACAAATCCTGGCTGACACTCCCAGTGCAGC
The DNA here is from genome assembly GCF_044704955.1 of Pristiophorus japonicus. Lineage (NCBI taxonomy): Eukaryota > Metazoa > Chordata > Chondrichthyes > Pristiophoridae > Pristiophorus > Pristiophorus japonicus. The sequence goes on along the minus strand of NC_091984.1, from coordinate 236,127,638 downwards.
ACTGAGGGAGTGCTGCACTGTCAGAGGGGCAGCGCTGAGGGAGTGCTGCACTGTCGGAGGTGCCGTCTTTCAGAGGAGGCGTTAAATCAAGGCCCCATTTGCTCTCTCAGATGGACGTGAAATATCCCACAACTGATTCATATCCAAGGTTATCCCACCTCAGTTTTTTACACCATTATAGGAACATTGGAACAGAAAGAGGCCATTCAGCCCCTCGAGCCTGTTCCACCATTCAATGAGATCATCGCTGATCTGTGACCTAACTCTATATACCTGCCTTTGGCCAATGTCCCTTAATACCTTTGGTTAACAAAAAGCTATCAATCTCCGATTTAAAATTAACAATGGATTTAGCATCAATTGCTGTTTGCGGAAGAGAGTTCCAAACCTCTCCCACCCTGTGTGTGTAGAAGTGTTTCCTCATTTCACTCCTGAAAGGTCTGTCTCTAATCTTTAGAATATGTCCCCTCCTCCGAGACTCCCCAACCAGCGGGAACAGTTTCTCCCTGTCTACCCTCTCTGTTCCCCTTAATATCCTGAAAACTTTGATCAGATCAGCCCTTAACCTTCTAAAGTATTGGTTCAAATATATTAATTGTGACACAAAAGCAAAATACTGCGGATGCTGGAATGTGGAATAAAAGCAGAAAATGCTGGAAATCTCAGTTTCACATCTTTCGTCAGAACACAGGAAGGGTCACCGACCCGAAACATTAACTCTGTTTCTCTCTCCACAGATGCTGCCTGACCCGCTGAGATTTCCAGCATTGTCTGTTTTTATTTCAGATTCCAGCATCCACGGTATTTTGTTCCTGTATCAGTGTTTAACTCGTTGCTGCTTCTCTTCGAGGAATGCCTACCGTGAAGAACTTCTGCTCCTCCCCCAGACGGGATTTCCGTTTGTCTCTTTCACCTTGTTCATCTTCATTGCTTTCTGTTTCCCTAACGCCTTGCACCATCGTCACTTTTGTCTCTCTAATCTCGCCTGCCTTCCACCCTATCACAGACCTTCTCTTTTGTTCTTTTCCCAACTACCCCTCACACCTTTCCCTGCCCCTGCACTTGCTAAATATTCCGTCATGTCGTTTTCCAGTTCTGACGAAGGGTCATCGACCTGAAACATTAACTCTGTGGCTCAGTGGGCAGCACTCTCGCCTCTGAGTCAGAAGGTCGTGGGTTCAAGTCCCACTCTAGGGACTTGAGCACAAAAATCTAGGCTGACACTCCCAGTGCAGTACTGAGGGAGCGCCGCACTGTCGAAGGTGCCGTCTTTCAGATGAGACGTTAAACCGAGGCCCCGCCTGCTCTCTCAGGTGGACATAAACGATCCTGCGGCCACTATTTTGAAGAAGAGCAGGGGAGTTCTCCCCGGTGTCCTGGGGCCAATATTTATCCCTCAATCAACATCACTAAAACAGATTATCTGGGTCATTATCACATTGCTGTTTGTGGGAGCTTGCTGTGCGCAAATTGGCTGCCGCGTTTCCCACATTACAACAGTGACTGCACTCCAAAAGTACTTCATCGGCTGTAAAGCACTTTGAGACATCTGGTGGTCGTGAAAGGCGCTATATAAATGTAAATCTTTCTTTTTCTCTCTCTCTTTCTCTCTCTCTTTCTTTCTCTCTCTTTCTTTCTCTCCACAGATGCTGCCTGACCGACTGAGTATTTCCAGCATTTTATTATGTTTGATAGATTTGTAGGTTAAAGGGTGTGCTATGGCCTGGGACTGCCCGAAGCCTCCGTCTCAGGAAAGCGAGAGCGAGAGGCCATATCCAGGGCTGAGACAGAGACTTTGACACACATGGAAATGGACACAATGGGGAATGCGATGATGGTGCATACTTTTTGGCCCATCGTCTAATCCTAACTGGGCACAGAGAGATTCGCGAGTCAGCTTCTCTACAAAATACTGTCCCGTTAGATCACGTGTTCTTGGAGATACTCAAGTTATTTGACATGAATAAACTACCTCTTCGTCAAACTGAAGACAAATCCAGTTGCAGTGCCAGCGTTTAAGGTGACACAGCCTTCGCATCGTGCAGAAAGTTCAAGGTGCTGCAAGTACTTTGTGCACATCATCAGATTTTGGGGGTTTTCTCGTTTCGCTTACTGTTACAAGATGTGACCTTGGTTTGCAAACTGCCTGCGATGTGAGTGAAAGTGCTGATTCGCCCAGTTTATTATGGAACAAGGCAATTAATCTTAACAACCAAGCAGCTCCTCTGTTTCATGGTGTCTCGGAGTAAGACGCTTGCAAGGGTCTTCACTTGCTCACAGCAGCCCATGAGGTTTCTGAGCTTTCCCCCAAGCATAGCAATCATCCCGGCACCACAGCTTAATATACAGGCATTCTCCATTAGCAGTCCACTTCCACTCAATGTCACTGAACGCTGGCGTGATAACTTGCGTAAAAATTTAGTGTTTATGGGTTGGATTTCCCGCTCGTTGCTGCCCCTGTGTTCGTCCCAGAGGGTAGGCAATGGCGACAGTGAGCAGTTCCAGGCAGGAGGCCGGCTTCCAGCGCCCCGCGGGGGGGGTTTTCCGGCACTGGTCTCGGCGAGACGTGGAGCATTCCCGCCCGGGGGAGGCGAGCCGGTGTTGCAACGCCCCCCCGCCCCCACCCTGGTTGCAACACCGGCTCGCTTTTGGACTCCAGCCCAACATATTCCCTGCTGGGGATCGCCTGGGGAAACGGCGCTCCGACCTACACTGACTGCAATTAAGTAAGGAATGCCCGCTTCGGGTAAATGTGATTCGACTGGAACTTCCCAATGGCTGGCCGCCAGGTTTCTGGGCGGGTTTGGCCATTGTGGGCGCTAATCGGGTACGCGGAAAATTCCCTTACCCGAGTTGCACCGGGGGTTTCGAGGTACCGCTGCTTCCTCGAGGTAGCTTCCTCAGATCGCCCCGGCGCGATATTATAAGATAATGAGGGGGGCTCGACAAGGTGGATGCAGAGAGGATGTTTCCACTCACAGGGGAAACTAAAACTAGGGGGCATAGTCTCAGAATAAGGGGCCGCCCATTTAAAAAGGTGATGAGGAGGAATTTCTTCTCCCAGTGGGTTGTAAATCTGTGGAATTCTCTGCCCCAGAGAGCTGTGGAGGCTGGGGGTCATTGAATATATTTAAGACAGAGATAGACAGAACTTTGAGCGATAAGGGAGTGAAGGGTTATGGGGAGCGGGCGGGGAAGTGGAGCTGAGTCCATGAACAGATCAGCCATGACCTTATTGAATGGCGGAGCAGGCTCGAGGGGCCGAATGGCCGACTCCTGCTCCTATTTCTTATGTTCTTATTTGGCTGAGCGGTGACCTATAGGTGAGTATGAAACAAGGCAGCCACGAGGATCAGCGGAGCTGGGCGGAAGGTGAGTAGCTCTGGCAAGAGAAAGGTTAGCGATTGTTTTTTTTTACTCATTATTTTAAAAATCTGTTGTGGTGATTTAGGTTAAAAGAGTCTTGGGAATGTTTTATTGATTTTTTTAGGTGATGTTTTTGGCCAAATTATTTTTATTGTTTTTCTGCTCCGAGGCCCAACCCGCAGCTAAATTTTTATTGATTTTTTTTTTATTCATCACCCATTTTGTTTATCACCCGATCGGCCCTAAATTGTACTTTCTCACCCAGAATGTGGGGAGGGGGGGGCCGCAAGGTCCATGTTTTCCCACTCGGCACATTCTTTTATTTTTTGGGGGAAGTTTTCACCGGCGGTGATCTTCCCAATCGGGCGCTGGCAGGCCAAGAGGAAGTTCCAGTCCAAAGTTTCTTTCTTTTATTTGTTTTTTTGCGATTGATGTTGTGGCGTCGTGGGCTGTGCATTGGGAATGTTTCTGGTGCTTATTTTTCGGGTATTTTTTTCTCCCCGAGGCCTCTCCCACGTCGCTCCGAGCCCGGCTCTTTAGCTGGGGATTTTCCCTTGCTCAGCCGGCCTAGCGCCCTGAGAGGGGTATGTAACGCCCCCCCCCCATTAGCGCCCCGCCCCGCCCCACACTCAGGGCCCAGCTGACTGAGGCGCAGACTGTTCCCGGGCCCCACCGCCATTACCGCCCCGAAATCCTAAAAGCCGAAAATCCCGCCCCTTCGATGTTTAAACATGTACGGGGAGGAAACTCATTCCCGAAATTCATAAAGCCACGGCATTATGAGCAACACACTCATTAAAGTTTTCAAGATCACTTGTTTTCAAGCTGTGCCGTTGTGTCTGTCTGCCGCCGCACGCTCGGAGGCTCACGCACCGTGCTGTGTGTAAACGTTGCACCGACTGTGACCTCCCAGGGAAGCGCTTCCTCATCCCGTTAAGTAGCCGCCAGTTAACGACTCTGGAAGGCTGAACCGAATTTAGAGGGCGGAGCACTGGAGTTGGGCGTTGCCCCAGGACTGACATCATGATCCGAACGGATCGTCAGCCGACAGGCGCTAGCGTTCCGCGCCCCAGTTAGCCCTCCACTGGCGGGGCGTATCAAGCTGCACGCCCGCTCGCTAAGCTGTAACGCCCCCTTCTGGCCGCTAACCGAGGTGCTCGACAACCCAATTTCCACCCCGTGGGGCTAAAAATTCGGTATGGCCTGCTTTGAGGCGGTGATGGTGTCAGGGTGCTACCTTTAGCACTGGGCGACGTTTACCGCCTCACAGTGGGATATTCAGCTGTATCGCCCCAAGAGGAGAGCGGAGCACTGAGGGAAACGTTCCTCATCCTCTCAGGGAGCTAGCGGAGCGATAGCGCAGGAGGCCGACTCAACGTTTGCCGCCAAGATGCCTAGTTTGCAGGTGCAGCAGGTAATCAGGAAGGTGAATGGAATGTTGGCCTTCATTGCGAGAGGGATGGAGTACAAAAGCAGGGAGGTCCTGCTGCAACTGTATAGGGTATTGGTGAGGCTGCACCTGGAGTACTGCGTGCAGTTTTGGTCACCTTACTTAAGGAAGGATATACTAGCTTTGGAGGGGGTACAGAGACGATTCACTAGGCTGATTCCGGAGATGAGGGTCTTTACCTTATGATGATAGATTGAGTCGACTGGGTCTTTACTCGTTGGAGTTCAGAAGGATGAGGGGTGATCTTATAGAAACATTTAAAATAATGAAAGGGATAGACAAGATAGAGGCAGAGAGGTTGTTTCCACTGGTCGGGGAGACTAGAACTAGGGGGCACAGCCTCAAAATACGGGGGAGCCAATTTAAAACTGAGTTGAGAAGGAATTTCAAGGGTTGTGACTCTGTGGAATTCTCTGCCCAGGGAAGCAGTTGAGGCTAGCTCATTGAATGTATTCAAGTCACAGATAGATAGATTTTTAACCAATAAGGGAATTAAGGGTTATGGGGAGCGGGCGGGTAAGTGGAGCTGAGTCCACGGCCAGATCAGCCATGATCTTGTTGAATGGTGGAGCAGGCTCGAGGGGCTAGATGGCCGACTCCTGTTCCTAATTCTTATGTTCTTATGTTCTAGCGCCTGAAAATGAAAATAAAATTCCCGCTGAAAAATTCAACATAGCTCACGCACAGTTCCCCACGACTGCAGCAAATACATAAAAGTGTGAAATTTCAGCTCTTAACTTGCACTGCGGACGACATCGCCCTGGGATTGCCGCTGGACAGACTGCTTTCCCCGGCGGGTCTCAGCGCCGGGCGCTACGGCAGGCGAGAGACTGAATTTCGCAAACGCGGGGCGATGGGGGCGTTGCACGCTCGGTGACATCACCCAGTGGGCGGGGCTAGCGAGCGCAGTGCAAACTGTCGGCGCCGCCGCTAAACCTTCGCTGAAAGTCCGCGCCAGGCGCTGACAGCGCGGCGCTCGGGCGGGAGGTGCTTAGCGCTCCGTTAGTGCTCCTCTGGGGCACTACTAGGTGGCGCTAACCAACCCAATTTTTCCCTCGTAATATGTTTAACTGTTGTGCTGCATAAAGGGTCGACTTTACAAACGCACTGCCAACTTACAGCCCAGAAACAGGCCATTGGGCCCCACCGCTCCGTGCCGGGGTTTATGTCCCACCGCTCCGTGCCGGGGTTTATGTCCCACCGCTCCGTGCCGGGGTTTATGTCCCACCGCTCCGTGCCGGGGTTTATGTCCCACCGCTCCGTGCCGGGGTTTATGTCCCACCGCTCGTGCCGGGGTTTATGTCCCACTGCTCCGTGCCGGGGTTTATGTCCCACCGCTCCGTGCCGGGGTTTATGTCCCACCGCTCCGTGCCGGGGTTTATGTCCCACTGCTCCGTGCCGGGGTTTATGTCCCACCGCTCCGTGCCGGGGTTTATGTCCCACCGCTCCGTGCCGGGGTTTATGCCCCACCGCTCCGTGCCGGGGTTTATGTCCCACCGCTCCGTGCCGGGGTTTATGTCCCACCGCTCCGTGCCGGGGTTTATGCTCCACACCAGCCCCCTCCCACCCCTCTCCATCTCACCTCATCACCATATCCTTCTATTCCTTTCTCCCCCATGTGTTCATCCAGCTTCCCCTTAACTCCATCGACACTATTCGCCTCAACCCCTCCCTTTACCCAGAGAGTGGCAGCGAGTTCCACATTCTCACCGCTCTCTGGGTAAAGAAGTTTCTCCTGAATTCCCCATTGGGTGTATTGGTGACTGTCTTATCTTGACAGGCCCTGGTGTAGATTCTTACTGTGTATCGTGAGGAATTGTTGGATTATCAGCAAAGGCCTGGCTTGTACGACGGTTAATTCTGTCCCGAGACAAATCACTCTTCTCACCGAATACAGCGAGCCCTCTTCCCTCGGTTACACAAAGATGTGGATTTAATGAGTTACTGGCAACTCAGTAGTCCTCCACATTCTTGTCTGCAAGTGTACTCGTCAGTGTTTGTCCTGCACCATTCATGGCATCACCAGTGCACTCACAGTCAACCACGTCAGTGGAGTTGACTAAAAATGAAAATACTTGAATTTATATAGCGCCTTTCACAACCTCAGGATGTCAGGCTAGTTGTCCAAGAGCAAAGTGCTGAAATTGCTTGCCCTGGCAAACAGCACATCAGCCGCCTGATTAGTACCTCTGTGTGCTCGCAGGCCACGGGCCGTTCAAGCCTGCTGGGCTAGGCCTCCACGCTGCTCCTGCGCGGCCCCAGGCCTGCGAGTACCATCGGAGCAGGCCGGGGAGTGGAAGGAGCAGAGTGGCGGTATACCACTCCAGGGAGCAGCACATGCTGGAGCAGGAAAGCAACGAGCGAAGAGTGACGTCACCAAGATCCAGGTCGGTGATTGGAGCGCGGGCAGGTACAGCAGGAGCGGCGAGGTCAGGGGCGAAGGAGCGGTGAGAGATCGTAGAGCGACGTGATCGGGGCCCAGGAGAGGCGAGGGCCCAGGGGGCAGCACGGGCCCAGCCCACACTGCGATATGTGTGCGCACTGGGTCCGTGCAGCAGAGCAGGTCTCCAGTCGTCCTGGTTAACCCTTGCCACTGGACCAAGACCTCGCTCTGTCAAGTCCGTGTGGTGGCTGGTGTGCAACGGGCACCCCACGTTAAAAAAATCCACCCACAGGCATCTCCCACCCTTCAGCATGTAGTTGGGGATCCGGAATATTAGGTCCTTCATTGAAACACCTGTGAACTTTTTGGCGTGGAAGCAAGTCATCCTCGACTCGAGGGACCGCCTCTGGTGATGATGATGCTCTCTGTGCACCGCAGATTAATGAATGCTGCTGATGTCTCCTCTGGGAGCTTGGAATGAGCCAGAGAAATTAATGGTTCAGCGGTAGTCGTGACAGCCACTGGCTGAAGTTCAGCTTGCAGAAGGTAACACAGCTCTGTCGCTCCCTCTGTGTCGGCCGGGGCTCAGTGGGCAGCACACTCGCCTCTGAGTCAGACGGTTGTGGGTTCAAGTCCCACTTCAGGGATTTGAGCACAAAAAAAAATCTAGGCTGACACTCCAGTGCAGTGCTGCGGGAGTGCTGCACTGTCGGAGGTGCCGTCTTTCGGATGAGGCGTTAAAACCGAGGCCCTGTCTACTCTCTCAGGTAGATGTGAAAGATCCCGTGGCACTATTTCAAAGAAGAGCCAGTGGGAGCGGGCAGGGAAATGGAGCTGAGTCCATGATCAGATCAGCCGTGATCTTATTGAATGGCGGAGCGGGCTCGAGGGGCCGAATGGCCGGACTCCTGCTCCTATTTCTTATGTTCTTAGTTATCCTCGGTGCCCTGGGGCTAATATTTATCGCTCAATGAACATCACAACAGCAGATTATCTGGGTCATTATCACATTGCTGTTTGTGGGAGCTTGCTGTGCACAAAATTGGCCCCTGCGTTTCCCACATTACAACAGTGACTACATAATTGGCTGTGAAGCACTTCGAGATGTTCGGTGGTCGTGAAAGGCGCTATATAAATGCAAATCTTTCTTTCCTTCTGGCGTGAAGTGCGGCCAACAAAGGTGATTGTCAGACATGTCAAGGCTGGCGTGGCTCCCGCCTGGCCATGTGAGTCCGTGGGTAACGCCGCGTGTGGCTGGTCCATCTCTGGCACAATCTCACTTGCACAGCCTCCTTCCTCTCATCCTCGCCTTCCTCCAACAAACACAAAAACGATGGGATTCTCAACGGAACGCCTCCCGCAGACAAAGGCATCTCCGGAGATAACACAGCGGTTCAGAGGAAGCCCCGGCATTTTGAAGGGCGAGGGCTCGCGCATGGGGAGGGACACAAACAGTCTTGAGGCGTCACCCTTAGAGGCCAGCACTCAAGCAGCATCCTTTGGTGCGAGAAAGAAGTCAGACTTGCATTTATATAGCGCCTTTCAGGACCACCGACCATCTCAAAGCGCTTTACAGCCAATAAAGTACTTTTGGAGTGTAGTCACTGTTGTAATGTGGGAAATGCAGCAGTGAATTTGCGCACAGCAAGCTCCCGCAAACAGCAATGTGATAATGACCCAGATAATCTGTTTTAGTGATGTTGATTGAGGAATAAATATTGGCCCCAGGACACCGGGGATAACTCCCCTGCTCTTCTTCGAAATATTGCCATGGGATCTTTTACATCCACCTGAGAGAGCAGACGGGGCCTCGGTTTAATGTCTCATCCAAAAGATGGCACCTCCAACAGTGCAGTGCTCCCTCAGTACTGCCCCTCCGACAGTGCAGCACTCCCTCAGTATTGCCCCTCCGACAGTGCAGCGCTCCCTCAGTTCTGCCCCTCCGACAGTGCAGCACTCCCTCAGTATTGCCCCTCCGACAGTGCAGCGCTCCCTCAGTACTGCCCCTCCGACAGTGCAGCGCTCCCTCAGTACTGCCCCTCCGACAGTGCAGTGCTCGCTCAGTACTGCCCCTCCGACATTGCAGCACTCCCTCAGTACTGCCCCTCCGACAGTGCAGCACTCCCTCAGTATTGCCCCTCCGACAGTGCAGCACTCCCTCAGTATTGCCCCTCCGACAGTGTAGCACTCCCTCAGTACTGCCCCTCCGACAGTGCGGCGCTCCCTCAGTACTGCCCCTCCGACAGTGCGGCACTCCTTTAGTACTGCCCCTCCGACAGTGCGGCACTCCCTCAGTACTGCCCCTCCGACAGTGCAGCACTCCCTCAGTACTGCCCCTCCGACAGTGCGGCGCTCCCTCAGTACTGCCCCTCCGACAGTGCGGCACTGCTTTAGTACTGCCCCTCCGACAGTGCGGCACTCCCTCAGTACTGCCCCTCCGACAGTGCAGCACTCCCTCAGTACTGCCCCTCCGACAGTGCGGCGCTCCCTCAGTACTGCCCCTCCGACAGTGCGGCACTCCTTTAGTACTGCCCCTCCGACAGTGCGGCACTCCTTTAGTACTGCCCCTCCGACAGTGCGGCGCTCCCTCAGTACTGCCCCTCCGACAGTGCGGCGCTCCCTCAGTACTGCCCCTCCGACAGTGCGGCACTCCTTTAGTACTGCCCCTCCGACAGTGCAGCACTCCCTCAGCACTGCACTGGGAGTGTCAGCCTGGATTTTTGTGCTCAAATTCCTGGAGTGGGACTTGAACACACAACCTTGTGACTCAGAGGCGAGAGTGCTGCCCACTGAGCCACAGCTGACACAACATCAAACCCAAAGGCATTCGTTTCCTGGATAAACCTTCAGAAAAACTGAGCAAAACCAACAGGCTTTTTTTCTTTTACAAGACGTACACCTTACAGAGCAGACAGGCCCATCCAATGTCTGACACCCAATGTCCCAGAGGCTCCCAAATGGCTGATAATCCAGACTGTGTTATCATCAACAGCAACTAAAGTAAGAAGGCGCATTTCTATATCGCCTTTCATAAGCTCAGGACGTCCCAAAGCCCTTCTACTGGCAACGAAGTATGTTTGAAGTGTTGTCAATGTTGTAAAGGTGGAAATGTGGCAGACATATTGTGCACAATTATGTTCCATGGTTAAGTCACAAAATAGAGCAGACCTCAAGGGATCGAAGTTGTGTCCCGCCGTGTTTGAGGTGGTGAAAGCGCGCGACAGCTGATTTTACCGCCGAGTGTTGGGCGCGGGCTCCAACGGCCAAATTCAGGTTTTATGGCCAAAGATGAGAGAGTGCCGGTAACAGTGGCGTTACACAGTCACCCTCGGGGGGGAGCTCAGGGGGCTTCCCCAAACCCCCCACTCACAAACTTCCCCGACCCCCACACACACAAACTTCCCCGACCCCCCCACACACACAAACTTCCCCGACCCCCCACACACAAACCTCCCCGACCCCCACACACACACAAACTTCCCCGACCCCCACACACACACACACAAACTTCTCCGACCCCCCCACACACACACAAACTTCCCCGACCCCCACACACACAAACTTCCCCGACCCCCCCACACACACAAACTTCCCCGACCCCCCCCCCCACACACACACAAACTTCCCCGACCCCCGCACACACACACAAACTTCCCCGACCCCCGCACACACACACAAACTTCCCCGACCCCCGCAGACACAAACTTCTCCGACCCCCCCACACACACACAAACTTCCCCGACCCCCCCCCCCACACACACACAAACTTCCCCGACCCCCGCACACACACACAAACTTCCCCGACCCCCGCACACACACACAAACTTCCCCGACCCCCGCAGACACAAACTTCCCCGACCCCCCCACACACACACAAACTTCCCCGACCCCCGCAGACACAAACTTCCCCGACCCCCCCACACACACACAAACTTCCCCGACCCCCACACACACAAACTTCCCCGACCCCCACACACGCAAACTTCCCCGACCCCCCCACACACACAAACTTCCCCGACCCCCCCACACACAAACTTCCCCGACCCCCCCACACACACAAACTTCCCCGACCCCCCCACACACACAAACTTCCCCGACCCCCCCACACACACAAACTTCCCCGACCCCCCCACACACAAACTTCCCCGACCCCCCCACACACACAAACTTCTCCGACCCCCCCACACACACACAAACTTCCCCGACCCCCCCCCCCACACACACACAAACTTCCCCGACCCCCACACACACACAAACTTCCCCGACCCCCCCACACACACAAACTTCCCCGACCCCCACACACACAAACTTCCCCGACCCCCCACACACACACAAACTTCCCCGACCCCCCCACACACACAAACTTCCCCGACCCCCCCACACACACAAACTTCCCCGACCCCCACACACACACAAACTTCCCCGACCCCCACACACACAAACTTCCCCGACCCCCACACACACACAAACTTCCCCGACCCCCACACACACAAACTTCCCCGACCCCCCCACACACACAAACTTCCCCGACCCCCCCACACACACAAACTTCCCCGACCCCCCCACACACACAAACTTCCCCGACCCCCCACACACACACACAAACTTCCCCGACCCCCCCACACACACAAACTTCCCCGACCCCCCCACACACAAACTTCCCCCCCCCCCACACACACAAACTTCCCCGACCCCCCACACACACAAACTTCCCCGACCCCCCCACACACACAAACTTCCCCGACCCCCCCACACACACAAACTTCCCCGACCCCCCACACACACAAACTTCCCCGACCCCCACACACACAAACTTCCCCGACCCCCCCACACACACAAACTTCCCCGACCCCCCCACACACACAAACTTCCCCGACCCCCCACACACACACAAACTTCCCCGACCCCCCCACACACACAAACTTCCCCGACCCCCCCCCACACACACACACACAAACTTCCCCGACCCCCACACACACACAAACTTCCCCGACCCCCCCACACACACAAACTTCCCCGACCCCCCCACACACACAAACTTCCCCGACCCCCCCACACACACAAACTTCCCCGACCCCCACACACACACAAACTTCCCCGACCCCCCACACACACAAACTTCCCCGACCCCCACACACACACACAAACTTCCCCGACCCCCCACACACACAAACTTCCCCGACCCCCCCACACACACAAACTTCCCCGACCCCCCCACACACAAACTTCCCCGACCCCCACACACACACACACACAAACTTCCCCGACCCCCCCACACACACAAACTTCCCCGACCCCCCCCCCCCCACACACACACAAACTTCCCCGACCCCCCCACACACACAAACTTCCCCGACCCCCCACACACACACAAACTTCCCCGACCCCCCCCACACACACACAAACTTCCCCGACCCCCCCCCACACAAACTTCCCCGACCCCCCCCCACACACACAAACTTCCCCGACCCCCCACACACACACAAACTTCCCCGACCCCCCCACACACACACAAACTTCCCCGACCCCCCACACACACACAAACTTCCCCGACCCCCCCACACACAAACTTCCCCGACCCCCCACACACACACACACACAAACTTCCCCACTGACACAACTAATGAAAAGAAGATGCAATACTTAAAGAAAACAACTTACCCAGATCTCTGGGCGATTCCGCCCGATCCCCGCAATGTTGCCCCCATGTTTCCCGGGCAGTACGGGTGCCTTGCCGTTAAGCCTCGGTTACAAACCGAATATCGTGAGAGCAGCGCCAAGGGGGCGTGGCATGCTGGATGACGTCACCAGGTGGGTGGCGTAAGACGGCACAGTGTTACCTTCTGGCGCCTCCACCACACAGCCGACTGAATGTCTCCCGCGCCTTGGACACCGCTTAACACCTGCAGCAGAACTTTGCCACCTGTTAGCCGCCTAGCACCGGTGCTAACCGGCGGCGTTAGAAAAGGAATTTCCACCCCTCGGAGTCACGGAAGAGCTTGTGAATTGGCGCTCTATCGGTTTTGGAGCAGAATTGTTGGGGGTTCGATGGTCAAGGTACAAACTAATGCACAACATAGCAAACACAGGTCAACATGGAAACATAGAAATTTACAGCGTAGAAGGAGGCCATTTCGGCCCATCGTGTCCACGCCGGCCGACAAAGAGCCGCTCGGCCCTCGGTCAGCAGCCCTGAAGGTTACATATAAACCTATGAACAATGAACAATGACGGAAAGGCAAAGAGCACCCGGCCCAACCAGTCCTCCCCACACAACTGTGACACCCCTTACACTGAAATATTCTACACTCCATCCCAACTGGAGCCATGTGATCTCCTGGGAGAGGCAAAAACCAGATTAAAACCCAGGCCAATTGGGGGGAAAAATCTGGGAAAAGTCAAGTCCTCTGAATTCTTCAAAGCTGGAGTTGAACTTTTATACCTTTATATGCGAGGCTGGCTATCAATTATAGCTTACAGTGATAAAAACTGGAGAAAATGCCTCTACTTAAAATTCAATTCAATTTTATTAAGCAGTACCATCAAACCACCCAACGGCTATTCCACAGTCCGCAGAGTACAAACAAGCTAATATTAAAAACACTTGTAAAATCTCATTAAAATGCTCTTCAAATTACATGATAGGGAGGGGCGAGGCCATGGAGGGGTTTGAAAACACGGATGAGAATTTGTAAATCAAGGTGTTGCCGGACCGGGAGCCAATGTAGGTCAGCGAGCACATCATCATAGGCAGTCCCTCGAAATCGAGGAAGACTTGCTTCCACTCTAAAAGTGAGTTCTCGGGTGACTGTTCTCAGGAGTCCAATATGGGAATTACAGTCCCTGTCACAGGTGGGACAGACAGTGGTTGAGGGAAAGGGTGGGTGGGACAGGTTTGCCGCACGCTCCTTCCGCTGCCTGCGCTTGTTTTCTGCATGCTCTCGGCGACGAGACTCGAGGTGCTCAGCGCCCTCCCGGATGCACTTCCTCCACTTAGAGCGGTCTTTGGCCAGGGACTCCCAGGTGTCGGTGGGGGATGTTGCACTTTATCAGGGAGGCTTTGAGGGTGTCCTTGTAACGTTTCCTCTGCCCACCTGGGGCTCGTTTGCCGTGTAGGAGTTCCGAGTAGAGCGCTTGCTTTGGGAGTATCGTGTCAGGCATGCGGACAATGTGGCCCGCCCAACGGAGCTGGTCGAGTGTGGTCAGTGCTTCGATGCTAGGGATGTTGGCCTGAGCGAGGACGCTAACGTTGGTGCGTCTGTCCTCCCAGGGGATTTGCAGGATCTTGCGGAGATATTGCGGAGATGGGTGAGCGGGACTTGGTGCGAGTTAGAACTTGGGGCGGCTGAGTTTTGGATGAGTTTAAGTTTGTGGAGGGTGGAAGATGGGAGGCCGGCCAGGAGAGCGTTGGAATAGTCGGTTCTGGAGGCAACATACGACTTGCTTGATGCAGCACTGAAGGAGTAAATGTGTTGGCAAATGGAGGTGCTGTTACGGGTTGAGAAGCCAAAATGTCATTTGCAGGTGGGAAACGCACCTTTCACATCCAATCGGATGGATCACGCAGCCCGACAAACTGGTGAGCTGGTGTTTGGAAGTTTATAAACGCACAATGGAAGGACTTGCATTTATATAGCACCTTTCACCATCTCAGGACCTCCCAAAGCGCCTCCCAGGGTTAGACAGGGAGTTCCAGAGCTCAGGGTAGAGCAGCTGAAGCCAATGAAGCACCGTTAGAAGTGTGGTCACTCTTGTAATCTAGGAAACGCGACAGCCCATTTGCACACAGCAAGATCCCACAAATAGCAAGGAGCAGACAATCTTTTTTTTTAAAGTAATGTTGGTTGAGGGATAAATATTCACCATGGCGACCAGGGCGAATTGCCCTGACACCGCAAGACATCATTTCATAACATAAAGAGCTGAATGGCTTTCTCAATTAGACGGGAAAACAACACCCCGAAATAATCGATTGTGTTTGGCAGCTGTGAATCACACAGGGCGGATTTCCAGAAACAGATGAAGAGTTTTAATGTAAAGGTGCTAATCCAAAGCTTTTATAAAGACCCTCGAACATTGACGTACTTTCCTCCGAATCAATTATTCAACAATTGGATGGGATAAAAGCAGAGTTAGCTTTGCAATCCTCTCAGCCAAAGTGAATGATCAGGGGCTTGAAAATGTCACGAGCTGCTCCGAGCATTGTTCTGCCTCCCAGTGTGATCTGTGGGATGTGCGTACCTGCCTCTCAAGAAACTGTACACGGGCTTACCTTGATTCACAAAGCAGTGTTCAAAACACTTGAACGAAAGACTTGCATTTATATAGCGCCTTTCACCACCACCGGATGTCTCAAAGCGCTTTACAGCCAATGAAGTACTTTTGGAGTGTAGTCACTGTTGTAATGTGGGAAACGCGGCAGCCAATTTGTGCACAGCAAGCTCCCACTAACAGCGATGTGATAATGACCAGATAATCTGTTTTTGTTATGTTGATTGAGGAATAAATATTGGCCTCAGGACACCGGGGATATCTCCCCTGCTCTTCTTCGAAATAGCGCCATGGAGAGAGCAGACGGGGCCTCGATTTAACCTCTCATCCGAAAGATAGCATCTCTGACAGTGCAGCACTCCCTCAATACTGTCCCTCCGACAGTGCAGCACTCCCTCAGTACTGCTCCTCCGACAGTGCTGCACTCCCTCAGTACTGCCCGTCCGACAGTGCAGCACTCCCTCAGTACTGCCCCTCCGACAATGCAGCATTCCCTCAGTACTGCCCCTCCGACAGTGCAGCACTCCTTCAGCACTGCCCCTCCGACAGTGCAGTACTCCCTCAGCACTGGATTTTTTCTGCTCAGTGCAATGAATCATTCGTGGTGTTCCAAGTCTTTTATAACAGGAAGCAAATTACTGTCTGCTCTCAATTGATGTCTAAATATTGAAAAATCCTGCAACCTCATTATTGTGTTCCTTCAACAGATGAGGCTGTACACAGGGAGGTTAAAGAAACAGTGACCTCAATATTTATTAAGACACTCCAGAGTGAGGAACAGGCCTTAGGAGCCGGCTTATATACAGTGCTCCCAATAGATGCTAGGATCCCTTGGGACTTCAGGGGATGCGCTCCCTGATGGCAGAACATGGGAGTGGATGCTTTACAGATACACAACACTCACTAACTGAGCACCGATTCTCTCCACATCCTAAATTCCAACCGACACTAATTAAATCTGTCAGGCTTATGTCCTACGAAAAGAGTTTTGGGGCAATAACGTTTTCTAAACTCACAGTAAAAACATACGAAAAGGAGGAGGCCATTCAGCCCCTCCAGTCTCTTCCACCATTCAATGAGACCATCGCTGATCTATGACTAAACTCCATATCCGTTAATAACCTTGGCTCGCAAAAGCCCATCGATCTAAGATCGTGTATAACCAACTTGATCGCGTTTTTTGATGAGGTAACAGAGAGGGTTGATGAGAGTAATGCGATTGATGCGGTGTACGTGGATTTCCAAAAGGCGTTTGATAAAGTGCTACATAATAGGCTTGGCAGCAAAGTTGAAGCCCATGGAATAAAAGGGACAGAGGCAGCATGGATACGGAATTGGCTCAGTGACAGGAAACAGAGAGAGTGGTGAAAGGTTGTTTATCGGACTGGAGGAAGGTATACAGAGATGTTCCCCAGGGCTCGGTACTGGGACCAGTGCTTTTCTTGATATATATTAATGACCTGGATGTAGGTGTACAGGGCACAATTTCAACATTTGCAGATGGCACAAAACTTGGAAGTATAGTGACCAGTGAGGAGGGTGGTGATAGACTTCAGGAGGACACAGGCTGGTGCAATGGGCGGGCACGGGGCAGATGGAATTTAACGCAGAAAGGTGTGAAGTGACACATTTTAACGGAAAGAATGAGGAGAGGCAATATAAACTAAAGGGTACAATCCTAAAGGGGGTGCACGAACGGAGAGACCGGGGGGTATATGGGCACAAATCGTTGAAGGTGGCAGGGCAGGTTGAGAAGGCTGTTAAAAAAAGCTTACGGGATCCTGGGCTTCATAAATAGAGGCATAGAGTACAAAAGTGTGGAGATTATGATGAACCTGTATAAAACACTGGTTTGGCCCCAGCTGGAGTATTGTGTCCAATTCTGGGCCCCGCACTGTAGGAAGGATGTGAAGGCCTGAGAGAGGGAGCAGAAAAGATTTACGAGAATGGTCCCAGGGATGAGGGACTTCAGTGACGTGGATAGACTGGAGAAGCTGGGGTTGTTCTCCTTCGAGCAGAGAAGGTTGAGAGGAGATTTGATCGAGGGGTTCACAATGATGAGGGGTCTGGACAGAGTAGATAGAGAGAGAAACTGTTCCCATTGGTGGAAGGGTTGGGAACCAGAGGACACAGATTTAAGGCGATTGGCAGAAGAACCAAAGGCGACATGAGGAAAAACATTTTTACGCAGCGAGTGGTTAGGATCTGGAATGCGCTGCCTGAGAGGGTGATGGAGGCAGACTCCATCGTGGCTTTCAAAAGGGAGTTGGATAAGTATCTGAAGAAAAAACATTTGCAGGGCTACGGGGAAAGGGCAGCCAATTTGCGCACAGCAAGCTCCCACAAACAGCAATGTGATAATGACCAGATAATCTGTTTTAGTGATGTTGATTGAGAGATCGATATTGGCCCCAGGACACCGGGGAGAACTCCCCTGCTCTTCTTCGAAATAGTGTCCATGAGATCTTTTACATCCACCTGAGAGAGCAGACAGGGCCTCGGTTTAACGTTACTATTGCAGTGTAAGCGAGGGTCTATCGCAGCCCATTGTGAGCCTGAGTGTCCAGCCAGAAAGATTCACTAAATGGGTAAAGAATCATCATTAGAATCATAGAAATTTACAGCACGGAAGGAAGCCATTCGACCCATCGTGTCCACGCCGGCCGACAAAGAGCTATCCAGCCTAATCCCACTTTCCAGCTCATGGTCCGTAGCCCTGTAGTTTACGGCACTTCAAGTGCACATCCAGGTACTTTTTAAATGTGGTGAGGGTTTCTGCCTCTACCACCCTTTCAGGCAGTGAGTTCCAGACCCCCACCACCCTCTGGGTGAAGAAATTTCTCCTGAATTCCCTATTGGATTTATTAATGACTATCTTATATTTATGACCTCTAATTTTTGACTCCACTACAAGTGGAAACAATTTCTCTACATCTACCCAATCGAACCCTTTCATTTTCTTAAAGATATCAGGTCGCCCCTCAGCCTTCTCTTTTCTAGCGAAGAAAGGCCCAGCCTACTCAATCATTCCTGAGAGTTATAACCTCTCCGTTCTGGTATCATCCTCGTAAATCTTTCTTTTGCTCCTTCTCCAGTCCCTCTGCATCCTTTTTATAATATGGAGACCAGAACTGTTCACAGAACTCCAAGTGTGGTCACACCAAAGTTCTGTACAAGTTTAGCATAACTTCTCTGCTGTACAATTCTCTCCCTCTAGAAGTGAACGCCAGTGCTTGGTGTGTTTTATTTTAATGGCCGTGCGCCACCACTTTTAGGTTATACTGTTAAATCCATATTTCATGGTCTGTTGGTAGAAGTCAAAGATTTAACATAGGCCCAGTTTTACACAGGTGCAAGCTCATGAATTCTGAATTAAAAACAAAACTTGCATTTATATAGAGCCTTTAACAGAGTAAAACGTCCCAAGGCCTTTCACAGGAGCGTTATTAAACAAAATTTGACACCAAGCCGCATAAGGAGATATTAGGACAGGTGACCAAAAGCTTGGTCAAGGTTTTAAGGGACATCTTAAAGGCGTACAGTGAGGTGGAGAGATGGATAGGTTTAGGGAAGGAATTCCAGGGCTTAGAGCCCAGGCAGCAGAAGGCACGGCCTCCAATGGGGGAGTGAAGGGAAATGGGAGATGGACAAGAAACCAGAGTTCGGCAGCGCAGAGATTTCGGAGTGTTGTAGGGCTGGAGGGGGCTACAGAGATAGGGAGGGGTGAGGCGATGGAGGTACCTTAACTCAAAAGAAAATAATTTGCGCTTATATAACACCTTATCACATCACTCAGGAATATCCCAAAGCTTTTCACGTATAGTGAGTCATATTATATTTCCGGAAGGATCGAGAACCAGAGGACACAGATTTAAGGCGATTGGGAGAAGAACCAAAGGCGACATGAGGGAAAAAAATGTTTACGCAGCGAGTGGTTAGGATCTGGAATGCGCTGCCTGAGAGGGTGATGGAGGCAGACTCAATCGTGGCTTTCAAAAGGGAGTTGGATAAGTAGCTGAAGGAAAAAAAAATTGTCAGGCTACAGGGAAAGGGCGGGGGGAGTGGGACTGGCTGAGGTGCTCTTGCAGAGAGCCGGCACGGGCTCGACGGGCCGAATAGCCTCTGTCTGTGCTGTAACACTTCTCAGCATCAGCATCATCATCATAGGCAGTCCCCCGGAGTCGAGGGAGACTTGCTTCCACACCAAAACGAGTTCTCAGGTGACTGATGAGACCAATGCGGGATCTACAGTCTCTGTCACAGGAGGGACAAACAGTGGTTGAAGGAAAGGGTGAGTGAGACAGGTTTGCCGCACGTTCCTTCTGCTGCCTGCGCTTGTTTTCTGCATGCTCTCGGCGATGAGTCTCGAGGTGCTCAGCGCCCTCCCGGATGCTTTTCTATCATTTTCGGTGGTCTTTGGCCAGGGACTCCCAGGTGTCGATGGGGATGTTGCACTTTATCAGGGAGGCTTTGAGGGTGTCCTTGTAACGTTTCCTCTGCCCACCTGGGGTTCGCTTGCCGTGTCGGAGTTCCGAGTAGAGCGCTTGCTTTGGGAGTCTCGCGTCGGGCATGCGGACAATGTGGCCTGCCCAACGGAGCTGGTCGAGTGTGGTCAGTGCTTCGATGCTGGGGATGTTGGCCTGATCGAGAACACTGACGTTGGTGCGTCTGTCCTCCCAGGGGATTTGCAGGATCTTGCGGAGACATCGTTGGTGGTATTTCTCCAGCGATTTGAGGTGCCTGCTGTACATAGCCCATGTCTCTGAGCCATATTCTATGATTCTATTATGTGGGTGTTTCAGGATTTCAGACTGTGTTACCACAGCCGAGGCCCTCCTGCCTAGACGACAAAGTTACGGTTCTTTCAAACTGTCCCTCATCACATTCGGCTCGTCCATTTTACATTCAGTCCTTGATTGTAAAATTCCCATCCTTGTTTCCAAATCGCTCCATCGCCCTCGTCCCACCCTATCTCTGGAATCTCCTCCAGCCCCCACAACCCTCCCGAGATCTCTGCGCTCCTGCAAGTCTGACCTCTTGCGCATCCCCGAGTTTAACTGGTGCACCATCGATGGCCGTGCCTTCAGCTGCCTGAGCCCCAAGTTCTGGAATTCCCTCCCTAAACCTCTCCGCCTCTCTCTCCCCCTGTAGGACGCTCCTGCTGTTTGTGGGAGCTTGCTGTGCGCGGGCTGGATGCCGGGCTTTGCCCACGTTGCAGCGGGATGCTTCATTGGCTGTGAAGCGCTTTGAGACGTCCGGTGGTCGTGAAAGGCGCTACATAAATGCAAGTCTTTCTTTTTTTCTTTCTTAAAACCTACCTCTTTGACCAAGCTTCTGGTCTTCTATCCTATTGGCCCAGAGATCCCGGTCGGCTGCTTCCCGCGGGCGATCTGGTGAAAAACTTTTTTAAAAAGCACGTCCACGCGAGTTCTCGGTCCTGAGGCCTCCGCTGACTGCGCATCGTAACGCGTGCACGTCAGGACATGCGCAGGGCAGGAGCTGCAGTCACATGGCTCTGGGCAGCCAATCAGGTCAAGTATGTTCTCATTCATAATAATGGGAACTCTGTCAGTTGGACTTCCCATTGTTATGAATGAGAAACAGCCCCAAACACACAAAACACTAATAAAAAATAGAAAAACTACACTACATATTTAACATTTATTTAAATGAAAGTTATTTATGTATTATTAAAAATATATATTTTTCCGATTTTTAAAAAAGTTTTTTTTAATTACATTTTAAAATAAATTTAATGTAGTTTTAAAAATAAAATGTGTTTTTTTAATTATATTTTTTATGTTTTAAGTGTGTTTTAAAAATCTTACGCCTGTAAAAGTAGGTTATGCGCCTGCTTTTATCAGGCCCAAGAGTTTTCAGGACAGGTCTGGGTAAATCCCACAACCTTGCCCGTTCAAATGTCCTGGCTGCCGAGATACGGAAGATCTATCAAGCTCCAGATCGGAAAAGCCGGTTTTCAGCGCATGCGCATTGTGTGCTGAAAACCGGCTTTTGCGATGCCTTCCCGGGTCCGTACGCACTCCGTACACACCCGGTACATACCCGGTACACACCCCGTACACACTCTGTACACACTCTGTACACACTCCGTGCACATCCCGTACACACTCCGTACACACTCACTACACATTCTGTACACACTCCGTACACACTCACTACACACTCACTACACACTCCGTACACACCCGTACACATTCCGTACACACTCACTACACATTCACGACACACTCACTACACACTCTGTACACACCACGCACACGCCCCATACACATTCCGTACACACTCCGTACACACACCGTACACACCCCGTACACACATCTTACGCACCCACCCCATACACACCCTGTACGCACCCCATACGCACCCCGTACGCACCCCATACGCACCCCGTACGCACCCCGTACACACTCTGTACACACCCCGTACAGACCCGGGAGGCCGGCATTTCTGCCCCAATCTCTCTCCATGTGGCTCGTTGTCAGATTCGGTCCCTTGTGTCCTTTTCTCCAATTCCCGGCAGCGAGCCGGCACAAAGGGCAGGAGGCTGCCCGGAGACATGGAAGCAAAACGGAAAGCTGCCGTGAATAACAGAAAGACGGCAGCAGAGAACGGCAGCCACTTACTGGGAGACGATGAACGGAAAATTGAAGGCAAAGAAACAACAGGAAAATAACCTTTTCATAAAACCAATTATTGTATTTTTGTTTTTGTAAGCGCCTTAAGGTGTTTTACAACGTTACGACTGTGTTAGTGTCAGTTGTGGCTCAGTGGGTAGCGCTCTCGCGTCTCTGAGTCAGAAGGTCGTGGGTTCAGGTGCCACTCCAGAGACTTGACCACAATCCAGGCTAGCACTCCAGTACAATACTGAGTGAGTGCTACACTGTCAGAGGGGCAGTACTGAGGGAACGCTGCACTGTTGGAGGGGCAGTACTGAGGGAGTGCTACACTGTCAGAGGGGCAGTACTGAGGGAGTGCTGCACTGTCGGAGGGGCAGTACTGAGGGAGCGCTGCACTGTCGGAGGTGCAGTACTGAGGGAGCGCTGCACTGTCGGAGGGGCAGTACTGAGGGAGTACTGCACTGTCGGAGGGGCAGTGCTGAGGGAGTGCTGCACTGTCGGAGGGGCAGTACTGAGGGAGCACTGAACTGTCAGAGGTGCTGTCTTTCCGATGAGACGTTAAACCGAAGCCCCATCTGTTCTCTCAGGTGGGACGTAAAAGATCCCACGGCACTATTTCAAAAAAATGTTCTCCTCGGTGTCCTGGCAAATATTTATCCCTCTACCAGCATCACTATAATGCTCACAGGTTTGTAGAGCTGTTGCGGGGGGCACTCGATCTAATGTTTATTTTGTCCCCCCCCGCCAAAAGAGTAGTAGAGCTGTTGCCACTATTTATCGGGGACTTGGCCTGGATGGAGCAGTCCTTGCAATAAATTTTTAAGCCGGTTCACGGGCTCCCAGGCCGCCTGCAATTTCTGCGGTCTGGAGGAGTCCGTGTTCCACGTTTTTACTGAATGTACGAGGTTGCAGCCCCTGTTCCATTATTTAAAGGGGCTGCTCCTCAATTTCTGGCTGCACTTCAGTCCCACACTCCTGATCTTTGGGCACCCTGTGCGGAGGGGAGCGGGTAGGTCCGAGGGCCTCCTTGTAGGACTGCTCCTGGGCACGGCCAAGGGGGCCATCAGCCGGTCCAGGCAGCGGGCGGTAGACGGGGTCGTTCAGCCTGACTGCCTGCCTCTCTTCCACAGTTACATCCAGGCCAGGGTGTCCCTGGAGATGGAGCACGCGGTGTCCACCAGTACGCTCGCGGCCTTCCGCAAGAGGTGGGCGCCGGAGGGACTGGAGTGCATCATCATCCCCGGCAACCAAATTTTGATTTGATTTAATTTCCAAAATGTAATTTGTTTATTAAGTCGGTTTTAGTGCCCCCTCCCCCTCCTTTTAGCCAGGGGGCACTTATAATTTGTGTGATGGTGCCCTCAAAAAAAAACATGGGGGCACTTGTTTGAAAATTTCTGTTTTAGTGCCAGAATGCAGGGGAGCATTTGAGTTAACGATTTATGTTTTAACAGATTACAACAAAATAGTTGTAGAGCTGTTGACGGCCAATGCTATCGAGTCGCTAAAAACAGTGCTGGGCCCTGACTCCGTTAGGTGCGTCGTGGAGGCTCAAGCATGTGGGGAGATCCCGTCCGAACTGACCCCCTTCTGGACAGAATTCCTCATCGGCGCCAAGCCCCAAAACCTCCCTTGAGAGCCGACGCCTCACAACTTGAGCCTCCTCGGGGATATCCCCTCCGTGCCTTTCAGTTCTGTGGGGAGGGGATTCCTGTATGGTCTGCTCCTGCACACTCTCCATTTTACCATCCTCGTCTGTCGTCCGGACACACCATGGCGCACCATCTTGCCGTCCGGAGGAGGCGGGGCTCCTCAATGGAGTGCTCTCTACATGGGAGTCACCCGCTTATTTATTGAGGACTTGGCCTGGAGGGTGGTGCACAGGGCAGTCCCGTGCAATAGGTTTTTAAGCCGGTTCACGGGCTCCCAGGCCGCCTGCAATTTCTGCGGTCTGGAAGAGTCCGTGTTCCATGTTTTTATGGAATGCGCGAGGTTGCAGCCCCTGTTCCAATATCTGAAGGGGTTGCTCCTCAATTTCTGGTTGCACTTCAGTCCCACGCTCCTGATCTTTGGGCACCCTGTGCGGAGGGGAGCGAGCAGGTCGGAGGGCCTCCTCGTAGGACTGCTCCTGGGCACGGCCAAGGGGGCCATCAGCCGGTCCAGGCAGCGGGCGGTCGAGGGGGTCGTTCAACCTGACTGCCTGCCTCTCTTCCGCTCTTACATCCGGTCCAGGGTGTCCTTGGAGATGGAGCACACGGTGTCCACCAGTACGCTCGCGGCCTTCCGTGAGAGGTGGGCGCTGGAGGGACTGGAGTTCATCGTTACCCCCGGCAACCAAATTTTAATTTGATTTAAGTTTACTGTCTAATGTTCAATTTGTTTAAGTCTGTTGGTTTTAGTGCCCCCCCCCTTTAATTGGGGGCACTCGTATTAAAGTTTGCAACAAAATAGTCGTAGAGCTGTTGAGCTATGAGTGGCTTAGCCAGTCACGTGATGTTCACAAGACTCAATAAAACCCCAGCCAGTTGGGTTCGGGGGATCCACGATGAGGTATGCAGTTGTGAGCCCGGTGGATGAACTGGTAATGTGTCGTGTGATTGTTAAATCTTTGTTAATAAACCAACTAGTTCTTAATAGCAATGTGTTGCTGTGAATTCTTAAGCAAAGAACCCATGAAGCAAATACATTACAATCACTAAAACATCTGGTCATTATCGCATTGCTATTAGTGGGAGCTTTCTGTGCGCAAAATGTCTCCCGCATTTCCCACATTACAACAGTGACTACACTCCAAAAGCAGTTCATTGGCTGTAAAGTGCTTTGAGGCCTCCTGAGGTTATGAAAAGCGCTATATCAACACAAGTCTATTTATTTTACGTTACAGGTGTGGTATAAATGTCCGTGGCTGTTGCCCTGTCAGGAGGTTGGTTTAAATGTTGCATTGAGGCCAAACAACTGTATGCCCAAAGCGTCAGGCCCTTTTCGAAACGTTATACAAGAGACGATTTATCGAGTGGCTGGCTCGTTATGAAATCGCAGGCACCAGTGAATCCTGTGGTCTGTGCTCACAGTCTCTCGATACGAGAGCGGCTGGCTTCTTTGTTGGAGATCAGCCCTATACACGACACTAATCAAATCGAGTTTGAAATTACCCACAACCTATTTTGGCAGCGCCAGATATCCTGCTGAATATCTTGTGCATCAAATGAGTCCTGTTTAAAAATAGTCATACACCAGCACATCCTGTCTAAGTGTCGAGTGGCCCAGGTAATTAACTGTTTCTTCTTGAACATCTTATGTGCACCTGTGGAAATCAGCCCCTGATTCAGAATACTAAATTCTCTGTCCTCTAAAAATTCTCTGAAGAATATAATTGCAAATGGGAAAAGGTGGTGCACTCCTATTTACTATTCTGGGTAATCTCTCCATGTTCTGTAACTTCTCTCTCTCTATATATATATATATCCTCTCTCTCTCGGTCACTGCTGTTCCCCCTCAGTCTGTCTCTCTCGCTCTCTCACACTCTCGTAGGGTTGCCAATTCTCCAGGGGTTGTTCTGGAGGCTTCAGGGATTGAAGATTGATCTCCAAGAGACGACAAAGGATTACACGGCATTTACAGCACAGAATCAGGCCATTCGCAGCTCCGTGCCGGGGTTTATGCTCCACACCAGCCCCCTCCCACCCCTCTTCATCTCACCCTCTCACCATATCCTTCTATTCCTTTCTCCCGCGTGTGTTTATTCAGCCTCCCCTTAAATGCATTTACGCTATTCACCTCAACCCCTCCTTGTGGCAGTGAGTTCCACATTCTGACCACTCCCTTGGTAAAGAAGTTTCTCCTGAATTCCTTGTTGGATGTATTAGTGACCGTCCTATATTGACGGCCTCTGGTGTTGATTCTTACTGTGTATCCTGAGGAATTGTTGGATTATCAGCAAAGGCCTGGCTTGTACGACGGTTAATTCCGTCTCCAGACTAATCAATCTTCTCACCAACTACAGACAACTTATATTTATGGCCCCGTAGTTCAGGACTCACTCACAAGTGGAAACATCTTCCCTATGCCTGCTCGATCAAACCCTTTCATTATCTTAAATACCTCTATCGGATCGCCCCCCCCCCACACCTTCTCGGGAGTCTAGGATTATGGGGAGCGGGCAGGGAAGTGGAGTTGAGGCCAGGATCAGATCAGCCATGACCGTATTAAATGGCGGAGCAGGCTCGAGGGCCCTTTCCTGATGGGGACAACTGCTCTGTTCTGGTATTAGCCTAGACACTGCTGTAATCAAACCAGGCCGAAACATCATCGGGACACCCAAAGAAAATTCTATCTTTCTTTCATTTTTGTTGGACATTTTTGTTCATTAGTTATAAGAAATATTTGAGTTGGGAACTCATCATAGGTGGTCCCTCGTATCGAGGATGACTTGTTTCCACGCCAAAAAGGGATGAGTTCATAGATGTTTCAATGAAGGACCTAATATTCCAGGTCCTGAACTACATCCTGAAGGGTGGAAGATGCCTGTGGGTGGATTTTTTTAACGTGGGGTGACCGTTGCACACCAGCCACCACACGGGGCTTGACAGAGCGAGGTCTTGGTCCAGTGGCAAGGGTTAACCAGGACGACTGGAGACCTGCTCTGCTGCACAGACCTGGTGCGCCCGCACATATCGCAGTGTGGGCCGGGCCCGTGCTGCTCCCTGGGCCCTCGCCTCTCCTGGGCCCCAATCACATCCATCAAACAATCTCTCGCTGTACCTGCCCACGCTCCAATCACCGACCTGGACATTGATGACGTCACTCTTCGCTGCCGTTGCCCTCCTGCGCCAGCTCGCGTTGTACATTGTAGTGGCCGTCACGCTGCACCCGGGCCACCGTACCTCCACTCCGTTTATGGCCCCGACCTGCCGCTGGTGTTCTCACGCAGGTCGGGGCCATAAAAGGAGCGGAAGTGCGGCAGCCTGGTGGCAGCGAGTTGGGAACGAGGGCTGCGTGACTGGTCGGGGCAGTTGGAGGTGGCGGTCATGTGATGAAATCTCCAGGAATACATCCGACCGGAATTGGCAACCCCTTCTCTCTCTCTCTCTCTCTCTCTCTCTCTCTCTCTCCCTTTTTCTCTCCCCAACTGATTCCACATTGCCCGTAACGGCTGACCTCGGCAAGGAGCACCACCCCGGGAAATTACAGGCGGCACTCCCGCTGTGATATCTTCGTTCCGACATCACAAACACGGCAACTACAAAGATGGCACTACCGAAAACTTGTCGGGTGACCTTGTCACGTGACACTTTTATTGCGTTGACAGCAGCCGTTGCATTACCACAGTAGTGCGCTCGGTCTGCGCAGCCCCCAGAATGTGAGCACCATCAGAGCAGGCCAGGGGGTGGAAGGAACAGTGTGGCGACATACCACTCCAGGGAGCAACACGTGCTGGAGCTGGAGAGCAACGGGCGAAGACGGCAACAGGATTGGACGTCACCAAGGTCCAGGTCTCTGATTGGAGCGCGGGCAGGTACAGCAGGAGCGGCGAGGTCAGGTCGAAGGAGCGGCGAGAGATCGTGGAGGGATGTGACCGGGACCCAGGAGAGGCGAGGGCCCAGGGGGCAGCACGGACCCAGCCCACACTGCGACATGTGTGCGCACTAGGTCCGTGCAGCAGAGCTGGTCTCCAGTCGTCCTGGTTAACCCTTGCCACTGGACCAAGACCTGGCTCTGTCACGCCCGTGTGGTGGCTGGTGTGCAACGGTCACCCCACGTTAAAAAAATCCACCCACAGGCATCTTCCAACCCTTCAGGATGCAGTTCAGGATCTGGAATATTAGGTCCTTCATTGAAACACCTGTGAACTTTTTGGCGTGGAAGCAAGTCATCCTCGATTCGAGGGACTGCCTATGATGATGATGACTAGGGGGAGCTCTATATTACATCCGCCATTTCCCAAACTGTGCCTGTAAAGTCCTTACTCTACAGCATGAAACCACACGAGGCACATTCTGGGGACAAGGTCACTCCGTGACCTCAACTCTTTATTCACAGGACTCCACAAGTGATGACCTTGTGTGGGACCTCCCTTTTTATACCTGTGTGATCAGGCAAGGAGTGTCTCCCACAAGTTCACCCCTTGTGGTCAAGGTGTGCATCTAGGTCGTGTGTATACAGTAATACAGTGGTGTTACATAGAGGTTACATACATGACATCACCTCCCCCCCCCCCCCCCAACGTCTTGTTAGGATCATAGATTTAGTCTTTCGGGTGGTCTACGCTCCATCGTGGAACGCCGCAGTTGGGGCTCTGGTTGTTGGACACTGACGCGAGTGTCTGTCACCTGTGGTGGTTCCGGCCTGACCGCAGGGACTGTGCATTCTTCTGATTGCTCTTGTTGCTCGTTCACTGGCGGTGTTGTGAGCTCCATCTCATGGTCTTCTTCAGGTTCCTCCGTGTCGATGCTGAGCCTTTTTTTTACTTGGTCGAGATGCTTACGGCATATCTGCCCATTGTTGAGTTTTACCACGATGACCCTATTCCCCTCTTTGTCAATTACAGTGCCCTCAAGCCATTTGGGCCCCATGGCGTGATTGAGGACGAAAACAGGATTATTTATTTCTATACATCTCCCCCTCGAATTACGGTCATGGTACTCGTTTTGTGACTTGCGCTTGCCCTCAACTATGTCGCTCAGGACTGGATGAATGAGGGACAACCGAGTTTTGAGTGTCCGTTTCATTAGTAGCTCTGCAGGCGGGACCCCCGTGAGCGAGTGCGGTCAGGATCTATAGGCCAGCAGGAGACGCGATAGGTGGCATTGTAGGGAGGGTTCTTGAATCCTGAGCATACCTTGCTTAATAATTTGGACCGCACGTTCTGCCTGGCCATTGGAGGCCGGCTTGAACGGCGCAGTCCTGACGTAGTTGATGCCATTGCCCGATATAAACTCCCGGAATTCGTAGCTTGTGAAGCATGGGCCATTATCACTAACCAGGATGTCCGGCAAGCCATTGGTTGCAAAGATCGCACGTAGGCTTTCCACGGTGGTGGATGACGTGCATGAATTCAGAATGATGCACTCGATCCATTTCGAGTACGCATCTACCACAATAAGGAACATCTTTCCCATGAACGGGCCCGCGTAGTCAACATGAATGCGTGACCATGGCCTGGTGGGCCAGGGCCACGGGCTGAGTGGGGCCTCCCTGGGGGCATTACCCAGCTGGGCACACGTCATGCACCTGCGAACACAAGTATTCACTAAGGAGGACACAAACAACCTTCCGGATATAAAAGGGGTCGGAGGGTCTAGTAAGGAGGAGGAACTGAGGGAAATCTTTATTAGTCGGGAAATTGTGTTGGGGAAGTTGATGGGATTGAAGGCCGATAAATCCCCAGGGCCTGATGGACTGCATCCCAGAGTACTTAAGGAGGTGGCCTTGGAAATAGCGGATGCATTGACAGTCATTTTCCAACATTCCATTGACTCTGGATCAGTTCCTATCGAGTGGAGGGGAGCCAATGTAACCCCACTTTTTAAAAAAGGAGGGAGAGAGAAAACAGGGAATTATAGACCGGTCAGCCTGACCTCAGTAGTGGGTAAAATGATGGAATCAATTATTAAGGATGTCATAGCAGCGCATTTGGAAAATGGTGACATGATAGGTCCAAGTCAGCATGGATTTGTGAAGGGGAAATCATGCTTGACAAATCTTCTGGAATTTTTTGAGGATGTTTCCAGAAAAGTGGACAAAGGAGAACCAGTTGATGTGGTATATTTGGACTTTCAGAAGGCTTTCGACAAGGTCCCACACAAGAGATTAATGTGCAAAGTTGAAGCACATGGGATTGGGGGTAGTGTGCTGACGTGGATTGAGAACTGGTTGTCAGACAGGAAGCAAAGAGTAGGAGTAAATGGGTACTTTTCAGAATGGCAGGCAGTGACTAGTGGGGTACCGCAAGGTTCTGTGCTGGGGCCCCAGCTGTTTACATTGTACATTAATGATTTAGACGAGGGGATTAAATGTAGTATCTCCAAATTTGCGGATGACACTAAGTTGGGTGGCAGTGTGAGCTGCGAGGAGGATGCTATGAGGCTGCAGAGTGACTTGGATAGGTTAGGTGAGTGGGCAAATGAACGGCAGATGAAGTATAATGTGGATAAATGTGAGGTTATCCACTTTGGTGGTAAAAACAGAGAGACAGACTATTATCTGAATGGTGACAGATTAGGAAAAGGGAAGGTGCAACGAGACCTGGGTGTCATGGTACATCAGTCATTGAAGGTTGGCATGCAGGTACAGCAGGCGGTTAAGAAAACAAATGGCATGTTGGCCTTCATAGCGAGGGGATTTGAGTACAGGGGCAGGGAGGTGTTGCTACAGTTGTACAGGGCCTTGGTGAGGCCACACCTGGAGTATTGTGTACAGTTTTGGTCTCCTAATTTGAGGAAGGACATTTTTGCTATTGAGTCAGTGCAGCGAAGATTCACCAGACTGATTCCCGGGATGGTGGGACTGGCCTATCAAGAAAGACTGGATCAACTGGGCTTGTATTCACTGGAGTTCAGAAGAATGAGAGGGGACCTCATAGAAACGTTTAAAATTCTGATGGGTTTAGACAGGTTAGATGCAGGAAGAATGTTCCCAATGTTGGGGAAGTCCAGAACCAGGGGTCACAGTCTAAGGATAAGGGGTAAGCCATTTAGGACCGAGATGAGGAGAAACTTCTTCACCCAGAGAGTGGTGAACCTGTGGAATTCTCTACCACAGAAAGTAGTTGAGGCCAATTCACTAAATATATTCAAAAGGGAGTTAGATGAAGTCCTTACTATTCGGGGGATCAAGGGGTATGGCGAGAAAGCAGGAATGGGGTACTGAAGTTTCATGTTCAGCCATGAACTCATTGAATGGCAGTGCAGGCTAGAAGGGCTGAATGGCCTGCTCCTGCACCTATTTTCTATGTTTCTATGTTTCTATGAATCAATTCCAGGCCACCAAACGTGTGACCGGGCAATGGCCTTCATCAGCACAATGTCTGGGTGCTCGCTGTGGAGTTCCCTGATGAATGCCTCCCTCCCCTTCTGGGGTATAACTACCCGGCTGCCCCATAGTAGGCAGTCGGCTTGGATGGAGAGCTCATCCATCCGTCTGTGGAACGGTCTGACCTCCTCAGGGCATGCTCCATGTGCGGGCGCCCAATCCCCAGTCAGGAAACATTTCTTAATCAGGGATAAGAGGGGATCTCTGTTTGTCCAGATTTTGATCTGGTGGGCTGTGATGGAGGAGCCTGCGCTGTCAAAGGCATCGACAGCCATGACCATCTCAGCGCTTTGCTCCGCTGCCCCCTCAGTGGTGGCCAGTGGAAGCCTGCTGAGCGCGTCAGCGCAATTTTCAGTGTCAGGCCGGTGCCGGATGGAGTAGTCATAAGCAGCCAGCGTGAGAGCCCATCGCTGTATGCGAGCTGATGAGTTGCATTGACAGCCTTACTGTCTGACAACAGGGATGTTAATGGCTTGTGGTCCTTCTCTAATTCAAACTTCCTACTAAAGAGATATTGATGCATTTTTTTTTAAACCACAGACACATGCAAGCGCTTCTTTCTCGACCATCCCATATCCCCGTTCTGCTTGAGAGAGCGACCTGGAGGCATAAGCCACAGGTTGTAGTTGACTCTCAGCATTGCCCTGCTGCAACACGCACCCAACCCCATAGGATGCATCACATGTCAGAACCAATTTTTTACAGGGGTCGTACAGGGTCCGATCAAAAGCCCGTTCCTGACAGTCCCCCCAAAATCAATCGCAACCCTGACGCAGGAGCACATGTAGCGGCTCCAACAACGTGCTCAAGTTCGGCAGAAAGTTCCCGAAATAGTTCAACAGTCCCAGGAATGAACGCAACTCCGATGTGTTGCAGGGCCTGGGTGCTCGTCGAATCGCCTCTGTTTTGGATTCGGTGGGCCGAATCCCACTGCAGCAACCCTCCTGCCCAGAAACTCAACCTCAGGAGCTAGGAACACACATTTAGACTTCTTGAGTCGCAGGCCTACCCGGTCCAGTCGGTGTAGCACCTTCTCCAGGTTGTGGAGATGTTCCTCGGTGTCTCGATCCGTGATGAGGATGTCGTCCTGGAATACGATCGTTCCAGGAATGGATTTAAGCAGGCTTTCCATGTTTTGTTGAAAAATTGCGGCCGCTGATCGAATGCCAAACGGGCACCTGCTGTAAACGAACAGTCCCTTGTGCCTGGTGATGGTGGTCAGTAGTTTGGATTCGTCGGCCAGTTCCTGGGTCATATAGGCTGAAGTGAGGTCCAACTTGGTGAACAGCTTGCTGCCTGCCAGTGTGGCGAAGAGGTCTCGGGGGCGGGTATTGATCTTGTAGGGACACCCGATTGATGGTGGCCTTGTAGTCGCCACAGATCCTGACAGAGTCATCCGCTTTTAGGACGGGAATGATGGGGCTCGCCCAGTCGCTGAATTCAACAGGTGACATGATGCCCTCTCTCAACAGCCGGTCCAATTCACTCTCGATTTTTTCCCACATCACATACGGCATCGCTCTGGCTTTGTGGTGCACTGGCCTGGCGTCCGGGGTGATGTGTATCACTACTTTTGTGCCTTTGAAAGTCCTGACGCCAGGTTGGAATAGTGAATCAAATTGTTGTAGGACTTGTGAGCACGAACTTCGCTCCACAGATGACATTGCGTGAACATCCCCCCATTTCCAGTTCATCTCGGCTAACCAGCTCCTCCCAACAGTGCGGGATCATTGCCCGGGACAATCCAGAGCAGCAGCCGATTCACTAACCCATTGTGTGTGACAGCCAACATTGCACTGCCTAGCACCGGAATGATTTCTTTAGTGTAAGTCCGTAATTGTGTCTCAATACGTGCTAATTTGGGTCTGCTGGCTTTAAGTGGCCATAGCTTCTCAAATTGCTGAATGCCCATGAGTGACTGGCTGGCCCCAGTGTCCAGCTCCATGCATACAGGGATACCGTTTAATAAAACCCTCATCATCATTGGTGGCGTTTTGGTGTATGAACTGTGAATATTCGCCACATGGACCCGCTGAACATCGGCGTCCATCGATTTGCCCCAAAAGTCATCCTGCCTCAAAGAACCCTCTTCTGGTCCATCCGCCTCATATATTAGTCTGGTTGCAGGCTTCCTGCACATTCGAGCTAAGTGGCCACTGAGATTCAGTTCCTGCAGACAAACTGTTGAAATCTGCAAGATCTGGCCGAGTGATTTCCCCCACACCTCCAGCAGGAGTTAAAGTTTCCATTGTTGGGAACAAAGGGACTATAGCCAGGCATTCCGCGCTGACTGTCCCTTTAACTGCTCTTAAGTACCCTATTAGTGGGTGTCAATGGCCCCATCCCGGGCCGCATTGTCCACTGTGATGGCATGAATGTCCGTTCAGCCTGCCATTGTCTCTGTTGAATTCCTACTCTGGGGTCTATTGCTGCCTGGGGAATGTCGGACTGTTACTTCCAGCCTGCGGGGCTCTGAGTCACATTGATGATGTTGACTCCCTGATCCATCGCCGCATTAGAGGCAGAATTGCACGCGTATATTATTTTCGTCTCTTCCTCCCCGCCATGAAAGTTTGAGTTAACAACGCCGCCGCTTCCAAAATCAAATCCTTCGTCTCAATTAATTTGCAGAAAATTCCCACATGACCGATGCCCTCGATAAAGAAGTCCCTTAGCATCTCCCCCCTGCAGGTGTCTGTGAACTTACAGAGGCTGGCCAAACGCCGGAGGTCCGCTACGAAGTCCAGTATGCTCTGTCCTTCACGACGTCAGTGGATGTAGAATCTGTGTCGGGCCATGTGTATGCTACTCACCGGTTTGAGGTGCTTCCCGATCAAATTGCTAAGTTCTTCAAAGGTTTTGTCCGGCGGCTTTTCGGGTGCTCGTAAATACCTTCATGAGCGCGTAAGTCTTTGGCCCGCAGCTGGTCAAAAGATGAGCCCTTCGCTTGTCGGCCACTGAATCCCCCGGCCATTCTTTCGTAATGAAGCTTTGCTGAAGCCTCTCAACAAAATCATCCCAGTCTTCCCCAACACAGTACCGTTCCTCTGCACTACCGTTGGCCATTCTCGTGCGTCGTGAATTCCCGTTTCTCGTCGCCAATGTAAAGTCCTTACTCCACTGCATGAAACCACACGAGGCACATTCTGGGGACAAGGTCACTCTGTGACCTCAACTCTTTATTCACAGCACTCCACAAGTGATGACCCTGCGTGGGACCTCCCTTTATATACCTGGGAGATCAGGTAAGGAGTGTCTCTCACAAGTTCACTGCCCGTGGTCAAGGTGTGCATCTAAGTTGTGTGTATACAGTAATACAGTGGTGTTACATTGTGGTTACATACATGACAGTGCCTTCCTTGGTACAAGAAAAGAATGGGTCCCCTGTGATAATTCCCCACTCCCTGATCTCGACACCCATCC
The DNA here is from genome assembly GCF_044704955.1 of Pristiophorus japonicus. Taxonomy (NCBI): domain Eukaryota; kingdom Metazoa; phylum Chordata; class Chondrichthyes; family Pristiophoridae; genus Pristiophorus; species Pristiophorus japonicus. The sequence continues at coordinate 236,093,077 of NC_091984.1, read as the reverse complement.
TACCACCGCCTGCCAACCTCCGCCTCACCCCCAAAACCCAGCCGTGTTTGCCCGCCGTGTAACGTGCCCCAGGTTCAGAGCCAACATCACAGCGGGAACGGCGGGGTAAATTTTAATCGACCTGCACAGGCTCCCAGCAGATTAGCCCAACTCCCGAGAACCAACCTTGCTTCTCCTTGCTTTCCTACGGCAGCTTGAATGTAGGAGAACATCCCAAGGCGTTTCACGGGAGCGATTATCAAACATAAATTTGACACCGAGCCACATAAGTAGATATTCGGACAAGTGACCCAGAGGCTTGGTCGAAGAGGTAGGTTTTAAGGAGCACCTTGAAGGGGGAAATAGCGAGGCAAAGAGTTCCAGAGCTTAGGGCCCAGGCAGCTGAATGTATGGCCACCGATGGGGGAGAGATGGAAAAGCCCTCAGGATATCAGCTCATCCTCCTGGCCCCGAGAAAGCTTGCGGGCTTGTGTGAAGGTTCCATTCCCGCTCTGCAGAGACGCTCCAGTTATCAGGAAGGAGAGACATGCTCGACGGACCAGCTGGTCTTTCGCTGCCCATCACATATACCCAAACACCCCCCAACCCGCCCTACAATCCACCATCAAGCTCCGCTAACAAAACTGGGGTCTCATCACAACCACTTCATCGAGATCTCGTGTTCCGAGTCGAGCATTTGCTTTGAGAGTCTCGTGCCAAGCATGCGGACGATGTTGTCCGCCCAATAGAGCTGGTCGAGTGTGGTCAGTGCTTCGATGCTGGGGATGTTGGCCTGATCGAGAACATTGATGTTGGTGCATCTATCCTCCCAGGAGATTTGTAGTATCTTGCGGAGACATCGTAGGTGGTATTTCTCCAGCGAATTGAGGTGTCCACTGTACATGGTCCGACACGAGACCCCCAAAGCAAGCGCTCTACTCAGAACTCCTACACGGCAAGCGAGCACCAGGTGGGCAGAGGAAACGTTTCAAGGACACCCTCAAAGCCTCCCTGATAAAGTGCAACATCCCCACCGACACCTGGGAGTCCCTGGCCAAAGACCGCCCAAAGTGGAGGAAGAGCATCCGGGAGGGCGCTGAGCACCTCGAGTCTCGTCGCCGAGAGCATGCAGAAGCCAAGCGCAGGCAGCGGAAGGAGCGTGCGGCAAACCAGTCCCATCCTCCCTTTCCCTCAACCACTGTCTGTCCCACCTGTGACAGAGACTGTAATTCCTGTATTGGACTGTTCAGTCACCTGAGAACTCACTTTTAGAGTGGAAGCAAGTCTTCCTCGATTCCGAGGGCCTGCCTATGATGATGATTTATCTACAACTTCCCTCACCTGCAGCTTCAGCCCAAAACCCCACTGTGTTCCCTCAATGCGCTCAGTTCCGTTCTCGGCCCCGCACCTCAGGAGGGATATATCGGCCTCAGAGGGGGGGGCCAGCGCAGATTCCCCAGACTGATACCCGGGGCTTAGTGGGTTAAATTATGACGACCTGTTACATAGACTAGGGTTGTGTTTCCTCGAGTATAGACGATTGAGGGGGGGATTCTAATTGAGGTCTTTAACATGATGAAAGGGGTTGATAGGGTAGATAGACAGAGACTGTTTCCAGGACAGGGGGCACCAATGTTCCCCGTCATTTGTTTTGTGCGCGTGACCCCTTTAAGGGGCTGCGCGGCCAATTCAACTGACCCCACGCTCGCGGTTTCTGACATACGAGCGCCATGGGGCCGGTGATCACGGCATAGCCGTGCACCCAAATAGGAACATTGGGGGCGATAACCTTAAAATCAGAGCCAGGCCGTTCAGGAGTGATGTCAGGAGGCATTTCGTCACACAAAGGGCAGTGGGAATCGGGAACTCTCTCCCCCCCAAAAAAGTTGTTGAGACTGGGGGCCAATTGGAAATTTCAAAACTGAGATTGATAGAATTTGGTTGGGTAAGTGTATTAGAAAGAAAGAAAGACTTGCATTTATATAGTGCCTTTTCATGACCACCGGACGTCTCAGAGCACTTTGCAGCCAATGAAGTACTATTTGGAGTGTAGTCACTCCAATGTAATGTGGCAAACGCAGCAGCCAATTTACGCACAGCAAGCGCCCACAAACAGCAATGTGATAATGACCGGATAATCTGATTTAATGAAGATTGAGGGATAAATATTGGCCCCAGGACACCAGGGATAACTCCCCTGCTCTTCTTCAAAATAGTGCCATGGGATCTTTTACATCCACCTGAGAGAGCAGACGGAGCCTCGGTTTAACGCTGTAATGTATTTGCTTCATGGGTTCTTTGCTTAAGAATTCACAGCAACACATTGCTATTAATAAGTAGTTGCTTTATTAATAAAGGTTTAACAATCACACTACACATTACCAGTTCATCCACCAGGCTCACAACTGCATACCTCATCGTGGATCCCCCGAACCCAACTGGCTGGGGTTTTATTGAGTCTTGTAAACATCACATGACTGGCTAAGCCACTCTCAACTCAACAGCTCTACAACTATTTTGAGTTGTATCAGTAATCAAATGCCCCCTGATTAAAGTGGGGGGGGGCACACTCCAAAAAAAATGTTTCAAGTTCCCCCTTGTTTTTATTTGAGGCCGCTAGAAACACAATTTATACAAGTGCCCCCTGGCTAAAAGGGGAGGAGGGGGTGGCACTAAAACCGACAACTTAAACAAATTAAACTTTAGACATTAAAAACGAATTAAAATTTGGTTGCCGGGGTTGATGATGCACTCCAGTCCCTCTGGTGCCCACCTCTCGCGAGCGTACCGTTGGACACCGCGAGCTCCATCTCCAGGGACACCCTGGCTCGGATGTAACTGCGGAACAGAAGAACACAAGAACATAAGAATTAGGAACAGGAGTAGGCCATCTAGCCCCTCGAGCCTGCTCCGCCATTCAACAAGATCATGGCTGATCTGGCCGTGGACTCAGCTCCACTTACCCGCCCGCTCCCCGTAACCCTTAATTCCCTTATTGGTTAAAAATCTATCTATCTGTGACTTGAATACATTCAATGAGCTAGCCTCAACTGCTTCCTTGGACAGAGAATTCCACAGATTTACAACCCTCTGGGAGAAGAAATTCCTTCTCAACTCGGTTTTAAATTGGCTCCCCCGTATTTTGAGGCTGTGCCCCCTAGTTCTAGCCTCCCCTACCAGTGGAAACAACCTCTCTGCCTCTATCTTGTCTATCACTTTCATTATTTTAAATGTTTCTATAAGATCACCCCTCATCCTTCTGAACTCCACGAGTAAAGACCCAGTCTACTCAATCTATCATCATAAGGTAACCGCCTCATCTCCGGAATCAGCCTAGTGAATCGTCTCTGTACCCCCTCCAAAGCTAGTATATCCTTCCTTAAATAAGGTGACCAAAACTGCACGCAGTACTCCAGGTGCGGCCTTACCAATACCCTGTACAGTTGCAGCAGGACCTCCCTGCTTTTATACTCCATCCCTCTCGCAATGAAGGCCAGTATTCCATTTGCCTTCCTGATTACCTGCTGCACCTGCAAACTAACCTTTTGGGATTCATGCACAAGGACCCCCAGGTCCCTCTGCATCTCAGCATGTTGTAATTTCTCCCCATTCAAATAATATTCCCTTTTACTGTTTTTTTTTCCCAAGGTGGATGACCTCACACGTTCCGACATTGTATTCCATCTGCCAAACCTTCGCCCATTTGCTTAACCTATCCAAATCTCTTTGCAGCCTCTCTGTGTCCTCTATACAACCTGCTTTCCCACTAATCTTTGTGTCAGCTGCAAATTTTGTTACACTACACTCTGTCCTCTCTTCCAGGTCATCTATGTATATTGTAAACAGTTGTGGTCCCCGATCCCTGTGGCACACCACTAACCACCGATTTCCAATCCGAAAAGGACCCATTTATCCCGACTCTCTGCTTTCTGTTCGCCAGCCAATTCTCTATCCATGCTAATACATTTCCTCTGACTCCGCGTACCTCTATCTTCTGCAGTAACCTTTTGTGTGGCACCTTATCGAATGCCTTTTGGAAATCTAAATACACCACATCCATCGGTACACCTCTATCCACCATGCTCGTTATATCCTCAAAGAATTCTAATAAATTAGTTAAACATGATTTCCCCTTCATGAATCCATACTGCGTCTGCTTGATTGCACTATTCCTATATAGATGTCCTGCTATTTCTTCTTTAATGATAGTTTCAAGTATTTTCCCCACTACAGATGTTAAACTAACCGGCCTGTAGTTACCTGCCTTTTGTTTGCCCCCATTTTTAAACAGAGGCGTTACATTAGCTGCTTTCCAATCCGCTGGTACCTCTCCAGAGTCCAGAGAATTTTGGTAGATTATAACCAATGCATCTGCTATAACTTCTGCCATCTCTTTTAATACCCTGGGATGCATTTCATCAGGACCAGGGGACTTGTCTACCTTGAGTCTCATTAGCCTGTCCAGCACTACCCCCCTAGTGATAGTGATTGTCTCAAGGTCCTCCCTTCCCACATTCCCGTGACCAGCAATTTTTGGCAAGGTTTTTGTGTCTTCCACTGTGAAGACCGAAGCAAAGTAATTATTTAAGGTCTCAGCTATTTCCACATTTCCCATTATTAAATCCCCCTTCTCATCTTCTAAGGGACCAACATTTACTTTAGTCACTCTTTTCCATTTTATATATGTGTAAAAGCTTTTACTATCTGTTTTTATGTTTTGAGCAAGTTTATCTTCGAAATCTATCTTTCCTTTCTTTATTGCTTTTTTAGTCATTCTTTGCTGTTGTTTAAAATTTTCCCAATCCTCTAGTTTCCCACTAACCTTGGCCACCTTATACGCATTAGTCTTTGATTTGATACTCTCCTTTATTTCCTTGGTTATCCACGGCTAGTTATCCCTTCTCTTACCGCCCTTCTTTTTCACTGGAATATATTTTTGTTGCGCACTATGAAAGAGCTCCTTAAAAGTCCTCCACTGTTCCTCAATTGTGCCACCGTTTAGTTTGTGTTTCCAGTCTACTTTAGCCAACTCTGCCCTCATCCCACTGTAGTCTCCTTTGTTTAAGCATAGTACGCTCGTTTCTGACACAACTTCCTCACCCTCAATCTGTATTATAAATTCAACCATACTGTGATCACTCATTCCGAGAGGATCTTTTACTAGGAGATCGTTTATTTTTCCTGTCTCATTACGCAGGACCAGATATAAGATAGCTTGCTCCCTTGAAGGTTCTGTTACATACTGTTCTAAGAAACAATCCCGTATGCATTCTATGAATTCCTCCTCCAGGCTACCCCGAGCAATTTGAGTTGACCAATCGATATGTAGGTTAAAATCCCCCATGACTACTGCCGTTCCTTTTTCACATGCCTCCATTATTCCCTTGATTATTGCCCGCCCCACCGTGAAGTTATTATTTGGGGGCCTATAAACTATGCGCACCAGTGACTTTTTCCCCTTACTATCTCTAATCTCCACCCACAATGATTCAACATTTTGTTCATTAGAGCCAATATTGTCTCTCAAAACTGCCCTGATATCATCCTTTATTAACAGAGCTACCCCACCTCCTTTCCCTTCTTGTCTATCTTTCCGAATCGTCAGATACCCCTGTATGTTTAATTCCCAGTCTTGGCCACCCTGCAACCATGTTTCTGTAATGGCCACCAAATCATACCCATTTGTAATGATTTGTGCCGTCAACTCATTTACTTTATTTCGAATGCTGCGTGCGTTTAGGTAGAGTGTTTTCATCCTAGTTTTTAAACCATGATTTTTAGTTTTGACCCCTCCTGCAGCCCCTTTATATTCAGTGGCCCTTTTTGTTTTTTGCCTTGGGTTTTTGTGCCCTCCACTTTTACTCATCTCCTTTCTGTCTTTTGCTTTTGCCTCCTTTTTGTTTCCCTCTGTCTCCCTGCATTGGTTCCCATCTCCCTGCCATATTAGTTTAACTCCTCCCCAACAGCACTAGCAAACACTCCCCCTAGGACATTGGTTCCGGTCCTGCCCAGGTGCAGACCGGCCGGTTTGTACTGGTCCCACCTCCCCCAGAACCGGTTCCAATGCCCCAGGAATTTGAATCTCTCCCTGCTGCACCACTGCTCAAGCCATGTATTCATCTGCGCTATCCTGCGATTCCTACTCTGACTAGCACGTGGCACTGGTAGCAATCCCGAGATTACTACTATTGAGGTCCTACTTTTAAATTCGTTTCGTAGGACCTCATTCCTTTTTTTACCTATGTCGTTGGTACCAATGTGCACCACGACAACTGGCTGTTCTCCCTCCCTTTTTAGAATGTCCTGCACCCGCTCCGAGACATCTTTGACCCTTGCACCAGGGAGGCAACATACCATCCTGGAGTCTCGGTTGCGGCCGCAGAAACGCCTATCTATTCCCCTTACAATTGAATCCCCTATCACTATCGCTCTCCCACTCATTTTCCTGCCCTCCTGTGCAACAGAGCCAGTCACGGTGCCATGAACTTGGCTGCTGCTGCCCTCCCCTGATGAGTCATCCCCCTCAACAATACCCAAAGCGGTGTATCTGTTTTGCAGGGGGATGACCGCAGGGGACCCCTGCACTACCTTCCTTGCACTGCTCTTCCTGCTGGTCTTCCATTCCCTCGCTGGCTGTGGACCCTTCACCTGCGGTAAGACAAACTCGCTACACGTGCTACTCACATCATTCTCAGCATCGTGGATGCTCCAGAGTGAATCCACCCTCAGCTCCAATTCCGCAATGCGGTCCGTCAGGAGCTGGAGGCGGATACACTTCCCGCACACGTAGTCGTCAGGGACACCGGAAGTGTCCCTGAGTTCCCACATGGTACAGGAGGAGCATAACACGCGACCGAGCTCTCCTGCCATGACTTAACCCTTCGATACACTTAAATTGACAACAATGTTAACAGGTTACTTACCGATATAAAAAAGAAAAAAAAAAGCTACTCACCAATCACCAGCCAATCACTTACCCGCTTGGCTGTGACGTCACCTTTTGATTTCTTTCTACTTCTTTTTTGCCTTCTCTCCCCGCTGCAACTGCACAAGTCCCGCCTCTCGCTGCCGCTGGGCCTTTTATAGGCATCACCAACGCCACGAACGCATGCCTGGAAGAAAGGCAGGCAGTCGGGCTGAACGACCCCCTCGACCACACGCTGCCTGGACCGGCTGATGGCCCCTTTGGCCGTGCCCAGGAGTAGTCCTACGAGGAGGCCCTCCGACCTGCCCGCTCCCCTCCGTACAGGGTGCCCAAAGATCAGGAGTGTGGGACTGAAGTGCAACCAGAATTTGAGGAGCAGTCCCTTCAAATATTGGAACAGGGGCTGCAACCTCGCACATTCCACATAAACGTGGAACACGGACTCCTCCAGACCGCAGAAGTTACAGGCGGCCTGGGAGCCCATGAACCGACTTAAAAACTTACTGCACGGGACTGCTCCGTGCAACACCCTCCAGGCCAAGTCCCCGATAAATAAAGGGAGGACTCCCGCGTAGAGAGCACTCCATTGGGGACCCCCGCCTCCTCCGGACAGCAAGATGGTGCGCCATGGCGTGTCCGGACGGCAGGCGAGGATGGCAAGGTGGAGAGTGTGCAGGAGCAGCCCGTACAGGAAACCCCTCCACGCAGAACTGAAAGGCACGGAGAAACATAGAAACATAGAAAATAGGTGCAGGAGTAGGCCATTCGGCCCTTCGAGCCTGCACCAAATTCAATAAGATCATGGCTGATCATTCACCTCAGTACCCCTTTCCTGCTTTCTCTCCATACCCCTTTATCCCTTTAGCCGTTAGGGCCATATCTAACTTCCTCTTGAAGATATCCAATGAACGGAGGGGATTTCCCCGAGGCGGCTCAATTTGTGAGGCGACGGCACCTGAGGGAGGTTTCAGGGTTTCGCGCCGATGAGGAATTCCGTCCGGACGGGGGTCAGTTCGGACGGGATCTCCCCACGTGCTTGAGCCTCCTCGACGCACCTAACGGAGTCAGGGCCCAGCGCTGTTTTTAGCGACTCAATGGCATCGGCCGGGCGGCGGACGTCAGCCCAGTTTAGGCACCGTGCCAGCACATCTGGCGCCATCCAGCCCGCTCCTCCGCCATCGAGCAGGTCCCTGACCCTGGTCACCTCGCCAGCCACAGCCCTCTCGTCCGCCTGCCACCTAAAACCGACATCGTGGAGGTACGGATTCCTGAGCAGTGGCTCCCGAAGGACAGCCGCCACTCCAGACAGGAAAGAACTGCGCCTGGTGGCGACATTGTTCCAGACCCTGATGATCAACAGCTCTACAACTCTTTTGTTGTCAACAGCTCTACAACTATTTTGTTGGAAAACAAAATAGACAGTTAAATCAAGTGTCGCCTGATCTGGGGGACACTCCAAACATTTTGCCAGGACCTTTTTTCTTTTTTGGGGTTTTTTTTTTTGTATTTTTTGTAGTTTTTTTGGGGGGGAGTTTTGGGCACTAAAACATGTATATATACACAAGTGCCCCCTATAAAAGGGGAGGGGGACACTAAAACCCAGCAATTAATTTAAATTAAACTTTAAAACATATAAAATCAAATTAAAATTTGGTTGCCGGGGGTGGCGTTGCACTCCAGTCCCTCCGGCGCCCACCTCTCGCGGAAGGCCGCGAGCGTACTGGTGGACACCGCGTGCTCCATCTCCAGGGACACCCTGGCTCGGATGTAACCGCGGAAGAGAGGCAGGCAGTCGGGCTGAACGACTCCCTCGACCGCCCGCTGCCTGGACCAGCTGATGGCACCCTTGGCCAGGCCCAGGAGCAGTCCTACGAGGAGGCCCTCGGACCTACCCGCTCCCCTCCGCACAGGGTGCCCAAAGATCAGGAGTGTGGGACTGAAGTGCAACCAGAAATTGAGGAGCAGCCCCTTTAAATAATGAAACAGTGGCTGCAACCTCGTACATTCCATAAAAACGTGGAACACGGACTCCTCCAGACCGCAGAAAGTGCAGGCGGCCTGGGAGCCCGTGAACCGGCTTAAAAATGTATTGCACGGGACTGCTCCGTGCACCACCCTCCAGGCCAAGTCCCCAATAAATAATGGGAGGACTCCCGTGTAGAGTGCCCTCCATCGGTGACCGCCGCCTCCTCCGGACGGCAAGATGGTGCGCCATGGCGTGTCCGGACGGCAGACGAGGATGGCAAAGTTGAGAGTGTGCAGGAGCAGCCCGTACAGGAAACCCCTCCGCGCAGAACTGAAAGGCCCGGAGAGGATTTCCCCGAGGCGGCTCAAGTTGTGAGGCATCGGCTCCCGAGGGAGGTTCCGGGGTTTGGCGCCGATGAGGAATTCTGTCCGGACGGGGGTCAGTTCGGACGGGATCTCCCCACGTGCTTGAGCCTCCTCGATACACCTAACGGAGTCAGGGCCCAGAGCTGTTTTTAGCGACATAAGAACATAACAAGAACATAAGAATTAGGAACAGAAGTAGGCCATCTAGCCCCTCGAGCCTGCTCTGCCATTCAACAAGATCATGGCTGATCTGGCCGTGGACTCAGCTCCACTTACCCGCCCTCTCCCCGTAACCCTTAATTCCCTTATTGGTTAAAAATCTATCTATCTATGACTTGAATACATTCAATGAGCTAGCCTCAACTACTTCCTTGGGCAGAGAATTCCACAGATTCACAACCCTCTGGGAGAAGAAATTCCTTCTCAACTCGGTTTTAAATTGGCTCCCCCGTATTTTGAGGCTGTGCCCCCTAGTTCTAGTCTCCCCGACCAGTGGAAACAACCTCTCTACCTCTATCTTGTCGATCCCTTTCATGATTTTAAATGTTTCGATAAGATCACCCCTCATCTTTTTGAACTCCAACGAGTAAAGACCCAGTCTACTCAATCTATCATCATAAGGTAACCCCCTCATCTCCGGAATCAGCCAAGTGAATCGTCTCTGTACCCCCTCCAGAGCCAGTATATCCTTCCTTAAGTAAGGTGACCAAAACTGCATGCAGTACTCCAGGTGCAGCCTTACCAATACCCTATACAGTTGCAGCAGGACCTCCCTGCTTTTGTACTCCATCCATCTCGCAATGAAGGCCAACATTCCATTCGCCTTCCTGATTACCTGCTGCACCTGCAAACTAACTTTTTTGGATTTCATGTACAAGGACCCCCAGGTCCCTCTGCACCTCAGCATGTTGTAATTTCTCCCCATTCAAATAATATTCCCTTTTACTGTTTTTTTTCCCAAGGTGGATGACCTCACACTTTCCGACATTGTATTCCATCTGCCAAACCTTAGCCCATTCGCTTAACCTATCCAAATCTCTTTGCAGCCTCTCTGTGTCCTCTACACAACCCGCTTTCCCACTAATCTTTGTGTCATCTGCAAATTTTGTTACACTACACTCTGTCCCCTCTTCCGGGTCATCTATGTATATTGTAAACAGTTGTGGTCCCAGCACTGATCCCTGTGGCACACCACTAACCACCGATTTCCAACCCGAAAAGGACCCATTTATCCCGACTCTCTGCTTTCTGTTCACCAGCCAATTCTCGATCCATGCTAATACATTTCCTCTGACTCTGCATACCTTTATCTTCTGCAGTAACCTTTTGTGTGGCACCTTAACGAATGCCTTTTGGAAATCTAAATACACCACATCCATCGGTACACCTCTATCCACCATGCTCATTATATCCTCAAAGAATTCTAGTAAATTAGTTAAACATGATTTCCCCTTCATGAATCCATGTTGCGTCTGCTTGATTGCACTATTCCTATCTAGATGTCCCGCTATTTCTTCCTTAATGATAGTTTCAAGCATTTTCCCCACTATAGCATCGGCCGCGCGGCGGACGTCGGCCCAATTTAGGGGCCGTGCCAGCACGTCTGGTGCCATCCAGCCTGCTCCTCCGCCATCGAGCAGGTCCCTGACCCTGGTCACTTTGCTAGCCACAGCCCTCTCGTCCACCTACCACCTAAAACCACCATCGTGGAGATACGGATTCCTGAGCAGCGGCTCCTGAAGGACCGCCGCCACTCCAGACAGGGAAGAACTGCGCTAGGTGGCGACATTGTTCCAGACCCTGATGATCAACAGCTCTACAACTGTTTTGTTGTCAACAGCTCTTCAACTCTTTTGTTGTCAACAGCTCTTCAACTCTTTTGTTGTCAACAGCTCTGCAACTCTTTTGGGGGGGGAAACAAAATAAACGTTAGATCAAGTGCTCCCCGATCTGGGAGACACTCCAGACACTTTTAACTGCCCTCTTTTTTTATATTTTTTGGTTTTTTGCATTTTTTTTTGTGATTTTTAAATTTTTTGGGGGGGCATTAAAATTATATATTTTTTTACAAGTGCCCCCTATAAAAGGGAAGTGGGACACTAAAAACCCGGCAATTAAAACAAATTAACTTTAAAACATGTAAAATCAAATTTAAATTTGGTTGCCGGGGGTGATAATGCACTCCATCCCTCCGGCGCCCACCTCATGCAGAAGGCCGCGAGCATACCGGTGGACACCGCGTGCTCCATCTCCAGGGACACTCTGGCCCGGATGTAACTGTGGAAGAGAGGCAGGCAGTCGGGCTGAACGACCCCCTCGACCGCCCGCTGCCTGGACCGGCTGATGGCCCCCTTGGCTATGCCCAGGAGCAGTCAACAGCTCTACAACTCTTTTAGAGTAAACAAATCAACATTAGATCGAGTGCCCCCCGATCTGGGGGACACTCCAGACACTTATAACAGCCCTCTTTTTTGTTTTTGTTTTGTGTTTTTTGTATTTTTGTAGGTTTTTTTTTGTGTTTTTTTAGGGCATTAAAATTCAATATTTTACAAGTGCCCCCTATAAAAGTGGAGGGGGACACTAAAACCCCGGAAATTAAAACAAATTAAACTTTAAAACATAAAATCAAATTAAAATTTGGTTGCCGGGGGTGGCGATGCACTCCAGTCCCTCCGGCGCCCACCTCTCGCGGAAGGCCGCGAGCGTACCGGTGGACACCGCGTGCTCCATCTCCAAGGACACCCTGGCCCGGATGTAGGCGCGGAAGAGAGGCAGGCAGTCTGGCTGAACGACCCCCTCGACCGCCCGCTGCCTGGACCGGCTGATGGCACCCTTGGCCGTGCCCAGGAGCAGTCCTATGAGGAGGCCCTCGGACCTACCCGCTCCCCTCCGCACAGGGTGCCCAAAGATCAGGAGTGTGGGACTGAAGTGCAGCCAGAATTTCAGGAGCAGCCCCTTTAAATATTGGAACAGGGGCTGCGACCTCACACATTCAATAAAAACGTGGAACACGGACTCTTCCAGACCGCAGAAATTGCAGGCGGCCTGGGAGCCCGTGAACCGGCTTAAAAATGTATTGCATGGGACTGCTCCGTGCACCATCCTCCAGGCCAAGTCCCCGATAAATAGTGGGAGGACTCCTGCATAGAGTGCACTCCATCGGGGACCCCCGCCTCCTCCGGACGGCAAGATGGTACGCCATGGCGTGTCCGGACGGCAGGCGAGGATGGCAAAGTTGAGGGTGTGCAGGAGCAGCCCGTACAGGAAACCCCTCCGCACAGAACTGAAAGGCATGGAGGGGATTTCCCCGAGGCGGCTCAAGTTGTGAGGCGCCGGCTCCCGAGGGAGGTTCCGGGGTTTGGCGCCGATGAGGAATTCCGTCCGGACGGGGGTCAGTTCGGACGGGATCTCCCCACGTGCTTGAGCCTCCTCGATACACCTAACGGAGTCAGGGCCCAGAGCTGGTTTTAGCGACTCGATGGCATCGGCCGCGTGGCGGACGTCGGCCGAATTTAGGCGCCGTGCCAGCATGTCTGGCGCCATCCAGCCCGCTTCTCTGCCATCGAGCAGGTCCCTGACCCTGGTCACCTCACCAGCCACAGCCCTCTCGTCCGACTGCCACCTGAAACCTCGGTCGTGGAGGTACGGATTCCCGAGCAGCGGCTCCTGCACGACAGCCGCCACTCCAGCCGGTGGAGAGCTGCGCTTGGTGGAGACTTTGTTCCAGACCCTGATGAGTTCCTTGTAAAAGACAGGCAGCTCCTGGACGGTGGTCCTGACGCCCCCCAAGCTCACAAACAGGAGCTGCGTGTCGTAGTTGAGGCCGTGCTGCTGGCGGAAGAAATACGTCGCCAGCACACACCACCTAGGAGGGGGCTCGACGTAAAGGTATTTCTGCAGGGTCTGAAGACGGAGAGTCGCGAGCTGGGTGTTGACGCACACCAACGACTGACCGCCCTCCCTAAGCGGGAGACTCAAGACCGCGGCAGAGACCCAGTGCTTCCTGTTGTTCCAGAAGAAGTCCACCAGCTTCTTCTGTCCAACAGCTCTACAAACCTGTGAGGATACTCACAGGTGCATGGATTACAAATTTCTCATCCGAAAGACGGCACCTCCGACAGTGCAGCACTCCCTCAGCACTGCACTGCGAGTGTCAGCCTAGACTTTTGTGCTCAAGTCTCTGGAGTGGGACTTGAACCCACAACCTTCTGACTCAGAGGTGAGAGTGCTGACTACTGAGTCACGGCTGACACTGTAATTATCGTGCAATGTCGAATCTCACAGCACGGAAGGAGGCCATTCGGCCCATCGTGCCCGCGCCGGCTCTGTGAGAGAGCGATCCAATTAGTCCCACTCCCCCCGCTCTTTCCCCATAGCCCTGCTAATTAATCCTTTTAAGTATCGCTCCATTGACACATAGAATAAATAACATGACACATCGATGTGTCGTTCTAATTTGGCACTGAAAAGAATTACGCAAACCTCAGAAAGTATTTTTTTTAATTAAAAATTACATGTAGTTATTAAGTTATATCAAGTGAATTTTTATAGCAATTTGTGTAAACTAAAAAAATATATACTTTGGGGTATTCGATACAAATCAAACTAATTGTCATAATGCCGCTGGAGTTTGATAGCAGTCGTTGTGTATTAATGTTATATTTTATGTATTTCAGCCCAATTAAAATCGCTGTGCACAGCTCACAAAGTGAAGCAATCAGGCCCTCATGTGGTCAGATGGAGAATGGCCTCTTCGTTCCCGTAAATCTGGCCGTTCCGGGGTGATGTCAGGAAACATTCCTTCACACAAAGGGCAGTGGGAATCTGGAACTCTCTCCCCCAGAAAGCACTTAATGCTAAGGGGTGGGGGGGGGTCATGTGAAATTTTTGCAAAACTCAGATCGATAGATTTTTGTTAGGCAAGGGTATTAAGGGTCACAGAACCAAGGGGAGTAGATTGCAACATACAAAATTCTTACAGGGCTTGACAGGGTAGATGCAGGGAGGATGTTTCCCCCGGGCTGGGGAGTCTAGAACCAGGGGTCACAGTCTCAGGATAAGGGGTCGGCCATTTAGGACTGAGATGAGGAGGAATTTCTTCACCCAGAGGGTGGTGAATCTTTGGAATTCTCTGCCCCAGAGGGCTGTGGAGGCTGGGTCTCTGAGTATATTCAAGGCTGAGATCGATAGATTTTTGGATATTTTGGAAATTAATTCCAGATCCTAACCACTCGCTGCGTAAAAAGGTTTATCATGTCGCCTTTGGTTCTTCTGCCAATCACCTTACATCCGTGTCCTCTTGTTCTCAACCCTTTCTCCAATGGGACAGATTCTCTCTATCTACTCTGTCCAGACCCTTCACGATTTTGAATGTTTTGGGTGCAATGTTTGCAAACTATTTTGCTCCATTTCACTTTGCTTTACAATTAATCTTCATGAACGTCCTCCTCACTGTCCCCTGCTGATGGAGACCTTTAAACGTGGCTGTGTTGAACTTTTCTAATTCTCTCTGCAGCCTTCGCTTGCTGTATAATATTTATCTGTTTTCTCAACATCTTCCCAGCTCTTGGGCCCCAGTATTTGGGCCCCAGTGCTTGGGGTCCCAGTGTTTGGGTCCCAGTGCTTGGGGTCCAGTGCTTGGGGTCCCAGTGTTTGGGGTTCCAGTGTTTGGGGTCCCAGTGTTTGGGTCCCAGTGCTTGGGGCCCAGTGCTTGGGGTCCCAGTGTTTGGGGTTCCAGTGTTTGGGGTCCCAGTGTTTGGGTCCCAGTGCTTGGGGTCCAGTGCTTGGGGTCCCAGTGTTTGGGGTTCCAGTGTTTGGGGTCCCAGTGTTTGGGTCCCAGTGCTTGAGGTCCAGTGCTGGGGGTCCCAGTGCTGGGGGTCCAGTGTTTGGGTTCCAGTGTTTGGGGTCCCAGTGTTTGGGGTCCCAGTGTTTGGGGCCCAGTGCTTGGGGTCCAGTGCTTGGGGTCCCAGTGTTTGGGGTTCCAGTGTTTGGGGTTCCAGTGTTTGGGGTCCCAGTGTTTGGGTCCCAGTGCTTGGGGTCCAGTGCTGGGGGTCCCAGTGTTTGGGGTCCCAGTGTTTGGGTCCCAGTGCTTGGGGTCCAGTGCTGGGGGTCCCAGTGCTTGGGGTCCCAGTGTTTTGGATCCCAGTGTTTGGGTCCCAGTGCTTGGGGTCCAGTGCTCGGGGTCCCAGTGCTTGGGGTCCCAGTGCTTGGGGTCCCAGTGCTTGGGATCCCAGTGTTTGGGTCCCAGTGCTTGAGGTCCCAGTGTTTGGGTCTCAGTGCTTGGGGTCTCAGTGCTTGGGGGCCCAGTGCTTGGGGTCCCAGTGTTTGGGTCCCAGTGCTTGGGGTCTCAGTGCTTGGGGTCCCAGTGTTTGGGTCTCAGTGCTTGGGGTCTCAGTGCTTGGGGTCTCAGTGCTTGGGATCTCAGTGCTTGGGGACCCAGTGCTTCGGGTCCCAGTCTTTGGGTCTCAGTGCTTGGGGTCTCAGTGCTTGGGGTCCCAGTGCTTGGGGTCCTAGTGCTTGGGGTCCCAGTGTTTGTGTCCCAGTGCTTGGGGTCCAGTGCTGGGGGTACCAGTGCTTGGGGTCCCAGTGCTTGGGGTCCCAGTGTTTGGGTCCCAGTGCTTGGGGTCCAGTGCTGGGGGTACCAGTGCTTGGGGTCCCAGTGCTTGGGGTCTCAGTGCTTGGGGTCCCAGTGCTTGGGGTCCGAGTGTTTGGGTCCCAGTGCTTGGGATCCAGTGCTTGGGGTCCCAGTGTTTGGGGTTCCAGTGTTTGGGGTCCCAGTGTTTGGGTCCCAGTGCTTGGGGTCCAGTGCTGGGGGTCCCAGTGCTGGGGGTCCAGTGTTTGGGTCCCAGTGTTTGGGGTTCCAATGTTTGGGGTCCCAGTGTTTGGGTCCCAGTGCTTGGGGCCCAGTGCTGGGGGTCCCAGTGTTTGGGGTCCCAGTGTTTGGGTCCCAGTGCTTGGGGTCCAGTGCTGGGGGTCCCAGTGCTTGGGGTCCCAGTGTTTGGGGTCCCAGTATTTGGGTCCCAGTGCTTGGGGTCCAGTGCTGGGGGTCCCAGTGCTGGGGGTCCAGTGTTTGGGTCCCAGTGTTTGGGGTCCCAGTGTTTGGGTTCCCAGTGTTTGGGTCCCAGTGCTTGGGGTCCAGTGCTTGGGGTCCCAGTGTTTGGGGTTCCAATGTTTGGGGTCCCAGTGTTTGGGTCCCAGTGCTTGGGGCCCAGTGCTGGGGGTCCCAGTGTTTGGGGTCCCAGTGTTTGGGTCCCAGTGCTTGGGGTCCAGTGCTGGGGTCCCAGTGCTTGGGGTCCCAGTGTTTGGGGTCCCAGTGTTTGGGTCCCAGTGCTTGGGGTCCAGTGCTGGGGGTCCCAGTGCTTGGGGTCCCAGTACTTGGGGTCCCAGTGCTTGGGATCCCAGTGTTTGGGTCCCAGTGCTTGAGGTCCCAGTGTTTGGGTCTCAGTGCTTGGGGTCTCAGTGCTTGGGGACCCAGTGCTTGGGGTCCCAGTGTTTGGGTCCCAGTGCTTGGGGTCTCAGTGCTTGGGGTCCCAGTGTTTGGGTCTCAGTGCTTGGGGTCTCAGTGCTTGGGGTCTCAGTGCTTGGGGACCCAGTGCTTGGGGTCCCAGTCTTTGGGTCTCAGTGCTTGGGGTCTCAGTGCTTGGGGTCCCAGTGCTTGGGGTCCCAGTGCTTGGGTCCCAGTGCTTGGGGCCCAGTGCTGGGGGTACCAGTGCTTGGGGTCCCAGTGCTTGGGGTCCCAGTGTTTGGGTCCCAGTGCTTGGGGTCCAGTGCTGGGGGTACCAGTGCCTGGGGTCCCAGTGCTTGGGGTCTCAGTGCTTGGGATCCCAGTGCTTGGGGTTCCAGTGTTTGGGTCTCAGTGCTTGGGGTCCAGTGCTGGGGTACCAGTCTTGGGGTCCCAGTGCTTGGGGTCTCAGTGCTTGGGGTCCCAGTGCTTGGGGTCCCAGTGCTTGGGGTCCCAGTGCTTGGGGTCCCAGTGCTTGGGTTTCCAGTGTTTGGGTCTCAGTGCTTGGGGTCCCAGTGCTTGGGGTCCCAGTGCTGGGGGTCTCAGTGCTTGGGGTCCCAGTGCTTGGGGTCCCAGTGCTTGGGGTTCCAGTGTTTGGGTCCCAGTGCTTGGTGTCCCAGTGTTTGGGTCCCAGTGCTTGGGGTTCCAGTGTTTGGATCTCAGTGCTTGGTGTCCCAGTGCTTGGGGTCCCAGTGATTGGGTCTCAGTACTTGGGGTCCCAGTGATTGGGTCTCAGCGCTTGGGGTCCCAGTGTTTGGGTCCCAGTGCTTGGGGTTCCAGTGTTTGGATCTCAGTGCTTGGGGTCCCAGTGTTTGGGTCCCAGTGCTTGGGGTTCCAGTATTTTGATCTCAGTGCTTGGGGTCCCAGTGTTTGGGTCCCAGTGCTTGGGGTCCCAGTGCTTAGGGTCCCAGTGATCGGGTCCCAGTGATTGGGACCCAGTATTTGGGTCCCAGTGCTTGGGGTTCCAGTGTTTTGATCTCAGTACTTGGGGTCCCAGTGTTTGGGTCCCAGTGCTTGGGGTCCCAGTGCTTGGGGTCCCAGTGATCGGGTCCCAGTGATTGGGTCCCAGTGTTTGGGTCTCAGTGCTTGGGGTCCCAGTGCTTGGGGTTCCAGTGTTTGGGTCTCAGTGCTTGGGGTCCCAGTGCTTGGGGTCCCAGTGCTTGGGGTCCCAGTGCTTGGGGTCCCAGTGTTTGGGTCCCAGTGCTTGGGGTTCCAGTGTTTTGATCTCAGTGCTTGGGGTCCCAGTGTTTGGGTCCCAGTGCTTGGATCTCAGTGCTTGGGGTCCCAGTGTTTGGATCTCAGTGCTTGGGTCCCAGTGCTTGGGGTCCCAGTGCTTGGGGTCCCAGTGTTTGGGTCCCAGTGATTGGGGTCCCAGTGATTAGGTCTCAGTACTTGGGGTCCCAGTGATTGGGTCTCAGTGCTTGGGGTTCCAGTGATTGGGTCTCAGTGCTCGGGGTCCCAGTGCTTGGTGTCCCAGTGTTTGGGTCCCAGTGTTTGGGTCCCAGTGCTTGGGGTTCCAGTGTTTGGATCTCAGTGCTTGGGGTCCCAGTGTTTGGGTCCCAGTGCTTGGGGTCCCAGTGCTTGGGGTCCCAGTGATCGGGTCCCAGTGATTGGGTCCCAGTGTTTGGGTCCCAGTGTTTGGGTCCCAGTGTTTGGGGTCCCAGTGCTTGGGGTCCCAGTGATCGGGTCCCAGTGATTGGGTCCCAGTGCTTGGGGTTCCAGTGTTTGGGTCCCAGTGCTTGGGTCCCAGTGTTTGGGTCCCAGTGTTTGGGTCCCAGTGTTTGGATCCCAGTGCTTGGGGTCCCAGTGTTTGGGTCCCAGTGCTTGGATCCCAGTGTTTGGGTCCCAGTGCTTGGATCCCAGTGCTTGGATCTCAGTGCTTGGGGTCCCAGTGCTTGGATCCCACTGGCTTTACTTCATTAAATACTACTGAGCGCTCTCCATTTTTCTTACCTATGAGCCGATTGGTACCATTTAGTATGATATAAATGTTGCTTTATACGGGAGTTAGCTGTGATTCAGTGGGCAGCACTCTCTTGCGTCTGAGTCAGAAGGTTGTGGGCTGTAGGATGCGTTCCTCCCCCCCCACCAACGGTAAAAATTGCACCATGAAATATAAAAATCTAGAACTGCATCACAGCCCACAAAAATGTGCTGGGCAGCAAAGTGTTAATTCAAACATTGCAGCGAACCCACGAGACATGGAGACATCGTCAGAGACAATGATGAAGGCTACCTGTCACTCGATCTCATTAACACAGACGAGAGCACCAGAACTGGGACATCCAGACTGTCAATGGTTTTCTGTCTGCAACAATACAGGGACATTAATTACGAGGGGCCATAGTTTTAAGGTGGTTGGTGGAAGGTTCAGAGGGGATTTGAGGGCGGGCTTCTTCACGCAGAGAGTTGTGGGGGTCTGGAACTCACTGCCTGAAAAGGTGTTAGAGGCAGAAACCCTCACCACATTTAAAAGGTGCTTGAATGGGCACTTGAAGTGCTGTAACCTGCAGGGTTATGGACCGAGAGCTAGTAAGTGGGATTAGACTGGGTAGCCTCTTCTTGGCCAGCGCAGATACGATGGTAAGTACTTCAGGGAATCTAAACGGCCAGAGTGATCTCCTGGACTAGTTTCGATCGCCGGGATGGGTCAGAGGGGAATTGTCCCAGATTTTATTTTCCCCAATTGGCCTGGGTTTTTATCTGGTTTTTGCCTCTCCCAGGAGATCTCATGGCTCCGGTTGGGGTGGAGTGTAGAATGTTTCAGTGTAAGGGGTGTCGCGGTTGTGTGGAGTGGACTGGTTGGGCCGGGTGCTGTTTACCTGTCCGCCATTGTTCATTGTTCATAGGTTTATATGTAACCTTCAGAGCTGCTGACCGAGGGCCGTGCGGCTCTTTGTCGGCCGGCGCGGACACGATGGGCTGAAATGGCCTCCTTCTGCGCTGTAAATTTCTATATTTCAATGTTTCATTCACACATTCCTCAACCGTGGAGACCAAGGAAGGTTCTGCAGTGTGCTACACAGCAGGCGAGCTGATATCACAGGAGGGAAACAGAAAATTTGTTTCGAGATTGCAAGTTGGTTTTGGGGATAAAGAAGACCTATTTTCGAAGACACAGAGCAGTACAGGAACAGAATCGAAACAGCAACAGAATTGCAACTAAAGATCCGGGTCAACAGTCAACCTCAGGAACCAGCCGGGGAATCGGTGAGTGTATGTTGTTTCTAGTCTAATCATAGAAGGGTTTTGTGATTTAGCAAGCGCTCTACTCGGAACTCCTTCTCGGCAAGCGAGCCCCAGGTGGGCAGAGGAAACGTTACAAGGACACCCTCAAAGCCTCCCTGATAAAGTGCAACATCCCCACCGACACCTGGGAGTCCCTGGCCAAAGACCGCCCTAAGTGGAGGAAGAGCATCCGGGAGGGCGCTGAGCACCTCGAGTCTCGTCGCCGAGAGCATGCAGAAAGCAAGCGCAGGCAGCGGAAGGAGCGTGCGGCAAACCAGACTCCCCACCCACCCTTTCCCTCAACCACTGTCTGTCCCACCTGTGACAGAGACTGTAATTCCCGTATTGGACTGTTCAGTCACCTGAGAACTCACTTTTAGAGTGGAAGCAAGTCTTCCTCGACTCCGAGGGACTGACTCTGATATTGTTTCCAGTCAAATCATTGAAGGGTTTTGTGATTTAGTCTGGGTCTCTTTATATGTAACAGTCAATTCGCAGAGGGGTTTAACTGTATCAAGTTGTGCCTGATGCAAACAATCTTTTTGTATGGGTTGTATCCTGGGGTTTGTTTGTCCAATATAAATTGTAGTGGCTTATATTGAGGAGGTAGTCGTATGTATGTTCAATAAACAAACAAATCTTGGTTGAGCATAACCCTGTGCTGTGTGTATTTTGTTCTTATAAATCCTGAAGTCAAAGAACTGTGTGTAACAGGCAACAAGGTATTAGAAACCCTTACAGCACAAAATCCAGGCTGACACTCCCAGTGCAGTACTGAGGGAGCCCCGCACTGTCGGAGGTGCCGTCTTTCGGTTGTGACGTTAAACCGAGGTCCCGTCTGCTCTCTCGGGTGGGTGTAAAAGATCCCATGGCACTATTTTGAAGAAGAGCAGGGGAGTTATCCCCGGTGTCCTGGGGCCAATATTTATTCGTGACCCGCGAGGCTGGCACTGACATCGCCCGCGGGGGGGGGGGGGCCTCACGGGGTGCTGCCCAATATTCGCTGCGGGGCAAAAACAGGTCACTGCGCACGGTGATGACATCATCATTACTGGCGCGAGGCGTTACATAACAAAAAAACAGATTATCGGGTCATTATCACATTGCTGTTTGTGGGAGCTTGCTGTGCGCAAATTGGCTGCCGCGTTTCCTACATTACAACAGTGACTACACTCCAAAAAGTACTTCGTTGGGCGTAAAGCGCTTTGAGACATCCCGAGATCTTGAAAGGCGCTATATAAATGCAAGTTCTTTCTTTCTTCTGATGAAGGGTCATCGACCTGAAATGTTAACTCTGTTTCACTTCCCACAGAAGTTGAGCGTTCCCAGCATTTCCTCTTTTATATGTCCGATTGCCAGCATCCGCGGGTTTACAGCCCATCCAGAATCGCCCCCGAGTGTGTTTCAATACGTTGACAATCTAATCTTTCTGACCGTGAAACTTCTAACGTTTCCTCAAAGCCCACGCTGCGTCTGGAAGAATCGGTCACTGCTTTTATATTGCCGTTTCTCAGGCGAGCCTGTGAAATGTGTCGCTTTCTCTCGTTCACTCTCAAATAGTGCGGGGCTCGCAGAGACTCGTGGCATCTCACACCCTGGCAGAGGGGCGGTGCCACTCCTCCCGGTGCCCCTCAAGTCACGACATTGTGTCACGGAATCGCTGCAGTGATCGTTCTGTCGTCAGAAACAGCAAGTTTATCGGCTCCGTTAAAAAATGCACCTTCTGCACTTTGTTCAAACAAAACCTTTGAGCACAGCGTACAGTTGCTCCCTTTGCAGCGCGACAGCTGCAGGAACAATGCAGGGAGCAGCGCCAGCCCTTATACATGGCCTTTTTCGACCTTACAAAGGCCTGTGACACTGTCAACCGCGAGGGTCTATGGAGCGTCCTCCTCCGTTTCGGATGCCCCCAAAAGTTTGTCAACATCTTCGCCTGCTCCACGACAACGTGCAGGCCATGATCCTTACCAACAGATCCATCACAGACCCAATCCGCGTCTGGACCGGGGTCAAACAGGGCTGCGTCATCGCCCCAAACCCTCTTCTCAATCTTCCTCGCCACCATGCTCCACCTCACAATCAACAAGCTCCCCGCTGGAGTGGAACAAAACTACAGAACCAGTGGGAACCTGTTCAACCTTCGCTGCCTCCAGGCCACATCCAAGATCACCCCAACCTCTGTCGTTGAGCTGCAGTATGCGGACAACGCCTGCGTCTGCGCACATTCTGAGGCTGAACTCCAGGACATAGTCAATGTATTCACTGAGGCATTTGAAAGCATGGGCCTTACGCTAAACATCCGTAAGACAAAGGTCCTTCACCAGCCTGTCACCGCCGCACAGCACTGCCCTCCAATCATCAAGATTCATGGCGTGGCCCTGGACAACGTGGACCATTTCCCATATCTCGGGAGCCTCTTATCAACAAAGGCAGACATTGATGCGGAGATTCAGCACCACCTCCAGTGCGCCAGTGCAGTCTTTGGCCGCCTGAGGAAAAGAGTGTTTGAAGACCAGGCCCTCAAATCTACCACCAAGCTCATGGTCTACAGGGCTGTAGTAATACCCACCCTCCTGTATGGATCTGAGGCATGGACAATGTATAGAAGGCACCTCAAGTCGCTGGAGATATATCACCAACGATGTCTCTGCAAGATCCTGCAAATCCCCTGGGAGGACAGGTGCACCAACATCAGTGTCCTCGACCAGACCAACATCCCCAGTATTGAAGCACTGACCACACTCGATCAGCTCCGCTGGGCAGGCCACATAGTTCGCATGCCAGATACGAGACTCCCTAAGCAAATGCTTTATGCGGAGCTCCTTCATGGTAAACGAGCCAAAGGTGGGCAGCGGAAACGTTACAAGGACACCCTCAAAGCCCCCCTGGTAAAGTGCGACATCACCACTGACACCTGGGAGACCCTGGCCGAAGACTGCCCAAGGTGGAGAAAGTCCATCCGGGAGGGCAAAGAGTGTGAAGAGGCCAAGCGCAGGCAGCGGAAGGAGCACGTGGCAAACC
This sequence comes from Pristiophorus japonicus, assembly GCF_044704955.1. Classification (NCBI taxonomy): domain Eukaryota; kingdom Metazoa; phylum Chordata; class Chondrichthyes; family Pristiophoridae; genus Pristiophorus; species Pristiophorus japonicus. Next base: position 236,070,092 of record NC_091984.1, on the reverse strand, counting down.
AGCTCCACCGATCCCTTCTCTCGATAAATGTTTGTCCCACCTGTAACAGGGTCTGTGGCTCTCGTATCGGACTGTTCAGCCACCAAAGAACTCACTTAGGGAATGGAAGCAAGTCTTCCTCGATTCCGAGGGACTGCCTATGACTGACAGTTGCTTCCTCCTACAAACCTGGTCTTGTGATTTGGCCTCTGCGAGATGTCCTTTAAGAACATAACAGGAGCAGGAGTCAGCCATTCGGCCCCTCTAGCCCGCTCCGCCATTCACTGAGATCATGGCAGATCTTCGACCTCAACTCCACTTTCCTGCCCGCTCCCCATATCCATCGATTCCCCGTGTCCTTTCAGGTAAGGAGGAAACAGAACTGTACCGTCTGCCAGAAGCCCAGAGCTTTCCTTTTTTCTCCCATTATTGAGTTCGGCTTTGATCCTCCTCTCCCCAATCCCTCCTCTCACTGCCTCCCCTCCCCTCCCCATCACTCCCCTCCCTTCCTCCCCATTCCTGTCACTACCCTTGCCCCTGACCTCGTTCCCCTTCTCCCACCCTGCCCTACCCCTCCGCCCTTTCTCTCCCGTCCCTTCCCCTGTGACCCAGCCCTTTCCTCTCTTCCCTTTCCCCTCTCCTCTTGCAGTCCCTCCCATTGTACTTCCTCCCATTGTACCCCCTCCCCTTGCGCCCTCCCATTGTACCCCCTCCCTTTGCCCCTCTCCCCTTGTCCCCCTCCCCTTTCACTCTTCTCCCCTTGCCCCTACCCCGAGCCCCCTCTTACCCCTCTCTCCTCCCCCTCCTTCCCCTTGCCCTCTCTCCCCTTGCCCTCCCTCCCCTCCCCCTCCCCCTCTTGCCCCCTCCCCTTTCCCTCCCCTTGTCCCTCTCCCCATGCCCTCCCCTTGGCCCTCCTTGCCCCCTTCCCTTTCCCCCCTCTTGCACCCCCCCCCCCCTTGCACCTCTCCCCTTCCCCTCCCCTCTTGCCCCACCCCCTTTCCCTCCCCTTGCCCCCTCCCCCTCTTGCCCCTCAGCCCCTGTCCCCCTGCAGTAGCCTCACCTGCCCGCCAGGGGGGGCGCTGCCCCCTGCACCGCCTCCGTCACACTGGCGCCCCCCAGCGACGGTTGCCGGGGTAACAGAGCCGGGCGCGGCCACATCAGAGACTGAGCCCGGGGCGGGCGGTGCACAGAGCGGCGACCAGCAGCAAGGTGAAGTATAGCAGTGTGCCCCCCCTCCCCCGCAAACTCCCTGCAGGGGGGGGGGGGAGCATGCAATCCTGCAAACTGCAACATCTGGGGAGAGATGGAAAGTAAAAAACAGTTTGTGTGTCTGCAGATTTTAACTAAAAACAGAACTCCCTCAATGTCGGTCCACCGGGGGCTCAGAGAGGAAGGTTTAACATGGATGGGGGCTTCGTTTATACTGGACACACACTGCAAAAAATATGCCCCATATAAGGCAATATTCTGAGCAAGGGTTTCTGTTTTTAGTGTAAGGATTCATAGAAAGAAAGACTTGCATTTATATAGCGCCTGTCACGACCACCAGACCTCCCAACGCGCTTTCCAGCCAGTGAAGTACTTTTTGAAGTGTAGTCACTATTGTAATGTGGGAAAATGTATGAAAACTCTACTTTAATCCCAATGCCAAATTCCATTATTGTCTGATTATGTGAAAGAAAGACTTGCATTTATATAGCGCCTGTCACGACCTCAGGATCTCCCAAAGCCCTTTACAGCCAATCAAGGACTTTTTGGAGTGCGGTCACTGTTGTAATGTGGGAAACGCGGCAGCCAAGTTGCGCACGGCAAGCTCCCACAAACAGCAATGTGATAGTGACCAGATCATCTGTTTTTGTGATGTTGATTGAGGGATAAATATGTGATAAATAAATGGGACTAGGCTGGATAGCTCTTTGTCGGCTGGCACGAACACGATGGGCTGAATGGCCTCCTTCTTTGCTGTAAATTTCTATGATACGGATATATATATGTGTGTGTGTATAGGTATATATATGTATGTATATGATTTGTGGAAATGGTAGCATAGTGGTTATGGTACGGGACTAGTTAATCCAGAGGCTTGCACTAATGATCCAGAGATATGGCTGCAAATCCCACCGTGGCAGCTGTGGAATTTAAATTCAATTAAATAAATCTGGAATAAAAAGCTAGCCTCAGAAACAGCGACCATGAAGCTACCGGATTGTCGTAAAAACCCACCTGGTTCACCAATGTCCTTTAGGGAAGGAAGTTACCCGGTTTGGGCCTATAAGTGACTCCAGACCCATAGCAATGTGGTTGTCTCTTAACTGCCTTCTGAAAGGGCCCAGCGAGACACTCAGTTGTACAGGGCTGGGCAATAAATGCTGGGACACCCACATCCTGTGTGTATGATGTTTTAGGGCCTCATTAATGCAGAATGCAATGAATTCCAAGCAGTATCAAGTCACAAACTGGAAGTGAAGATCTGACCTGCATTAAGGTGTGTGGGAAGGCACTGCCATTAAAGGCAGTACTCTTGCAATTGCACTGCAGCAATTTTGCAAGACACTGTTTAAATTTAGTAGATGATAAGAACATAAGAAATAGGAGCAGGAGTCGGCCATTTGGCCCCTCGAGCCTGCTCCGCCATTCAATAAGATCATGGCTGATCTGATCATGGACTCAACTCCACTTCCCTGCCCGCTCCCCATAACCCTTGACTCCCTTATTGCTCAAAAATCTGTCCATCTCCACCTTAAATATATTCAATGACCCAGCCTCCACAGCTCTCTGGGGCAGAGAATTCCACAGATTTACAACCCTCTGAGAGAAGAAATTCCTCCTCATCGCCCCTTATTCAGAGACGGTGATGACGGAGCACGATATGTCATTCGTTGCCCGTGTGTCCCAGAGAAGCGGTAATAATGCAAACCGACCTGCAAGTTATCACGAAACTATTGGGGAATCTGCGAGCGTGAGGCGAGCAGAATCGCTGCGGCAACGCTAACTTACAGCAGCGGCCCTTCGAGGGTTTCTGCAACACGTGGGTATCCGTGCAATTACACTGATGTGCCTGAATACACAACCATCTCATTGTGTCCGCCCCACAAGGGTTAAATTATGACAATAGGTTGCATAGACAGGGCTTGCATTCCCTCGATTATACAAAGAAAGACTTGCATTTATATAGCGCCTTTCACGTCCACTGGATGTCCCAACGCCCTTTACAGCCAATGAAGTACTTTTGGAGTGTAGTCACTGTTGTAATGTGGGAAATGCGGCAGCCAATTTGCGCACAGCAAGCTCCCACAGACAGCAATGTGATAATGACCAGATAATCTGTTTTAGTGATGTTGATTGAGGGATAAATATTGGCCCCAGGACACCAGGGAGAACTCTCCTGCTCTTCTGTGAAATAGTGCCATGGGATCTTTTGCGTCCACCTGAGAGAGCAAACGGAGCCTCGGTTTAACATCTCATCCGAAAGACGGCATCTCTGACAGTGCAGCACGGTGATTATAGCAGATTCCATATTTAAGAAAGGATATACTTGCTTTGGAGGCAGTTCAGAGAAGGTTCACTCGGTTGATTCCGGGGATGAGGGGGTTGACTTATGAGGAAAGGTTGAGTAGGTTGGGCCTCTACTCATTGGAATTCAGAAGAATGAGAGGTGGTCTTATCGAAACGTACAAGATTATGAGGGGGCTTGACAAGGTGGATGCAGAGAGGATGTTTCCACTGATGGGGGAGACTAGAACTAGAGGGCATAATCTTAGAATAAGGGGCCGCCCATTTAAAACAGAGATGAGGAGAAATTTCTTCTCTCAGAGGGTTGTAAATCTGTGGAGTTCGCTGCCTCTGTGGAAGCTGGGACATTGAATACATTTAAGACAGCGATAGACAGTTTCTTAACTGATAAGTGGATAAGGGGTTATGGGGAGCAGGCGGGGAAGTGGAGCTGAGTCCATGATCAGATCAGCCATAATCGTATTAAATGGCGGAGCAGGCTCGAGGGGCCGTATGGCCTACTCCTGCTCCTATTTCTTATGTTCTTATGTTCTTAAGGTGTGGTCTAATTGACATGATTAAAGGAGTCGATAAGGTGGATCGAGAGAAACTATTCCCTCTGGTGGGGGAAGTCCAGAACAAGGGGGCGTCACCTTAAAATCAGAGCCAGGCCATTCAGGGGTGATGTCAGGAATCACTTCTTCACACAAAGGGCAGTGGGAATCGGGAACTCTCTCCCCCAGAAAGCTGTTGAGGCTGGGGGGTCAATTGGAAATTTCAAAACTGATTGATAGATTTTTGTTTGACAAGGGTTATGGAACTAAGGAGAGTAGATGGAGTTAAGATACAGATCAGCCAGGAACTGAATGGACTCCTCCTGTTCCTACTTCACGTGTTGTCAGGATGAACAAAGTGATGTTGAGAATTTGCTAGATAAGGGTTGCTTCACGCAGTCGAGACTATTTCACTCTCTCCTGAATTAACACATCTCTGGCATGTTGATTGTAGAGCCATTAAGATTCCATCTTGCTAATTTGCTCTAAAACCGCTGAAATAGTGAGTGAATTACCATAATGATTCACAGTTACTTGCCTTCGCTGTCCATCACTGTTTACTGACTTATAACGTTCGCCTAATTTCAGCCTCCAGCGATAACAACAATTAGCATATAGGAGACATCGGCAGAGCCGCCAATCACCACACACTGGAGTGCGGCAACAATATCTGTAGGTAAAGGTTTGCAGGGCTATTGGGGAAAGCTGGGGAGGAGTGGGGCTGGCTGAGGTGCTCTTGCAGAGAGCCGGCACGGGCTCGACGGGCCGAATGGCCGTCCGTGCTGTGACCATTCTATACATTTCTATGATCAAACTGTGGGCATCAAACTATATCTGTGACTGTACGCTAAATGGCTTCTGTTGGACTATTTGAGAGCAGAGCTCAGTGATTTCAGCTTTTATCTTGGAGGGTCACCGAAAGGTCATGCACAGAAGGACTGGAGGTGCTGAGGCATCATAGAGTAATTAGGAACATTGGTGTTGCTGGATGAAGGTGGACCACGGACCATTGAGTTCGCCTTCTCCCATCATGGTAGTCGCAGGATCCAACGATAATTCCCACAATCTCACTGGAACATACAAAATTCTTATAGGGCTTGACAGGGTAGATGCAGGGAGGGTGCTTCCCCCGGGCTGGTGAGTCTGGAACCAGGGGTCACAGTCTCAGGATAAGGGGTCGGCCATTTAGGACTGAGATGAGGAGAAATGTCTTCACTCAGAGGGTGGTGAATCTTTGGAATTCTCCACCCCAGAGGGCTGTGGAGGCTCAGTCTTTGAGTATATTCAAGGCTGAGACCGATAGATTTTTGGATATTAAGGGAATCAAGGGACAGTGCAGGAATGTGGAGTTGAGGTAGAAGATCAGCCGTGATCTTATTGAATGGCGGAGCAGGCTCGAGGGGCCGAATGGCCGACTCCTGGCTCCTCATTCTTATGTTCTTATAATGGTTGTTGCCCAATCACAGCGATCTATCTCTCTCAGTGCGTCGACAACAGACCCAGCCACGAGGTGAGGAAAACCCCTGGTGGGGGAGAGGCCCAAAGTCACGTTCGCCCCGAGCTTGCTACACTTAGCAGCTAAAGATTATCTCCGAATACCACCGGTAGGGAAAGGGAACCAGCTTACGCCGTGCTAGCAGAAGATATTGTCACTCAGAAATAACCCAGTCAGAGCACCAAATGACTAAGAACAGAGTAATTCCCAGAAAGACCAAGGTCCACCGAGCTCGCCTTCTCCCATCTTGCTAGTCGCACAATCCAACGATAATGGATAATGCAAAGCAAAGCAACTTCGTCAGCTTAACTAATGTGGACGAAGGGTCACAGACCTGAAACGTTAACTCTGTTTCTCTCTCCACAGACGCTGCCTGACCCGCTGAGTATTTCCAGCGTTTTCTGTTTTTAATTTCAGATTCCAGCATCTGCAGTATTTTGCTTTTGTTTTTATCTAATGTGGATATCTGATCGATGTCAAGTTCACTAAAAGTCATTTTTGGTCACTATTGGTTCTTCAGCAGGGCTGTTTTACGCGAATTGAACAGCAGTTTGCATTTACATAGCACCTGTAACGTAGTGAACAGTCTCTAGGGCGTTTCACAGATAATTTGATACCGAGCCCCATGAGGAAATATTAGGACAGGTGACCAAAAAGCTTGGTCAAAGAGGTAGGTTTTAAGGAGCGATTTAAAGGAGAGAGAGGTAGAGAGGCGGAGAGGTTTAGGGAGGGAGTTCCAGAGCTTGGGGCCCAGGCAACAGAAGGCACGGCCACCAATGGTGGGGAGATTATAATCAGGGATGCCCAGGAGGGCAGAATTAGGGGAGCGCAGAAATTTCAGGGGGTTGTGGGGCTGGAGGAGAGTCCAGAGATAGGGAGGGCACGAGACCATGGAGGGATTTGAAAACAACGATGTGAATTTTGAACTCAAGGCGAGGCTTAAGCAGGAACCAAACGTAGGCCAGCGAGCACAGGGGTGATGGGTGAGCGGGACTCGGTGCGAGCTTGGACACGGGGCAGCGAGCACGGGGTGATGGGTGAGTGGGACTCGGTGCGAGTTAGGACACGGGGCAGCGAGCACGGGGTGATGGGTGAGTGGGACTCGGTGCGAGTTAGGACACGGGGCAGCGAGCACAGGGGGTGATGGGTGAGTGGGACTCGGTGTGAGTTAGGACATGGGACAGCGAGCACAGGGGGTGATGGGTGAGCGGGACTCGGTGCGGGTTAGGGTACGGGGCAGCGAGCACAGGGGGTGATGGGTGAGTGGGACTCGGTGCGAGTTAGGACACGGAGCAGCGAGCACAGGGGGTGATGGGTGAGTGGGACTCGGTGCGAGTTAGGACACGGGGCAGCGAGCACAGGGGGGTGATGGGTGAGCGGGACTCGGTGCGAGTTAGGACACGGGGCAGCGAGCACAGGGGGTGATGGGTGAGCGGGACTCGGTGCGAGTTAGGACACGGGGCAGCGAGCACAGGGTGTGATGGGTGAGCGGGACTCGGTGCGGGTTAGGGTACGGGGCAGTGAGCACAGGGGGTGATGGGTGAGCGGGACTCGGTGCGAGTTAGGACATGGGGCAGCGAGCACAGGGGGTGATGGGTGAGCGGGACTCGGTGCGAGTTAGGACACGGGGCAGCGAGCACAGGGAGTGATGGGTGAGCGGGACTCGGTGCGGGTTAGGGTACGGGGCAGCAGGGTTTTGGATGAGCTCACGTTTACAGAGGCTGGTGGGTGGGAGGCCGGCCAGGAGAGTGTTGGAATAGATGCGTGTGGAGGTGACAAAGGCGCAGATGAGGGTCGTGGCGGAGACAGCCGATGTGACGGAGGAGGACATCGGCGGTGTTGACAGACACAGACACAAGCTATATCTGCCCCAGGTGTCCATTGGCTTTCCTCCACGCATCACCCACAACTGAGGAGGCTGGTGGGCACCCCAGCAACCTGCTTCTGGACATTCACCAACACAATTCTGACAATGGCTGTTGGGAGCTACCGTGGGGAACGAGGGGCACTGTGCCTCTCACAGTGATGGCCACTTCGATCCCAAGATCTGAGCCCTTCCCTCCCGACTCAGTGTTCGTGCCCTTCAAGTGCTGGAGCTGCCGCGTCTTCTTTGCAACTTTGCTGAAAATCTGATTGGTGAACAACTCCACTGTGATTGTATCATGGGACTAACGGGATGGGGGAAGGCGGGCTCAATGTCCCTGGGTCTTTCTTCATCCAGCAATCCCTGTGCTCCTAATTATTCTATCATTCTCCGTAACAGTCATTTGGACAGTCAAGGGTCAGCCGGGGCTCGGTGGGTAGAACTCTTGCCTCTGAGTCAGGAGGTCATGGGTTCAAGTCCCACTCCAGGGACTTTGAACACAATAATGCAGTCTGACCCTCCCAGTGCAGTACTGAGGGAGCACCGCACTGTCGGAGGTGCCGTCTTTCGGATGAGACGTTAAACCGAGGCCCCGTCTGTTCTCTCAGGTGGGTGTTAAAAAATCCCATGTTGTTATTTCGAAGAAGAGCAGGGGAGTTAACCCCCCACCCCGGTGTCCTGGGGCCAATGTTTATCCCTCAACCAACATCACTAAAACAGATGATAATAAAAACAAAATGCTGGAGCAGATGATCTGGTCATTATCACATTGCTGTTTGTGGGAGCTTGCTGTGCGCAAATTGGCTGCTGTGTTTCCCACATTACAACAGTGACCACACTCCAAAAGTACTTCATTGGCTGTAAAGCGCTTTGGGACGTCCTGAGGTTGTGAAAGGCGCTACAGAAAGGTAAGTTCATTCTTTCTGATTGAAAGTGAATAAGATGGCCACGGAGCCAGCTATTCAAACTTTTACTTAAACCTGACAAATAACATGTACTTAGCTGTGTCATTTTTAATTTACAGCCTTACACACTGGATTAAAATGGCCTCTGCAACATGTTTCAAAAATGAATTAGGTGAGTGGAGTGTTGTGTTACATCAGACATTACTTAACCACTAGCCCACCAAAGTTGGGTGGTCAATAAAATTAAAGTCGGCTTGCTCACCTGTTGACGTTCCTGCAGGATCAATCGATGGCGACTAGGTGCGAGAGCCATCGCTGATTATAGAATCATAGAAATTTACAGCACGGAAGGAGGCCATTCGGCCCATCGTGTCCGCATCGGCCGACAAAGAGCTACCCAGCCTAATCCCACTTCCCAGCTCTTGGTCCGTAGCCCTGTAGGTTACGGCACTTCAAGTGCACATCCAGGTATTTTTTAAATGTGGTGAGGGTTTCTGCCTCCACCACCCTTTCAGGCAGCGAGTTCCAGACCCCCACCACCCTCTGGGTGAAAAGAGTTCTCAACTCCCCTCTAATACTTCTACCAATTACTTTACATCTATGCCCCCTGGTTGTTGACCCCTTTGCCAAGGGAAATAGGTCCTTCCTATCCAATCTATCCAGGCATCCTACACAGCAAGTGGGCCCCAGGTGGGCAGAGGAAACGTTTCAAGGACACACTCAAAACCTCCCTGATAAAGTGCAACATCCCCACCGATACCTGGGAGGCCCTGGCCAAAGACCGCCCTAAGTGGAGGAAGTGCATCCGGGAGGGCGCTGAGCACCTCGAGTCTCATCGCCGAGAGCATGCAGAAACCAAGCGCAGGCAGCGGAAGGAGCGTGCGGCAAACCAGACTCCCCACCCACCCTTTCCTTCAACCACTGTCTGTCCTCCCTGTGACAGAGACTGTAATTCCCGTATTGGACTGTTCAGTCACCTGAGAACTCACTTTGAGTTGTAGTAAGTCTTCCTCAATTCCGAGGGACTGCCTATGATGATGATGATGATCCAGGCATCTCATAATTTTATACACCTCAATTAGGTCTCCCCTCAGCCTCCTCTGTCCCAAAGGTCCAACGATCGTTTCCCGCCCTGGTTCAGGGGCAATAACGCAAGCTTTAGCACCAGTAGTGGATCGTGCCTGGGACATTCTAGCGCTCATCACTCGCTACGCTGGGTGTCACTCTCTACTCCCCTGGGGATGAGCGTTCAACTTGTAGCCCATGAATAATTCTGGGAAACCAGCCCTCAAGGCCCTGGGTAACTCAGCGCTGAATACGGTCAATAGATTAATATAAGTCATGGGAGAGAAATGCAGCTTTAAATTTTGACGCTAATCAGTGGAAATGATTATCGAAATGATTTCTGAAGCAAAGCCACTTGCACAGTATAGCCTCGATTTCCTGGTATGGGTGGAATGGTTAGAAAATTGGCTTCCGCACTGCCTCGACTGGGAGCCTGCCGTTTACATCCAAGTTACCGAGGTTAACGCACCCTCAAATTATGCACAAATTTCAAGAGCAGATTTGGGCATGTGCAGCGAGCACTGTATTAGTGGGTGCCAGATTAAAAAAAGAAAGACTTGGATTTATATAGCGCCTTTCATGACCACCGGACATCCCAAAGCATTTTATAGCCAATTAAGTAATTTTGGAGTGTAGTCATTGTAATGATGTGGGAAACACAGCAGCCAATTCGCACAAAACAAGCTCCCACAAACAGCAATGTGGTAATGATCAGATAATCTGTTTTTTAGATGTTGACTGAGGGATAAATATTGGCCAAGACACCAGAGAGAACTCCCCTGCTCTTCTTCGAAATAGTGCTGTGGGATCTTTAGCATCCACCTGAGAGAGCAGACGGGGCCTCGGTTTACTGTCCCAGCCGAAAGACGGCACCTCCGACATTGCAGCACTCGCTCAGCACTGCCCCTCCGACAGTGCAGCACTCCCTCAGCACTGCCCCTCCGACAGTGCAGCACTCCCTCAGCACTGCACTAGGAGTGTCAGCTTAGATTTTTGGGCTCACGTCTTTGGAGTAGGACTTGAATCCACCACCTTCTGACTCAGAGGCGAGAGTGCTACCCACTGAATCACGGCTGACACATAAGGACATAGAAACATAGAAAATAGGTGCAGGAGTAGGCCATTCGGCCCTTCGAACCTGCACCACCATTCAATATGATCATGGCCGATCATGCAACTTCAGTACCTCATTCCTGCTTTCTCTCCATGCCCCTTGATCCCTTTAGCCGTAAGGGCCATATCTAATTCCCTTTGAACATATCTAATGAACTGGCCTCAACAACTTTATGTGGTAGAGAATTCCACAGGTTCACAATTCTCTGAGTGAAGAAGTTTCTCCTCATATCTCGGTCCTAAATGGCTTACCCCTTATCTTTAGACTGTGACCCCTGGTTCTGGACTTGCCCAACATTGGGAACATTCTTCCTGCATCTAACCTGTCCAATCCCGTCAGAATTTTATATGTTTCTATGAGATCCCCTCTCATTCTTCTAAACTCCAGTGAATATAAGCCCAGTCGATCCAGTCTCTCCTCATATGTCAGTCCTGCCATCCCAGGAATCTGTCTGGTGAATCTTCGCTGCACTCCCTCAATAGCAAGAATGTCCTTCTTCAGATTAGGAGAACACAAGAAATAGGAGCAGGAGTCGGCCATTTGGCCCCTCGAGCCTGCTCCGCCATTCAATAAGATCATGGCTGATCTGATCATGGACTCAGCTCCACTTCCCCGCCCGCTCTCCATAATCCTTTATTCCCTTATCGCTCAAAAAAATGTCTAACTCCACCTTAAATATATTCAATGCCCCAGCCTCTACAGCTCTCTGGGGCAGAGAATTCCACAGATTTACAACCCTTTGAGAGAAGAAATTCCTCCTCATCTCAGTTTTAAATGGGCGGCCCCTTATTCTGAGACTATGCCCCCAGTTTTAGTTTCCCCTATGAATGGAAATATCCTCCCTGCATCCACCTTGTCGAGCCCGCTCATTGTCTTATATGTTACGATAAGATCACCTCTCATTGTTCTGAATTCCAATGAATATAGTCCCAACCTATCTTCATAAGTCAACCTCCTCTTCGGAATCAACCCAGTGAACCTTCTCTGAACAGCCTCCAATGCAAATATAGCCTTCCTTAAATAAGGAGACCAAAACTCTACGCAGTACACAGGCCTCACCAATACCCTGTACAGTTGTAGCAGGACTTCTCTGCTTTTGCCTTCCTGATTACTTGCTGTACCTGCATACTAACATTTTGTGTTTCATGCACAAGGCCCCCCAGGTCCCTCTGTACTGCAGCACTTTGCAATTTTTCTCCATTTAATTTATAATTTGCTTTTCTATTTTTTCTCACATTATACTCCATCTGCCAAATGTTTGCCCACTCACTTAACCTGTCTATGGGCCCAACATTGGCCATGACTTGCATCAATTTTTTTGGAGTAAGTTGTTTTTTCTGCTCAGTTAGAAAATGCCATTTTCCCCCAAAAATTTGCTCCAGAGTAATTCAGTTAGGTACGATTTTTTTTAGGTCAGTTTTTTTTTTTCAAAAGGGGCGTTCCTAGACACTTACGCCAGTTTTGGCCATTTATGCCACTTTGGCCAGCGAAAACTTACTCCAAATCGACTTAGGTCAGCGTATGTGGCCAGCTCTGAAAAACATTGCGAGCAGTTAAGAAAAAGCAGCACACATTCAGCAGACATTAGGGCAGGGATAGGGGAGGGAAGGGAACTGGAGAGGACCTCAACAACCAAGCAGCAAACATTACGGAAAAGCTCAAACCAATAAAGTACAATAAAAAATAAGTAAATCCGACCTTATCTTTAAAGTCTGCCCGGGAAAGGCAGTGGGCCGGCTGGCCGGTGCGGGAGTCCACTCGACCAGGGATAGGGTACGGCGAGATCGGGCATCCCTTCGGCCAGGGATAGGGGCTGCGAGCATCGGGTCCTGCTCACAGCCCACAGGACGCGCTGGGAGGGCAGGTGCATGCGCGCAGCTCTCACTGAGCATGCGCGCAGCTCTCACTGAGCATGCGCGCAGCTGCTGGCAGTGCTTTCTGCGTTGGCCTGTTGCTCCCACGCCACGCCACGACTCCGGGGACTGTGCGCAGCGGCCAGGATGGGGCGAGTTTTTGCCGGCGCCGTTTCCAGCGCGCAAAGTCGGCGCGCTTGAGGTCAGTGCGCCGACAAAACTGCTTGGGGAAAATCTCGCCCAATATCCCTTTGCAGATTTTTTGAGTCCTCCTCACAATTTGCTTTCCCACCCATCTTTGTATCATCAGCAAACTTGGCTACATTACACTCGGTCCCTTCATCCAAGTCATTAATGTAGATTGTAAATAGTTGAGGACCCAGCACTGATCTCCGCGGCACCCCACTAGTCACTGTTTGCCAACCGGGAAATGACCCGTTTATCCCGACCCACTGTTTTCTGTTCGTTAGCCAATCAGACACTGATGAATGCCCAGTGAAATTTAAAGGGACGGAAGCAATTGAGGGGAGTGCCCTAATTGGGCGTCTAGAATTCTCAATGGCCTTTGGAAAGGCTCAGGGGGCACCTCAGCCCACCAGCAGCCCAGGCCCAGGCCGAGTAGAGAGAGGGCTAAGAAATTACGTTCACCCTTGAGCAGGGTTATGTTCTTTGCAGTTGATGCGACTATAGAAGAAAAAAGTAATTGCCAGTTGGAGGAGTCGTTTAAGGAGATCAACGAAATTGTGGAAGAAATTGAGGATGAACAAATAGCGACAGTTCTATACTACTGTGACGAACTGCTGGAGATGAATCCGAGAGATCTCATGACTTTATACAGCAAGGCAAAGGTAGGCGGCACCCAAACTCAGATGCCGTGTGTCCGTGTCCTGTTTTGTCTCCCTAAAAAAAAAAAGCAATTGCTCGGAAGTTTGTACGTGAAGTTTAAAAATAAATGTTTTATTTGCAATACGGGATGACACCAGTGCTGCAAAAGTATAGTTCCAGGACCATTTCCACTGAGGAGAGGAGGCTGAGAGGAGATATAATGGAGTTTTTGTTTTAGAATTGTAAGGGGTTTGGATAAGATGAATAGAAAACGGGCTGCATATGGGGCACAGCTGTTTCCGACCAGAATGCAGATGATTGGGTAATTACCCCGTCATTCACGCCTGGAGACTGCACTGCTGTCAGTGACTGGGATTGATTTTATGCACAGAATCTGTATTCTATTACTCTCCTTCACTCACTCGTTTTGCTGGAGAAACAATGCTACTTTTATTGGGAGACATTGCTGTAGTTTCAGTCAGGAGTTCTGTTTGCTGTAGTGCGTAGAGACTTGTTTTAAATAGACACTGTGGACTGTTTGCTGTCGTGCACTGTGAAAATAGACACTGATTGCTGATTGCTGAGTAAATAGAATCTGTTTGCTGATTGCTGAGTAAATAGAATCTGTTTGCTGATTGCTGAGTAAATAGAATCTGTTTGCTTGTAAGTCCTGTCCCGCCTCCAACTCATTGACTGAGAAAGTGGTGCCAATAGACACTCTGGAGCCGAAATTCATCGCTCATCCGCCCGCTGCCGCCGATATTCCTCCTGAAGATCCGCCCAGTGCCACTTTCGGGGCGGCCTGGAGCGGGTGGGAGGGGAGAGCCACCGGGAACTGCCCGCTGACGCCAGCTAACGGCCGAGTGGCGCAACTGAGCTCCCGCCCGCCGAGTTCCCAGATTCCTGCGGGCGGGAATCGGCAGGAGAGCGGGGGCGGACCGCTGGCTGGAGGCTGGTCTGTCTCCGACGGTCAGTCTGAAGATTCTGCAAAAAAGGTAACATGTAAAGGAAACATTTCCAACAGCGTCCCCTGAATACCTTCCGATGGTTTTAAAAAATTTATTCCCGATGATTTTTTTTTTTCAGCTCTTCGACCCTCGGTGGGCCCGACTCCATCCTCGGCGACACTTGGGCGGCAAGCGCCTCTGCCGCCGAGAATGAGAGCTGCCACCCAGATTGGCGGTGTACGTCTTCCATTTGCCGCCCACCGGCCTTCGAGGGACCTCGGCCATGAACATCCCGCCCAAAGTACCGCCCGGTACCTCGGTGGCCATCGGCGGCTATCGGCGGCACTCGGGCGGGTGGGGGCCTGGCTGAAAACCGGACCCTCTGTAACAACAAGACTATTTACTCTATTTCATAATGTTCAGATCACACGCTGTCATTTCCTCCCAATAGCTAACGAGACACCAGTAATTATGGTACTTCTCAGCCTCACAAAAGTGGTTGAGAAAGATTTCCAACCATGCCACTTATTTACATATTTTTATCCGCCGTGTGTTGCCAGAACAGCAAAACCTGTTAAAAATATAATCAATGAAAATCACTGGTCTACTGAGCCAGAGGCTCTGGAATGCTCATCATTTCACACTGGTTTACACATATTTATTACTTTGAAATGGAGTTGCTGAAAAGAGAGTTATTGAATATCTATTAAATCAAACCTGCATTTAAAAAGTTGCTGTATAACTCAGCCAAGCATTATGTTATAATGTGCTACATGGAGATTCATTTTCTTAACATCGAGCTCAACAATTTCAGACCATAACCTCTCTCCATATTTTACTCCCTTTCCTTCTTTCATTAACCCTCCCCCACCCCGCGATCTTATATTCTTTTTCTCTCTCTCTCTGTCTTCATGGCAGCTGGTAATTATCCTGCCATTCACACCCTATCCAGACTCACCTTTTTCTAACTTCTGCCATTACCATTTGAATTCGGCCCACCATCCCATTTGTCTCTCTAATCTCTCCCGCCTTCCTCCCTATCACAGACCTTCCCTTTTGTTCTTTCCTCTCCTCCCCCTTTCAGTGCTCCTTAAGAATCCATTTATTTCGAACATTCGCCAGTTCTGACGAAGGGTCATCGACTGAGCCTCCACAGCCCTCTGGGGCAGAGAATTCCAAAGATTCACCCACCTCTGAGTGAAGAAATTTCTCCTCATCTCAGTCCCAAATGGCCGACCCTTTATCCTGAGACTGTGACCCCTGGTTCTAGACTCTCCAGCCCGGGGGAAACATCCTCCCTACATCTACCCTGTCAATCCCCCGCGATATCTTGTATGTTTCAATGAGATCACCAGAAAATGCCGGAAATCTCAGCGGGTCGGGCAGCGTCTGTGGAGAGAAACAGAGTTAACGTTTCAGGTCTGTGACCCTTGGTCAGAACTGGAAAAGTTTGAGATGTAACCGATTCTTAAGAGACAAAAGGGATGTTAAAAGGGATCTTAAATTTCTCCTGCCTTCCACCCAATCACAGAACTTCCCTTTCGCTCTTTCCTCCCCTCCCCCCTTTCACTTACCCCTGCACTTCCGTAAAAATCTTGATCTTTGCCAGTTGCGACCCGAAACATTAACTCTCTTTCTCTCTCAACAGACGCTGCCTGACCCGCTGAGATTTCCAGCATTTTCTGCTTTTATTTCATTTTCTTAATGTTCTGCTCGATTTAAGTTTTTAAAAAGCCCATTTTTGAAACCAGTTCCATTGATGAGGAAGTGGCAGGGAAGGTACTATAGATGAGAAATAACAGTCCGCCTGATCGAGCTAAACCCTTACACATCGCACTCTCACTGAGCCTGAAAGTCTTTACCCGGGTGATAGGGGAACGGAGAGGCTATAACTCAGCAAAGACTGAACAGTCTGGGGCTCTAGAAAAGAGAAGGCTGGGGGGGGGGGGTGACCCGATTGATGTCTTTGAAATTATGAATGGGTTTTGTAGAGTAGATACAGAGAGAAGATGTTTCCACTTGCATAGGGGAGACCAGAACTAGAGGTCATCAATACAAGATAGTCACTAATAAATCCAATGGGGAATTCAGGAGAAACTTCTTTACCCAGAGAGCGGTGAGAATGTGGAACTCGCTGCCACAGGGAGGCCTTGAGCTGAATAGTATCGAGGTATTTAAGGGGAAGCTGGATAAACACATGAGAAAGAAAGGAATAGAAGGATATGGTGATTGGGTGAGATGGAGAGGGGTGGGAGGGGTCTGGCGTGGACCATTGACTTGTTGGGCCGGGTGGCCTGTTTCTATGCTGTAAGTTCGATGCAGTACGAGAGTTGTGGTTTCAGCCACTACATCAGGTATGCCGGCTGATACTAAATGAAGGGACAGCTATTTGTTCAAGAATTATTGACACGAGACAGCTCTTGTTGTGTCGGCCAAAATCTAACAGAATATGGGGCCAAAATTAATGGCCTTACCGCCCACTGCCGCTACTGCCACCGAGATACGCCGACATTCCTCCCCGGGTCGTACCCAGTGCTAGTTTGCACTCAGGCCCGAGCCGGCGGGAGGGGAGAATCGCCGAGAAGCACCCGCTGACCTCAGCGGACGGCCGAGCAGTGCAAGTGACCTCCCGCCTGCCGAGATTGGGAGCTCTCACCCAGTTTGCCGCCGGCCCAACTTGTAAATTATTTTTCACCAATTTCCCGCCCAAAGTGCCGCCCGGTCTCTCGGCGGCCTTGGGCGGGACTTGGGCGGGACTTGGCCTTCATCAAGTTAGGCCCCATGATTAGGTTCACGCCTAATATTTGGATTCCTGTGGTATGTTTGATATAGCGTGATATAGCGTGCAAAACTGTAGTTCGTGTAGCTAATCGAAGATTTGATCTTTCTAAATAGGTATTATTCCGTAAAGGATATTATTCGCATGCTATCACGATTCTAAGGGAAGCTTTGGAACTGGCCCCCGAAAGTGAGGTAAATTTTCATTCTCAGCTTTCCAGAAAAAGGATCTTTTGCCCATGAACTGCGTGCAATTGTTCTCTGCTCCCAATAGTTCCATAAACACGCACGCAGCACAGAGGAACTCTGACATTGCAACGGTCTCCTGCTTGAGTGGGTACTGAGTGGCTCCATTGAGTAGACCATTGTTCACTGAGCTCGGGAACTGTATGTGGAGCACAGGCAGATAGAATAGTAGTCCCAGTGCTGGCTCAACCAAAGGATCACCTGCAAAATCAGATTCAGTCGTCTCCCCCAAAGGACAGCAGAAATATCCAAATTGTTCCCAGAGGTCGTAAGAGATATTGAGAAAAATACTATAAAGGAAAGGAAAGAACTTGCATTTATAAACTTAGCATAATAGTTAGAAACATAGAAACATAGAAAATAGGAGCAGTAGTAGGCCATTCAGCCCTTCGAGCCTGCACCACCATTCAATATGATCATGGCTGGTCCTCTCTCTCAACACCATATTCCCGCTTTCTCCCCATACCCCTTGATGCCTTTTGTGTCTAGAAATCTATCTATCTCCCCCTTAAATATATTCAGTGACTTGGCCTCCACAGCTTTCTGTGGTAGAGAATTCCACAGGTTCACCACCCTCTGAGTGAAAACATTTCTCCTCATCTCGGTCCTAAATTTCCTACCCCGTATCCTGAGACTGTGACCCCTTGTTCTAGACTTCCCAGCCCGGGGAAACATCCTCCCCGCATCCAGCCTATCTAGCCCAGTCAGAATTGTATACGTTTCAATGAGATGGCTTCTCATTCTTCTAAACTCTAGTAAATACAGGCCTCGTCGACCCAATCTCTCCTCATACGACAGTCCTGCCATCCCAGGAATCAGTCTGGTGAACCTTCGCTGCCCTCCCTCTATGGCAAGTATATACTCTCTTAGGTAAGGAGACAAAAACTGTACACAATGCTCGAAGTGCAGTCTCACCAAGGCCCTGTATACCTGTAGTAAGACATCCTTGCTCCTGTATTCAAATCCTCTTGCAATAAAGGCCAACATACCATTTGCCTTCCTAACTGCTTGCTGCACCTGCACGTTTGCTTTCAGTGACTGGTGTACAAGGACAGCCAGGTCCCTCTGTACATCGACACTTCCAAGCCATCACCCCTTTAAATAATACTTTGTCCTTATGTTTTTACTACCAAAGTGGATAACTTCACATTTATCCACATTATACTGCACCTGCCATGTGTTTGCCCACTCACTCAACCTATCTAAATCACCTTGCAGCATCTTTGCATCCTCCTCACAACTCACAATCCCACCTAGTTTTGTGTCATCAACTTAGAAATGCTACATTTGGTTCCCTTATCCAAATCATGTATATATATTGTGAATAGCTGGGGCCCAAGCACTGAACCCTGTGGTACCCCACTAGTCACTGCCTGCCACCCCGAAAAAGACCCATTTATTCCTACTCTCTGTTTCCTGTCAGTTAACCAATTTTCAATCCAAGCCAGTACATTACCCCCAATCCTATATGCTTTAATTTTACACACTAACCTCTTATGTGGGATTTTATCAAAGGCCTTCTGAAAATCCAAATACATTACATCCACTGGTTCTCCCTTATCTATTCTATCACTTACATCCTCAAAAAATCTCCAGTCGTTTGTCAAACATGAATTTCTTTTCATAAATCCATGTTGACTTTGTTTAATCTCATTGATATTATCTAAGTGTGCCGTTATCACATCCTTTATAATAGACTCTAGCATTTTCCCTACTACTGATGTCAGGCTAACCGATCTGTAGTTCCCTGTGTTCTCTCTCCCTCCTTTTTTAAATAGTGGGATTACATTTGCCACCCTCCAATCTGCAGGAACTGTTCCATATTCTATAGAATTTTGGAAGATGACAACCAATGCATCCACTATTTCCATGGCTACCTCTTTTAGTACTCTGGGATGCAGATCATCAGGCCTTGGGGATTTATCGGCCTTCAGTCCCATTAGTTTCTCCAGGACTATTTTCTTACTAATAATCATTTCCTTTAATTCCTCTTGCTCACTCGATCCTTGGTTCCTTAGCATTTCTGGGACATTATTTGTGTCCTCTTCCATGAAGCAGAACCGAAGTATTTATTTAATTTTTCTGGCATTTCCTTGTTCCCCAATATAAATTGTCCCATTTCTGTCTGTAAAGGACCTACATTTGTCTTCACTAACCTTTTTTCTTTTGATGTACTTGTAGAAACTTTTGCAGTCGGTTTTTATGTTGCTTGCAAATTTACTCTCGTACTCTATTTTTCCCCTCTTAATCAATCTCTTGGTCCTTTTTTGCTGAATTCTAAACTCTTCCCAATCCTCAGGCTTGCTACTTTTTCTGGCAACTTTGTATAACTCCTCTTTGGATCTGATACTATCCTTAATTTATTTTGTTAGCCATGTTTGGGCCACTTTTCCTTTTGTGTTTTTACGCCAGAAAGGAATGTATAACTGTTGCAATTCATGCATTCGTTCCTTAAATGTTAGCCATTGCCTATCCATCGTCATGCCTTTTAATGAATCTTCCCAATCTATCATAGCCAATTCATTGCTCATACCTTCGTAGTTTCCTTTGTTTAGATTTAGGACCCTAGTTTCAGATTGAATAAAGAATTCAATCATGTTATGGTCACTCTTCCCTAAAGCACACCGCACAACAAGGCTGTTAACTAACCCCTTCTCATTACACAATACCCAATCTGGGATAGCCTATTCCCTAGTAGGCTCCTCAACATACTGGTCTAAAAAACATCTCGTACACACTCCAGGAATTAATCTGCACAGTATTATTACTAATTTGGTTTGGCCAGTCTATATGTAGATTAAAGTCACCTACGATTACTGTAGTGCCCTTGCTACATGCATCTCTAATTTCCTGTTTGATGCTGTCCCCTACACTACCACTACTGTTTGAAGGCCTATAGACAACTCCCACCAATGTTTTCTGCCCCATGGTGCTCCTTAGCTCCACCCAGACTGATTCAACATCTTGATTTTCTGAGCCAATATCCTTTCTCACTATTGCTCTGTCACTGTATAACACTGAGGTACAGTACTGGTGGGTACAGGTCTATCACTGTATAACACTGTGATACAGTACTGGTGGGTACAGGTCTGTCACTGTATAACACTGGGGTACAGTACTGGTGGGTACAGGTCTGTCACTGTATAACACTGGGGTACAGTACTGGTGGATACAGGTCTATCACTGTATAACACTGGAGTACAGTACTGGTGGGTACAGGTCTGTCACTGTATAACACTGGGGTACAGTACTGGTGGGTACAGGTCTGTCACTGTATAACACTGGGGTACAGCACTGGTGGGTACAGGTCTATCACTGTATAACACTGGGATACAGTACTGGTGGGTACAGGTCTGTCACTGTATAACACTGGGGTACAGTACTGGTGGGTACAGGTCTGTCACTGTATAACACTGGGGTACAGTACTGGTGGGTACAGGTCTATCACTGTATAACACTGGAGTACAGTACTGGTGGGTACAGGTCTATCACTGTATAACACTGGGGTACAGTACTGGTGGGTACAGGTCTGTCACTGTATAACACTGGGGTACAGTACTGGTGGGTACAGGTCTGTCACTGTATAACACTGGGGTACAGTACTGGTGGGTACAGGTCTGTCACTGTCTAACACTGGGGTACAGTCCTGGTGGGTACAGGTCTGTCACTGTATAACACTGGGGTACAGTACTGGTGGGTACAGGTCTGTCACTGTCTAACACTGGGGTACAGTCCTGGTGGGTACAGGTCTGTCACTGTATAACACTGGGGTACAGTCCTGGTGGGTACAGGTCTGTCACTGTCTAACACTGGGGTACAGTCCTGGTGGGTACAAAGTAGAGTACAGTTAAGCTTTGAAAGTTTGGAGCTACAGGGTGAGATTTACCCTGTCAGTATGAAGGTATTGGAAAGTTGAGAACATAAGAAATAGGAGCAGGAGTCGGCCATTCGGCCCCTCGAGCCTGTTCAACCCTTTCAATAAGATCGTGGCTGATCTTCGACCTCAACTCCACTTTCCTGCACTGTCTCCATATCCCTCGATTCCTCTAGAGTTCAAAAATCTATCGATCTCAGCCTGGAATATACCCAAAGACTCAGCCTCCACAACCCTCTGGGGCAGAGAATTCCAAAGATTCACCCCCCTCTGAGTGAAGAAATTCCTCTTCATCTCAGTCCTAAATGGCCGACCCCTTATCCTGAGACTGTGACCCCTGGTTCTAGACTCTCCAGCCCGGGGGGAAACATCCTCTCTGCATCTACCCCGTCAATCCCCTGTCGATATCTTGTATGTTTCAATGAGATCACCTCTCATTTCTCTAAACTCCAGACAGTATAGGCCCAACCTGTGCAAGTCTGTGGGTGGAAACACATTGCTGAATCAGGCCCAATCTGATCAGGGGGGTTCTGACCATTGTGGTGGGCAGTTTGTGCCCAATGTTGCGATGGGGGCTTCACCCCACCAAACTCTCCTACCCCGGTGCTGAAAGGGGAGATCTACCCCACTATATCACGGCACATGGGGGATGGATACCTTCACAAAGAATTCTTTCATTAAATTGCAATAAAAACAGAAAATGCTGGAAATCTCAGCGGGTTGGGCAGCATCTGTGGAGAGAGAAACAGAGTTAACATTTTGGGTCGGTGACCCTTGCTCAGAACTGGAAAAGTTTGAGATGTAACAGATTCTTGAGACAAAAGAGATGCTAAAAGGGATCTTAAATCTCTCCTGCGTGCCACCCTATCACAGACCTTCCCTTCTGTTCTTTCGTCCCCTCCCCCTTTCACCACTCCTGCACGTCATGGCATGGACAATGTACAGAAGACACCTCAAGTCACTGGAGATATATCACCAACGATGTCTCTGCAAGATCCTGCAAATCCCCTGGGAGGGCAGATGCACCAACATCAATGTCCTCGCCCAGGCTAACATCCCCAGTATTGAAGCACTGACCACACTCGATCAGCTTCGCTGGGCAGGCCACATAGTTCGCTTGCCAGACACGAGACTCCCTAAGCAAGTGCTTTATGCGGAGCTCCTTCATGGTAAACGAGCCAAAGGTGGGCAGCGGAAACGTTACAAGGACACCCTCAAAGCCCCCCTGGTAAAGTGTGACATCACCACTGACACCTGGGAGACCCTGGCCGAAGACCGCCCTAGGTGGAGAAAGTGCATCCGGGAGGGCGTTGAGCTTTTCGAATCTCGACGCTGAGAGCGTGAAGAGGTCAAACGCAGGCAGCGGAAGGAGCGTGCGGCAAACCAGTCCCACCCACCCCTACCCTCAACGACTATCTGTCCCACCTGTGACAGAGTTTGTGGCTCTCATATTGGACTGTTCAGCCACCAAAGAACTCACTTCAGGAGTGGAAGCAAGTCTTCCTCGATTCTGAGGGACTGCCTCTGATGATGATGATGACTTCCTTAAGAATCTGCTACATCTCAAAATTTGCCAGTTGTGACCTGAAACGTTAACTCTGTTTCTCTCTTCACAGACGCTGCCTGACCTGCTGAGATTTGCAGCATTCTCCGTTTGCCTTTCAGATTCCAGCATCCGCAGTATCTGGCTGAGGTTTTCGTTAAACGACGACTGGTTTCTGTTAAGGATTTGGGAATTGACAGTAAGTTTACCCGCAGAGGAAAATATATCCCAGTTCTTCATTCATAAACACTACTCCTGCTCCTCATTGTTCTGCAAGAGGTTCTCTTTATTGTGGCTTTCCGATCTCTCGATTCTTTCCCCTTGTAGACGATTCGGCGGGATTTGGATGTGTCGATGAAGAACTTGGTGGAACTGCATCAACATCAAGGTGAAAGAAAGAATAAGACAGCTAGTAATAACCCACTGCAGAAAACAATAGTGAGTAATTTTGTACTTGCTGTATAGGGGGAAGTATTGTGCAGAATCACGTAGAACGTACAACACAGGCACAGGCCACTTGTCCGTGCCAGTGTTTATGCTCCACACGAGGTCCCTCCCACCCCTCTTCATCTCACCCTCTCTGCACTTTTATTCTTATCCGCTCCTGGGACGTGGGCGTCGCTGGCAAAGCCGGCATTTATTGCCCATCCCTAATTGCCCCTTGAGAAGGTGGTGGTGAGCCGCCTTCTTGAACTGCTGCAGTCCGTATGGTGAAGGTGCTCCCACAGTGCTGTTAGGGAGGGAGTTCCAGGATTTTGACCCAGAACTATTAACATACTAAATATACTTTTATTTTTTCCCTCGTGTACTTATTAAGCTTGCGCTTAAAAGAAACCAGTCCATCGCATTTGGGAGAGAGATGAGGTGTTAAGATTTCGAGGGCACACCCTAAACATGAATCTGCCTTTTCTCTTCAGAAATACTGCTGGACCTGCTGTGTGTTGCCAGCAATTTCTGCTTTCGAAGCTCCAATTTGCAGTACATGCCATTTTTTTAAAAATCTTTAATTCATGACTTGATTAGTATCAACCATGACTCACTGGGAGCAGTCCAGCCTCTGAGTCAGAAGGTCGTGATTTCAAGTTCCCACTCCAGAGACTTACAAAGTACTTACAGCCCAGAAACAGGACAATCGGCCCAACTGGTCCATACCGATGATTATACTTCACCCGAGCCTAGACTTGAGCACAAAATCCAGGCTGACACTCCAGTTCAGTGCTGGTGGAGTGCTGCACTGTCGGAGGGTCAGTACTGAGGGAGTGCTGCATTGTCGGAGAGGCAGTACTGAGGGAGTGCCGCACTGTCGGAGGGCCAGTACTGAGGGAGCGCTGCACTGTCGGAGGGTCAGTACGGAGGGAGTGCCGCACTGTCGGAGGGGCAATACTGAGGGATCGCCGCACTGTCGGAGAGGCAGTACAGTGGGAGCGCCGCACTGTCGGAGGGGCAGTACTGATGGAGTGCCGCACTGTCAGAGGGGCAGTACTGAGGCAGCGCCGCACTGTCGGAGGGGCAGTACTGAGGGAGCGCCGCACTGTCGGAGGGGCAGCACTGAGGGAGTGCCGCACTGTCGGAGAGGCAGTGCTGAGGGAGTGCCGCACTGTCAGAGGGGCAGTACTGAGGGAGCGCTGCACTGTCGGAGGGGCAGTGCTGAGGGAGAGCCGCACTGTCGGAGGGGCAGTATTGAGGGAGTGCCGTACTGTCGGAGGGGCAGTGCTGAGGGAGTGCCGCACTGTCGGAGGGGCAGTACTGAGGGAGCTCCGCACTGTCGGAGGGGCAGTACGGAGGGAGCGCCGCACTGCCAGAGGGGCCGTCTTTCGGATGAAACGTTAAACCGAGGCCCCGCCTGCCATCATCACGTGGACGTCAGAGATCCCATGGCGCCATTTGAAGGCGAATTCTCCCCGGTGTCCCGGCCAATATTTATAAATGCAAGTATTTATTTTGATCATTTTTTACATCATCTCCTCCAGAGTTGAGTCGAAGATTGGATCAGCCATGATCTTATTGAATGGCAGAGCAGGCTCGAGGGGCCGAATGGCCGACTCCTGCTCCTATTTCTTATGTTCTTATGCTGTTGCCATTACCATATTGCGTAACAATCAAGACAACAGTCCTGAATTTGTGGTCTTTATGGCGGTGCACTCTCAGAGTTCGCCATCATTTCGCCTTCGAAACTGACGGCAACTCCGGGATTTGGCGCAAGCGTGCGCAGAAATCGCGGAGTTGGGGTCTGTCAACCACAGCTCTGAAACTGGCTGCGCTGTTCCCCCGCCCTCACTGCACCCCCCCCCCCCGCCCTGCCCCACACACCTGCGCTTCCCCCCCCGGCCCCCGGCCCCGCCCCGCCCCGCCCCACACATGCACAGAACTGGCAATCAGTGGAATCTTGTAAATCATTGAGACTGACAAAAACTTTGGTTCTTCAGCAGTAAGCACGCTGTTAAATTATTCTGCTGAGGTACCTCTGTATCCCTTTAATGCCACATAGATTGATTGTCAACAAAATGGAGCCTCGGGCCAATCAGTGTTTAATTGTTTGGCGTGGTCAATCAGAGTGTAATTGTTTGGCGTGGTCAATCAGAGTGTAATTGTTTGGTGTGGTCAATCAGAGTTTAATTGTTTGGTGTGGTCAGTCAGAATATGTTTTAAATGTGAGAAACTTTTAAATGTTGGTGTTCCAGAGATACTTGGGGGTCCTTGTGCATGAAACACAGAAAGTGAGCATGCAGGTACAGCAAGCAATAAGGAAGGCAAATGGCATGTTGGAGTATAAGAGTAAGGAAGTCTTGCTACAATTGTACAGGGCCCTGGTGAGGCCATGCCTGGAGTTCTGCGAACAGGTTTGATCTCCTTATTTAAGGAAGGATATACTTGCCTTGGAGGCGGTACAACAGAGGTTCACTAGATTGATTCCTGGGATGAGAGGGCTGTCCTATGATGAGAAATTGTGTTGAATGGGCCTATACTCTTTAGAAGAATGAGAGGTGAGCTCATTGAAACATACAAGATTCTGAGGGGGATTGACAGGGTAGATGCTGAGAGGTTGTTTCCACCGGTCTAGAACCAGGGGTCACCGTCTCATGATAAGGGGTCGACCATTTAGGACTGAGATGAGGAGGAATTTCTTCACTCAGAGGGAGGTGAATCTTTGGAATTCTCTGCCCCAGTGGGCCGTGAATACTGAGTCTCTGAATATATTCCAGGCTGAGTTCGATAGATTTTTGGAGTCCAGGGGAATCGAGGGATATGGGGATCGGGCGGGAAAATGAGTTGAGGTCGATGATCAACCGTGATCTTATTGAATGATGGAGCAGACTTCTGCTCCTATTTCTTATGTTCTCCTGAATTGTTTGGTGAGGTCAATCAGAGTTGAATTGTTCTTCAGGCTTTCAGTCAGAATCTGGGATCAAACATTTGGCTTTTTCAGAACAGTTTATTTTCTATGGCTATTTCTTAAGCCGTAAGCCACAGTCAATTCCAGACACCTGTGTTAAAAACATGATTTTCGGAGAGGCTTTCAAAGGGTGCGGGATCATGCCTGAGCAAAGAGAGGCAAAGCAGAATTTGCTGGAAATAGACAGCAAAGAAAAAAGATAGGACTTGCATTTCTATAGCGCCTTTCACAACTTCAGGACTTTCTTGCAGCCGATGAAGTACTTTTGGAGTGTAGTCATTCTTGTAATGTGGGAAACGTGGCAGCCAATTTGCGCACAGCAAACTCCCACAAACAGCACTGTGATAATGACCAGATAATCTGTTTTCGTTGTGTTGATTCAGGGATAAATATTGGCCAGGACACTGGGAATAACGCCCCTGCCCTTCAAAGAGTGCCATGGGATCTTTTACGTCCACTGAAGAGGGCATACAGGGCCTCGTTTTAACATCTTATCCCAAAGGTGCCTCCGACAGTGCGGCACTCCCTCAGTACTACCCCTCCGACAGTGCAGCACTCCCTCAGTACTGCCCCTCCGTCAGTGCAACACCCACTCAGTACTGCCCCTCAGACAAAGCAACGCTCGCTCAGTACTGCCCCTCCGACAGAGCAACACTCCCTCAATGCTACTTCTCCGACAGTGCAGCGCTCCCTCAGTACTGCCCCTCCGACAGTGCAGCGCTCCCTCAGCGCTGCCCCTCCAACAGTGCGGCACTCCCTCAGCACTGCCCCTCCAACAGTGCAGCACTCCCTCAGCACTGCCCCTCCGACAGTACAGCACTCTCTCAGCACTGCCCCTCCGACAGTGCAGCACCCCCTCAGCACTGCCCCTCCGACAGTGCAGCACCCCCTCAGCACTGCCCCTCCGACAGTGCAGCACCCCCTCAGCACTGCATTGGGAGTGTCAGTCTGGATTATGTGCTGAACTTTCTCAGAGCGGGACTTGAACCAGCAACCTTCTGACTCAGAGGCGAGAGTGCAGAGCCATGGCTGGCAAAGCCATTCAGTCAGTATCTATTAAGAATCATAGAAATTGCAGCACAGAAGGAGGCCATTCGGCCCATCATGTCCGCACCGGACAACACCAGAGCTATCCAGCCTAATCCCACTTTCCAGCTCTTGGTCCGTAGCCCTGTAGGTTACGGCACTTCAAGTGCACATCCAAGTACTTTTTAAATGTGGTGAGGGTTTCTGCCTCTACCACCCTTTCAGGCCGTGAGTTCCAGACCCCCAGCACCCTCCGCTTGAAGAAGCTTCCCCTCAAATCCCCTCTAAACCTTATATCAATTACGTTAAATTTATAGCCCCTGGTTGTTGACCTCTCTGCTAAGGAGACTAGGTCCTTCCTATTCACCCTATCTAGGCCCTCATAATTTTATACACCTCAATGAGGTCTCCCCTCACCCTCCTCTGTTCGTAGGAAAACAAACCCAGCCTATCCAATCTGTCCTCGTAGCGAAGATTCTCCACTCCCAGCAACATCCTCGTAAATCTCTTCTGTACCTCTCCTGTAATGCGGTGACCAGAACTGCACGCAGTACTCCAGCTGTGGTCTAACCAGTGTTTTATACAGTTCAAGCATAACCTCCCTGCTCTTGTATTCTATGCCTCGGCTAATAAAAGCAAGCATTCCGTATGCCTTCTTAACCACCTTATCTACCTGGCCTGCTACCTTCAGGAATCTGTGGACCAGCACTCCAAGGTCCCTCTGTTCATCTACACTTCTCGGTGTCCTACCATTTAATGTGTATTCCCTTTCCTTATTAGCCCTCCCCAAATGCATTACCTCACACTTCTCCGGATGAAATTCCATTTGCCACTGTTCTGCCCACCTGACCAGTCCATTGGTATCTTCCTGCAATCCACAGCTTTTTCATTATCACCCTCCCAGCTGATTTTTAATATCATGTGCAAACTTCTTAATCATACCCTCTATATTCAAGTCTAGATCATTGATGCTTACCACAAAAAGCAAGAGACCCAGTACTGAGCCCTGCGGAACCCCACTGGAAACATCCTTCCAGTCACAAAAACACCCATCAACCATTACCCTTTGCTTCCTACCTCTGAGCCAATTTTGGATCCAACTTGCCACTTTGCCCTGGATCACATGGGCTTTTACTTTCGTGACCAGACTGCCATATGGGACCTTAACAAAAGCTTTGCTAAATTCCATATACACTACATCATACACACTGCCCTCATCAACCCTCCTGGTTACCTCCTCGAAAAATTCAATCAAGTTAGTCAGACACGACCTTCCCTTAACAAATCCATGCTGACTGTCCTTGATTAATCCACGTCTTTCTAAATGAAGATTTATCCGGTTCATCAGAATTTTTTCCAATAATTTTCCCACCACCGAGGTTAGGCTGACTGGCCTGTAATTACTCGATTTATCCCTTTCTTCCTTCTTAAACAAAGGTGCAATATTAGCAGTCCTCCAGTCCTCTGGCACCGCACTCTGAAGCCAGAGAGGATTGGAAAATGATGGTCACAGCCTCTGCTAGTTCCTTTTTTGCTTCGCTTAACAGCCTGGGATACATTTCATCCGGGCCTGGGGACTTCTTGACTTTCAAAGCTGCTAAACCTCTAACACCTCCTCTCTCTGTTTATTTCATCTAATATTTCACACTCCTCCTCCTCGACAGCAGTGTCTGCTTCTCCCCTCTCTTTTGTGAAAACAGACATAAGAATACATAAGAATTAGCCCCTCGAGCCTGCTCCGCCATTCAAAAAGATCATGGCTGATCTGGCCGTGGACTCAGCTCCACTTACCCGCCCGCTCCCCATAACCCTTAATTCCCTTATTGGTTAAAAATCTATCTATCTGTGATTTGAATACATTCAATGAGCTAGCCTCAACTGCTTCCTTGGGCAGAGAATTCCACAGATTCACAACCCTCTGGGAGAAGAAATTCCTTCTCAACTCAGTTTTAAATTGGCTCCCCCGTATTTTGAGGCTGTGCCCCCTAGTTCTAGTCTCCCCGACCAGTGGAAATAACCTCTCTGCCTCTATCTTGTCTATCCCTTTCATTATTTTAAATGTTTCTATAAGATCACCCCTCATCCTTCTGAACTCCAACGAGTAAAGACCCAGTCTACTCAATCTATCATCATAAGGTAACCCCCTCATCTCCGGTATCAGCCTAGTGAATCGTCTCTGTACCCCCTCCAAAGCTAGTATATCCTTCCTTAAGTAAGGTGACCAAAACTGCACGCAGTACTCCAGGTGCGGCCTCACCAATACCCTGTACAGTTGCAGCAGGACCTCCCTGCTTTTGTACTCCATCCCTCTCGCATTGAAGGCCAACATTCCATTCGCCTTCCTGATTACCTGCTGCACCTGCAAACTAACTTTTTGGGATTCATGCACAAGGACCCCCAGGTCCCTCTGCACCGCAGCATGTTGTAATTTCTCCCCATTCAAATAATATTCCCTTTTACTGTTTTCTTTTCCAAGGTGGATGACATCACATTTTCCTACATTGTATTCCATCTGCCAAATCTTAGCCCATTCACTTAACTTATCTAAATCTCTTTGCAGCCTCTCTGTGTCCTCTACACAACCTGCTTTCCCACTAATCTTTGTGTCATCTGCAAATTTTATTACACTACACTCTGTCCCCTCTTCCAGGTCATCTATGTATATTGTAAACAGTTGTGGTCCCAGCACCGATCCCTGTGGCACATCACTAACCACCGATTTCCAACCCGAAAAGGACCCATTTAACCCGACTCTCTACTTTCTGTTAGCCAGCCAATTCTCTATCCATGCTAATACATTTCCGCTGACTCCGCGTACCTTTATCTTCTGCAGTAACCTTTTGTGTGGCACCTTATCGAATGCCTTTTTGAAATCTAAATACACCACATCCATCGGTACACCTCTATCCACCATGCTCGTTATATCTTCAAAGAATTCCAGTAAATTAGTTAAACATGATTTCCCTTCATGAATCTATGTTGCGTCTGCTTGATTGCACTATTCTTATCTATATGTCCCGCTATTTCTTCCTTAATGATAGCTTCAAGCATTTTCCCCACTACAGATGTTAAACTAACCGGCCTGTAGTTACCTGCCTTTTGTCTGCCCCCTTTTTTAAACAGAGGCGTTACATTAGCTGCTTTCCAATCCACTGGTACCTCCCCAGAGTCCAGAGAATTTTGGTAGATTATAACCAATGCATCTGCTATAACTTCTGCCATCTCTTTTAATACCCTGGGATGCATTTCATCAGGACCAGGGGACTTGTCTACCTTGAGTCCCATTAGCCTGTCCAGCACTACCCCCCTCGTGATAGTGATTGTCTCAAGGTCCTCCCTTCCCACATTCCCGTGACCAGCAATTTTTGGCATGGTTTTTGTGTCTTCCACTGTGAAGACCGAAGCAAAATAATTGTTTAAGGTCTCAGCCATTTCCACATTTCCCATTACTAAATCCCCCTTCTCATCTTCTAAAGGACCAACATTTACTTTAGTCACTCTTTTCTTTTTTATATGAAGGTAAAAGCTTTTACTATCTGTTTTTATGTTTTGCGCAAGTTTACTTTTGTAATCTATCTTTCCTTTCTTTATTGCTTTCTTAGTCATACTTTGCTGTCGTTTAAAATTTTCCAAATCTTCTAGTTTCCCACTAACCTTGGCTTCCTTATATGCATTGGTTTTTAATTTGATACTCTCCTTTAGAAACATAGAAAATAGGTGCAGGAGCAGGCCATTCGGCCCTTCTAGCCTGCACTGCCATTCAATGAGTTCATGGCTGAACATGCAACTTCAGTACCCCCTTCCTGCTTTCTCGTCATACCCCTTGATCCCCCTAGTAGTCAGGACTACATCTAACTCCTTTTTGAATATATTTAGTGAATTGGCCTCAACAACTTTCTGTGGTAGAGAATTCCACAGGTTCACCACTCTCTGGGTGAAGAAGTCTCTCCTCATCTCGGTCCTAAATGGCTTACCCCTTATCCTTAGACTGTGACCCCTGGTTCTGGACTTCCCCAACATTGGGAACATTCTTCCTGCATCTAACCTGTCCAAACCCATCAGAATTTTAATGTTTCTATGAGGTCCCCTCTCATTCTTCTGAACTCCAGTGAATACAAGCCCAGTTAACCCAGTCTTTCTTGAAAGGTCAGTCCCGCCATCCTGGGAATCAGTCTGGTGAACCTTCGCTGCACTCCCTCAATAGCAAGAATGTCCTTCCTCAGGTTAGGAGACCAAAACTGTACACAATACTCCAGGTGTGGCCTCACCAAGGCCCTGTACAACTGTAGCAACACCTCCCTGCCCCTGTACTCAAATCCCCTCGCTATGAAGGCCAACATGCCATTTGTTTTCTTAACCACCTGCTGTACCTGCATGCCAACCTTCAATGACTGATGTACCATGACACCCAGGTCTCGTTGCACCTCCCCTTTTCCTAATCTGTCACCATTCAGATAATAGTCTGTCTCTCTGTTTTTACCACCAAAGTGGATAACCTCACATTTATCCACATTATACTTCATCTGCCATGCATTTGCCCACTCACCTAACCTATCCAAGTCACTCTGCAGCCTCATAGCATCCTCCTCGCAGCTTGCACTGCCACCCAACTTAGTGTCATCCGCAAATTTGGAGATACTACATTTAATCCCCTCGAATAAATCATTAATATACAGTGTAAACAGCTGGGGCCCCAGCACAGAACCTTGCGGTACCCCACGAGTCACCGTCTGCCATTCTGAAACGTACCCATTTACTCCTACTCTTTGCTTCCTGTCTGACAACCAGTTCTCAATCCATGTCAGCACGCTACCCCCAATCCCATGTGCTTTAACTTTGCACATTAATCTCTTGTGTGGGACCTTGTCGAAAGCCTTCTGAAAGTCAAAATATACCACATCAACTGGTTCTCACTTGTCCACTCTACTGGAAACATCCTTGGTTATCCACGGCTGGTTATCCCTTCTCTTACCGCCCTTCTTTTTCACTGGAATATATTTTTGTTGAGCACTATGAAAGAGCTCCTTAAAAGTCCTCCACTGTTCCTCAATTGTGCCACCGTTTAGTCTATGTTCCCAGTCTACTTTAGCTAACTCTGCCCTCATCCCACTGTAGTCCCCTTTGTTTAAGCATAGTACGCTCGTTTGAGACACTACTTCCTCACCCTCAATCTGTATTACAAATTCAACCATACTGTGATCACTCATTCCGAGAGGATCTTTTACTCGCAATATATTAATTAAGAACCCTACCCATATCTTCCGCCTCCACACACAGATTACCCTCATGGTCTCTAATAGGCCCTACCCTTTGTTTAGTTATCCTATTACTCTTAATATATTTTAAAACATCTTGGGGTTTTCCTTGATTTTACTTGCCAAGAATTTTTCATGCTCTATCTTTGCTTTCCTAATATCCTTTTTAATTTCAGCCCTGCACTTTCCATACTTCTCTAAAGATTCTGCAGCATTTAGCCCTTGGTATCTGTCATAAGCCTCCCTGTTTTTCTTTATCCTACCCTGTATGTCCCTAGACATCTAGGGGGGGCTCTAGATTTGTTAGTCCCACCCTTTTTCTTTAAGGGAACATACTCGTTCTGAACCCTCCGGATCTCCTCCTTGAATGCCTCCCACTGCTCTGACACTGATTTACCTTCAAGTAGCTGTTTCCAGTTCACTATGGCCAAATCACCTCTCAGCTTAGCAAAGTTGGCTTTTCCCCAATTTAGAACTTTTATTCCTGCTCTATCCTTGCCCTTTTCCATAAGTACCTTAAATCTAACTGAATTATGGTCACTAGCACCTAAGTGCCCTCCCACTGATACCCCTTCCACCTGCCCAGCTTCATTCCCCAAAACTAAATCCAGAACTGCCCCCTCCCTTGTTGGGCTTGCTATATACTGGCTAAAAAAGTTCCCTTGAATGCATTTTAGGAATTCCTCACCCTTTATACCTGTCACACTAATTTTGTCCCAGTTACTATTAGGATAGTTGAAATCCCCTACTATTACTGCCCTATAGGTTTTGCACTTCTCAGAAATGTTCTACATATTTGCTCTTCTATCTCCCTCCCACTGTTTGGGGGTCTATAATACACGCCCAGCAGTGTGATCAGCCTTTTTTTGTTTTTCAGTTCGACCCATATGGCTTCATTTGATCATCCCTCCTCACAGCTGCAATAAATTCTTTAATCAATACCACAACCCCACACCCCCCTCCTTTTTTATCCCCCCTCTCTATCCCGTCTGAAAATCCTGTAACCAGGAATGTTGAGCTGCCATACTTGCCCCTCTTTTAGCCATGTCTCTGTAATAGCTATAATAATTAAGAGATGAATGTTTGGTCGTGAATACAATTTATCTACACACTTTATCGTGCCACCTCTGTCTGTTTTCAGAGGATTTCCTGGAAGTGGTTAATCGGAGGGGTGGTTGTTGCCCTCGGGGGTGCAGCTGCCAGTGCACGCCTCTCTAACTGGAAATAGACCCCCTCGGGATTTGACAAGGACTTCAGTTACTGCACAGTTATATCCGATTTTCTTTCACAATGACAGAAACTATCGAACGAATGCTTTGAACGTATTGAACCTCCTGCAAGACCACAACATACATTATAGAGACATACACAGCTCCTTACTTAGGAATAAATAGCAATAAGTTAAGGCGGCTGGTCCCGATAGGATCAACAGAATTTCAAAAGTAGCAGGAACTGCACAAGAGAAGCTGATAAATCTTGAAAAGGCCAACAGTGTAGTTTTGAATTCGGTTTGATGCATGTATTGCATCACAGAAACTGTTGTATCCTTGAAGCTGGATTTCAAATTAAAAACATTTTTATCCTTCAGTTCTGTCATGGTCATGTAATGTTCTCAGCGCTCACTGTGGGCCTCGCTGCAAACCTGGGTCTCAGTCGTGCCAAGTGTAAAGTATTTAGTTGGGTCAGGCTCTGTAATGTATTTGCTTCATGGGTTCTTTGCTTAAGAATTCACAGCAACACATTGCTATTAAGAACCAGTTGGTTTATTAGCAAAGGTTTAACAATTAAACTACACATTACCGGTTCATCCACCAGGCTCACAACCATCTGCCTCATCGTGAATCCCCCGAACCCAACTGGCTGGGGTTTTATTGAGTCTTGTGAACATCATGTGACTGGCTAAGCCCCTCCCAACTCAACAGCTCTACAACTATTTTACTGTAACATTAAATCAAGCGCCCCCTTTTGGTAAGGGCACTAGAACCCACACATTTTCAAATGAAACTTTAAAGGAAACTTAAATCAAATTAAAATTTGGTTGCCGGGGGTGATGATGCACTCCAGTCCCTCCGGTGTCCACCTCTCGCGGAAGGCCGCGAGCGTACCGGTGGACACCGCGTGCTCCATCTCCAGGGACACCCCGGCGCGAACGTAACCGCGGAAGAGAGGCAGGCAGTCGGGCTGAACGACCCCCTCGACCGCCCGCTGCCTGGACCGGCTGATGGCCCCCTTGGCCAGGCCCAGGAGCAGTCCTACGAGGAGGCCCTCGGACCTACCCGCTCCCCTCCGCACAGGGTGCCCAAAGATCAGGAGTGTGGGACTGAAGTGCAACCAGAATTTGGGGAGCAGCCCCTTCAAATATTGGAAGAGGGGTTGCAACCTCACACATTGTACATGGAACACGGACTCCTCAACAACTCTACAACTCTTATTGTTGCAAAAACAATTAAATCAAGTGCCCCCTTATTAAAGGGGGGGGAGGGAAACGCCAAACACTTTTCAGTCAGGTGCCCTTTTTTTGTTGCTTTTTTTGTCTTTTTGGGGGTGGGGTCTGTGTTTTTTTTTTAGGGCACCAAGAGGCAAATTATACAAGTGCCCCCTGACTAGGGGGACACTAAAACTGGCAATAAAACAAATTAAACTTTAAAACATATAAAATCACATTAAAATTTGGTTGCCGGGGGTGATGATGCACTCCAGTCCCTCCGGCGCCCACCTCTCGCGGAAGGCCGCGAGCGTACCGGTGGACACCGCGTGCTCCATCTCCAGGGACACCCTGGCTCGGATGTAGGCGCGGAAGAGAGGCAGGCAGTCGGGCTGAACGACCCCCTCGACCGCCCGCTGCCTGGACCGGCTGATGGTCAACAGCAAACCTGAGAGCATTCTCTCAGGTGCACCCATTACAGGCTCCAAGCTGTGGAGCCAGAGTATCCCTGAGTAACATTTCTGTCTCGGACACTGCCAAGGGGTAGCCATGAATGGGTAACAAATGCCGGCCTTGCCAGTGACGGCCACATCCCAGGGATGAATCATTTTTCAAACTGGCGTCTGACTGTAAATCCAACGGGGAAGTCAGGAGCAACTTCTGTACCCAGAGAGCAGTGAGAATGAGGAACTCGCTGCCACAGGGAGGGGTTGAGGCGAAAAGCAGAGGTGCATTTAAGGGGAGGCTGGATAAACACGTGAGGGAGAAAGGAATAGAAGGATATGGTGATGGGGTGAGATGGAGAGGGGTGGGAGGGGGCTG
Organism: Pristiophorus japonicus; assembly: GCF_044704955.1. Classification (NCBI taxonomy): domain Eukaryota; kingdom Metazoa; phylum Chordata; class Chondrichthyes; family Pristiophoridae; genus Pristiophorus; species Pristiophorus japonicus. Next base: position 236,034,636 of record NC_091984.1, on the reverse strand, counting down.
GTGTGGAGCATAAACCCCGGCACGGAGCGTGGGGGCCGACTGGCCTGTTTCTGTGCTCTACATGCGATGTAATTGTACGTTTTAGCTTTGAATGAGACATTTAAAAAGAACAGGCGAAGGCTTCTCAGGTCGTTGCACTGTGCGAAGGTGAGCTTTTCAACGTGTGAGGGAGGCCCTTGCACACCAACCTTCCCTCAGGGTAACACCAACACAATAGAGCAGCGGCACTCAACCTGTCTACATCTGGGACCCCCCCCCCACTCCCCTTGCTTGGGATAAAAACTCCGCGGACTCCCTGTTACCAAGCACAAGTACTTTTTCAGTGTTAAAATTGTGGGGTGTGTGGAGGGGGGGAGACAATTTGTCCCACAGTCTGTGGGGTGGGGGGGTGGAGGGGCGGGGCGGGGGCAGTGGGGGGTCCGTTCTGAGTTCCCGTCACACATTCAGTAACTGGGCTTTAATAACAACTGGCAGGTTCTGGAAAGGCTGTTGGCCCAACAGCTCCGGACAGGCCAAGGGGCAACTCCACCACCGAGCAAAGCCTCCCGGTCACGGTTTCCGGAGATTGCCAGGCCGGGGTTCGGACTCAGTAACCGGGAGCTGGCCCGCCGAAGCCAGTCAGCCGCCCCGGGGAGGGTCCCGTGCCCCCAGCCCAGCCGGCACTGTTCCCCCCCCCCCTCCCCCACACCCCTGCCACCTCCCCCCCACCCAACTCACCCCCCGCACCCTCCGACCCCCGATCCCATACACCTCCCCACCGACCCCCGACCCCATACACCGACCCCCGACCCTATACACCTCCCCACCGACCCCCGACCCCATACACCTCCCCACCGACCCCCGACCCTATACACCTCCCCACCGAACCCCGACCCTATACACCTCCCCACCGACCTCCGACCCTATACCCCTCCCCACCGACCTCCGACCCCATACACCATCCCACCGACCCCCGACCCCATACACCTCCCCACCGAACCCCGACCCCATACACCTCCCCACCGAACCCCGACCCTATACACCTCCCCACCGACCTCCGACCCCATACACCACCCCACCGACCCCCGATCCCATACACCTCTCCACCGCCCCCTGGCCTCACCCCCCCACCCACCTGCCCCCCGCCCCCCAGCCCAGCCCACACTGTCACCCCCGCCCCCATTCCCCTGACCCCCCCCTGACGAGTGCGGGTTGATTTCCCAAAATTTGGGTTTCTTTTATCAATGTTACTGTTTGAAATAAAAGGTCATCAGCTGGATGAATACGAAACGCAGAGCCAAGAAGCCTGTGTGTCTGGGGACTGTCGGCACACTGGCGAAGAGCTGTTGTGACTTTTAATTAACAGCACGGGGAGTTGGGACCTCCTGACTGTGTCTAGAGACTTGGCTGAAAAAGATCAACTGTGAAGATGGGAAATCACTTCTGTGTTGAAATCAAATGAATTCAGATTGTGTGAGTGACTGTGCCAGCTTTTAAACAAGCAGCTGCTGTTTAAAATAGGATTATGTCGGATATACGGCCCAGAAACAGGCCATTGGGCCCAACCAGTCCATGCTCCACTCGAGCCCCCTCCCGTCTTTCCTCATCTAACTCTATCAGCATAACCCTCTATTCCCTTCTCCCTCATATGTTTATCCAGCCTCAACCCCTCCCTGTGGCAGTGAGTTCCACATTCTCACCCCTCTCTGGGTAAAGAAGCTTCTCCTGAATTCCCCATTGGATTTATTAGTGACTATCTTATATTGATGGCCCTGAGTTATGCTCACTAGCTGTGGCTCAGTGGGCAACACTCTCGCCTCTGAGTCAGAAGGTTGTGGGTTCAAGTCCCACTCCCGGGACTTGAGCACAGAAATTTAGGCTAACACACGCAGTGCAGTACTGAGGGAGTGCTGCACTGTCGGAGGGGCAGTGCTGAGGAAGTGCTGCACTGTCGGAGGGGCAGTACTGAGGGAGTGCTGCACAGTCGGAGGGGCAGTACTGAGGGAGTGCTGCACTGTCGGAGGGGCAGTGCTGAGAGAGTACCGCATTGTCGGAGGGGCAGTACTGAGGGAGTGCTGCACTGTCGGAGGGGCAGTGCTGAGGGAGTGCTGCACTGTCGGAGGGGCAGTGCTGAGTGAGTGCTGCACTGTCGGAGGGGCAGTGCTGAGGGAGTGTTGCACTGTCGGAGGGGCAGTACTGAGGGAGTGTTGCACTGTCGGAGGATAAGACGTGAAACCAAGGCCCCATCTGCTCTCTCAGGTGGACGTGAAAGATCTCATGGCCCTATTTCGAAGAAGAGCAGGGGAGTTATCCCCGGTGTCCTGGGGCCAATATTTATCCCTCAATCAACATCAATAAAAACAGATTATCTGGTCATTATCTAATTGCTGTTTGTGGGAGCTTGCTGTGCACAGATTGGCTGCCGCGTTTCCCACATTACAACAATGACTGCACTTCAATAGTACTTCATTGGCTGCAAAGCATGTTGAGACATCCGATGGTTTTGAAAGGCGCTATATAAATGCAGGTCTTTTTTCCATATTTCCCCACTTTCTCTCTGTATCCACTCTATCAAAATCTTTTATAAATATAAAAACTTCTAGTAGGCCACCCTCAAGAGAAGAGAGACCCAGTCTAATGCCAAGTCTTTGGCCCCGTTATGGGGCCCCGGATTTCCTGCATCTACAGCCCAATGAGGTGGATGGGGGCCATTCCCGGCCCATCAGCCTCATCCTCCTCTTCACTGGATGCCCAGAAACTGGTCCGAGACCCTCGCCAAGCTCCCCTCCAACTGCAGAGGAACTTGCAATGATGTCACAGGACCCTGACAATAGGTCACTCTGGATTTCTTCCCCACCTCCCAGGAGCACAGCAGCACAGTGGTTATCGGGCCAAATGATGGCCGTCGAGGTACCGGACGGTACTTTGGGCGGGATATTCATCGCCGAGGTCCCGCGAAGGTCGGCGGGTGGCAAATGGACGACGTACACCGCCAATCTGGGCGGCAGCGGGCGGGAGGTCTCATTCCCGGCGGCAGAGGCGCTTGCCGCCCAAGTGTCACCGAGGATGGAGTCGGGGCCCACCGAGGGTCGAAGAGCTGGAAATAAAAATCATCAGGAAATAATTTCAAAAACTATCGGAAGACCTTCAGAGGAGCTCATCCAGGTAAGTCGCTGGGGAAAGAAATACGTAACATGTTCACTTACCTTTGTCCTTTTTTTCAGGATCTTCGGACTGACCATCGGGAACAGACCAGCCTCCAGCCAGCGGCCCACCCCCCCGTTCTGCCGCCGACTCCCGCCCGCAGGAATCCGGGAGCTCGGCGGGCGGGAGCTCGGTTGCGCCTCTCGGCCGTCCGCTGGTGTCAGCGGGCGCTTCCCGGTGGCTCTCCCCTCCCGCCCGCTCCAGGCCGCCCCGAAAGTGGCACTGGGCGGCTCTGCAGGAGGAGTGTCGGCGGCAATGGGTGGGAGCGGGCGGTGAGTTGATCAATTTGAGCCCCTATGTTACTGGACCAGGAATCCGAAGGCCTGGACTAATGATCTGGTGACGTGAGTTCCAGTCCCACGGCAATTAAATACCTTTGGGATTAAAAAGCTGCTGTCAGAAAAACCCATCGGGTTCACTAATGTCCCTTTAGGGAAGGAAATCTGCCGCCCTTACCCGGTCTGGGCCTACATGTGACTCCAGACCCACAGCGATGTGGTTGACTCTTAACTGCCCTCCGAAATGGCCCAGCGAGCCACTCAGTTGTACCAAACCGCTCCGACAAAGTCAGCGTATGTGGGAGCACCTTCACCACACGGACTGCAGCGGTTCAAGAAGGTGGCTCAAGGGGCAATTAGGGATGGGCAATAAATGCCGGCTTCGCCAGCGATGCCCACATCCCAGGAACGACTAAATTATTTTTAAAAATAACAGCTTGCATTTATCATTATCATCATCATCACCATAGGCAATCACTCGAATCGAGGATGACTTGCTTCCACGCCAAAAAGTTCACAGGTGTTTCAATGAAGGACCTAATATTCCAGATCCCGAACTAAATCTTGAAGGGTGGAAGATGCCTGTGCGTGGATTTTTCTAACGTGTGGTGACCGTTGTACGTTAAGAAGAACATACATAAGAACAACAGAATTAGGAACAGGAGTAGGCCATCGAGCCTCTCGAGCCTGCTCCACCATTCAACAAGATCATGGCTGATCTGGCCGTGGACTCAGCTCCACTTACCCGCCCGCTCCCCATAACCCTTAATTCCCTTATTGGTTAAAAATCTATCGATCTGTGATTTGAATACATTCAATGAGCTAGCCTCAACTGCTTCCTTGGGCAGAGAATTCCACAGATTCACAACCCTCTGGGAGAAGAAATTCCTTCTCAACTCGGTTTTAAATTGGCTCCCCCATATTTTGAGGCTGTGCCCCCTCGTTCTAGTCTCCCCTACCAGTGGAAACAACTTCTCTGCCTCTATCTTGTCTATCCCTTTCATTATTTTAAATGTTTCTATAAGATCACCCCTCATGCTTCTGAACTCCAACGAGTAAAGACCTAGTCTACTCAAACTATCATCATAAGGTACCCCTCTCATCTCCAGAATCAGCCTCGTGAATCATCTCTATACACCCTCCAAAGCTAGTATATCCTTCCTTAAGTAAGGTGACCAAAACTGCACGCAGTACTCCAGATGCGGCCTCACCAATACCCTATACAGTTGCAGCAGGACCTCCCTGCTTTTTTACTCCATCCCTCTCGCAATGAAGGCCAACATTCCATTCGCCTTCCTGATTACCTGCTGCACCTGCAAACTAACTTTTTGGGATTCATGAACAAGGACCCCCAGGTCCCTCTGCACCGCAGCATGTTGTAATTTCTCCCCCTTCAAATAATATTCCATTTTACTGTTTTTTTTCCAAGGTGAATGACCTCACATTTTCCGACATTGTATTCCATCTGCCAAACCTTAGCCCATTCGCTTAACCTATCTAAATCTCTTTGCAGCCTCTCTGTGTCCTCTACACAGCCCGCTTTCCCACTGATCTTTGTGTCATCTGCAAATTTTGTTACACTACACTCTGTCCCCTCTTCCAGGTCATCGATGTATATTGTAAACAGTTGTGGCATCTTATCGAATGCCTTTTGGAAATCTAAATACACCACATCCATCGGTACACCTCTATCCACCATGCTCGTTATATCCTCAAAGAATTCCAGTAAATTAGTTACACATGATTTCCCCTTCATGAATCCATGTTGCGTCTGCTTGATTACACTATTTCTATCTAGATGTCCCGCTATTTCTTCCTTAATGATAGCTTCAAGCATTTTCCCCACTACAGATGTTAAACTAACCGGCCTATAGTTACCTGCCTTTTGTCTGCCCCCTTTTTTAAACAGAGGCGTTACATTAGCTGCTTTCCAGTCCGCTGGTACCTCCCCAGAGTCCAGAGAATTTTGGTAGATTATAACGAATGCATCTGCTATAACTTCCGCCATCTCTTTTAATACCCTGGGATGCATTTCATCAGGACCAGGGGACTTGTCTACCTTGAGTCCCATTAGCCTGTCCAGCACTACCTCCCTAGTGATAGTGATTATTTCAAGGTCCTCCCTTCCCACATTCCCGTGACCAGCAATTTTTGGCATGGTTTTTGTGTCTTCCACTGTGAAGACCGAAGCAAAATAAGTGTTTAAGGTCTCAGCCATTTCCACATTTCCCATTATAAAAACCCTCTTCTCATCTTCTAAGGGACCAACATTTACTTTAGTCACTCTTTGCTGTTTTATATAACGGTAAAAGCTTTTACTATCTGTTTTTACGTTTTGTGCAAGTTTACTTTCGTAATCGATCTTTCCTTTCTTTATTGCTTTCTTAGTCATTCTTTTTTGTCGTTTAAAATTTTCCCAATCTTCTAGTTTCCCACTAACCTTGGCCACCTTATAAGCATTGGTTTTTAATTTGATACTCTCCTTTATTTCCTTGGTTATCCACGGCTGGTTATCCCTTCTCTTACCGCCCTTCTTTTTCATTGGAATATATTTTTGTTGAGCACTATGAAAGAGCTCCTTAAATGTCCTCCACTGTTCCTCAATTGTGCCACCATTTAATCTGTGTTTCCAGTCTACTTTAGCCAACTCTGCCCTCATCCCACTGTAGTTCCCTTTGTTTAAGCAGAGTACGCTTAATCCTCACCCTCAATCTGTATTACAAATTCAACCATACTGTGATCACTCATTCCGAGAGGATCTTTTACTAGGAGATCGTTTATTATTCCTGTCTCATTACACAGGACCAGATCTAAGATAGCTAGCTCCCTTGTAGGTTCTGTATCATACTGTTCTAAGAAACAATCCCATATGCATTCTATGAATTCCTCCTCAAGGCTACCCCATGCGATTTGATTTGACCAATCGATATGTAAGTTAAAATCCCCCATGACTACTGCCATTCCTTTTTCACATGCCTCCATTATTCCCTTGATTATTGTCCGCCCCACCGTGAAGTTATTATTTGGGGGCCTATAAACTACGCCCACCAGTGACTTTTTCCCGTTACTATCTCTAATCTCCACCCACAATGATTCAACATTCTGTTCATTAGAGCCAATATCATCTCTCACAACTGCCCTGATATCATCCTTTATTAACAGAGCTACCCCACCTCCTTTCCCTTCTTGTCTATCTTTCCGAATCGTCAGATACCCCTGTATGTTTAATTCCCAGTCTTGGCCACCCTGCAACCACCTTTCTGTAATGGCCACCAAATCATACCCATTTGTAATGATTTGTGCCGTCAACTCATTTACTTTATTTCGAATGCTGTGTGCGTTTAGGTAGAGTGTTTTAATACTAGTTTTTAAACCATGATTTTTAGTTTTGACCCCTCCTGCAGCCCCTTTATATTCATACATATTGTCCCTTCCTATCACCTTGTGGTTTACACTTACCCCAGTGCTACTCTGCTCTGCCTTTTGCATTCTTTCTTGGGGTCCTGTTCATCTGAGCTCTCACCCACTCCAACTAGCTCAGAGCCCTCTCCTGGGTTCCGAATACTCCTCGCATTGAGGCACCGAGCTTTCATGCTTGCCTTTTTATTACACTTTGACCCTTTAGAATTTTGCTGTACATTGGCCCTTTTTGTTTTTTGCCTTGGGTTTCTCTGCCCTCTACTTTTACTCATCTCCTTTCTGTCTTTTGCTTTTGTCTCCATTTTGTTTCCCTCTGTCTCCCTGCATTGGTTCCCATCCCCCTGCCATATTAGTTTAACTCCTCCCCAACAGCACTAGCAAACACTCCCCCTAGGACATCGGCTCCGGTCCTGCCCAGGTGCAGACCGTCCGGTTTGTACTGGTCCCACCTCCCCCAGAACCGTTCCAATGCCCCAGGAATTTGAATCCCTCCCTGCTGCACCACTGCTCAAGCTACGTATTCATCTGCGCTATCCTGCGATTCCTACTCTGACTAGCACGTGGCACTGGTAGCAATCCCGAGATTACTACTTTTGAGGCCCTACGTTTTAATTTAGCTCCTAGCTCCTTAAATTCGTCTCGTAGGACCTCATCCCTTTTTTTACCTATGTCGTTGGTACCAATGTGCACCACGACAACTGGCTGTTCACCCTCCCTTTCAGAATGTCCTGCACCTGCTCTGAGACATCCTTGACCCTTGCACCAGGGAGGCAACATACCATCCTGGAGTCTCGGTTGCGGCCGCAGAAACGCCTATCTATTCCCCTCACCATTGAATCCCCTATCACTATCGCTCTCCCACTCTTTTTCCTGCCCTCCTGTGCAACAGACCCAGCCACGGTGCCATGAACTTGGCTGCTGCTGCCCTCCCCTGATGAGTCATCCCCCTCAACAGTACTCAAAGCGGTGTATCTGTTGTGCAGGGGGATGACCGCAGGGGACCCCTGCACTACTTTCCTTGCACTGCTCTTCCTGCTGGTCTTGGTAGTAACGTAGTAAAATGTTCCAAGGAGCGTCACAGGATCGATTATCAGACAAAATTTGACACAAAATGAGACGTTAGGACCGGTGACCATAAGCTTGGTCAAAGAGAGAGATTTTAAGGAGCTTCTTAAAGGAGGAGAGAGACGGAGAGGTTTAGGGAAGGAATTCCAGAGCCTGGGACCTGAATCGGTAACCAGAAAGGGGGAAAAACACAGGAGGATTGGTAATCGACAGCATGTCCTGGAAAAAAATACATTTAAAAAGAACTTTGCAATGTAATTGTGCAGAATATACAGACATAATTCGTAGAGAATAGAAGGCTTGTTTATGCGAGGCAAGATATGGAGGAGATTACGGCTGGGGTGGGCCGTGTGTACACCAACTCCTGCCCCTGCCTGTGCTGTTCCCCCGGCAGTGCCGTTATTGCAGTCTCTCACCAGCAGATGCTACTGTTACGCTACCATATGTTGATGCTGTGCGGGCCTAAATTATTCACAACATTACTGTAACTATAAAATCCCAACGATTCTGGGAATCATTATCAAACAGTAATGGTGATCCTGGATCAGTTTTTAAACGCAAAAGACTTAATAGCCTCAGCGCTGGGGATCAAAAGTCAACAGGAACTTCACTTGATGTTCTCCAGATGGCTAATTAGTACAGCGTCTTTACCCAGAGAGCGGTGAGAATGTGGGACTCGCTGCCACAGGGAGGGGTTGAGGCGAATAGTATCGATGCATTTAAGGGGAGGCTGGATAAACACATGAGGGAGAAGGGAATAGAAGGACGTGGTGATGGGGTGAGATGGAGAGGGGGCTCGAGTGGAGCATAAACACCGGCACTGAGCGGTGGGCCCAAATGGCCTGTTCCTGTGCCATAAATACCAAGGGCTGGAAATTCGGTTGGAGGTTTCTTCGGGCGCTAATGGCGGCGGGTGGTAACTTTTGCGTCGGACAATGGGTTGCCACGGCAGCCAAAGAATTCGGTTGCTGCACCCTGAGAGTGGGGCAGAGCACTAAGGGACATGTTCCACACACTCTCTGAGGACACTAGGCCAGGTGAGCGACTGAAAGTCCGTCGCTAAAGAGGCCTCCCTGCAAAAAAAAAAACACCGGCACTAAAAACACATAAAACCAATTCCGATTAAGTATTCCCCCCCCGCCCCAAATAAAGGTGAATAGCTAAAAAAAAAATCCAAATAAGTATCACTCACGCTGACCTTTTTCAATCGTTCCTTCCCCGTAGCGCCCCGGGGCAGCTCTGCGCGGCAGCTTTCTCTGGCGGGGTCACTAGGGGGCGCTACAAGGTGCCACGCAAACCGAATATCGCATCGTTGTCGAAACCGAGGGCGTTGCAGACCAGCGCGACGCTCCCGGGCGGGACTGGTCAGCGCCGCCGACACCGGCACACCGCTGGTGCCAAGCGGCGGGATTCCCGGCACTCGTGGCTCCCAACCCCTTTTAGCGCCTCCCCCCCCCCACCCCCCACCCCCCACATTCCGACCCTTTCCGGGGACGCGGACCGGTCGAATTTCTCCCCCAATGTGATTCTAATGCAATGGGGTGTGTGGGGTACATTCTCCCCTTTAGCTGCCGGGTGGTAAACATCACCCGGTGGAGAGGAAGTTCCGGAGAGTGGGGTTTTTGCCCCTGGAGTAATTTTAACTGGAAGGAAAGTTGAGCTCTCACACACAGGGGGGGTGGGGGGGAAGTCAGTGCAGCCCCGTTTGGGACGCAAAAACTTTAAAAGTTGTAAAACTAGCGGCAGGCACTAATCATTCTCTCCTCCCGCAATATTCAGCTTTAGCGCTCCGAGAGCAAAGTGCAGCGTTAAATCAAGCGCTAACCACTTCTCTTAAAGTCTGAGAGCGGGGGCTTTAGCGGCAGACGCTGAACAATGTTCGAGCGCATCGGTAACGGCCTCAGAGGCTGGTTCCCGCGATAGGGCCGGGCCGGTGATGCTGTACCAGCCGGTTGTGGGCGGCTCTGCGTTGCCAAGCGACCGGCCCGACCGCCGTTACAGCCCCAAACACTCTCAGCGAGCAGGGGGGGCTCCGACATCGCGCACCGGTGAAACGGGACAATCTTTGCGCAGGCACCAGACTGGGGCGAACAGTAACGGTTGCACTCGCTGAAGACCATTTCCCTTTAATCAGCGTTCCCCCAGCGGCCGGCCGAGTTCACAACGCCTCCCTCTTGCTGCCGTTGTTGACGCCCGGCGATACAGCAGGGGGCGGGGGGCAATTTCACATCCGAGGCGGTAACGGGGCGCTGCGCACTTCGTGACGTTACAATCTCCGGGGCGCCAGGGGCCCAGGCGGTGAGAGATAGCGCCAGCGCTAGACCGGCACTGAAGTTCGCGGGCATCACTGCATTCGCCGCACTCGGGTCGCTAACCCCTTAGTGCCCCGTTACCGCCCCCGCCAGCCGCTAACAGGAGGCGCTAACCTACCTCAGCCTAGCGATTCCCCCCCCCCCCCCCCATCAGGCACAGACTCAGGAACATCTCCCCGATTGTGGTGCATGTTGTATACCTGGATTTTACAGAAGGCATCTGATAAAGTGCAACACAAAAGACTTGTGAAAATTGAGGCCCAAGGTATTGAGGGGATTGTAGGTGCAGGGTTAGAGAGATGGTCAGGAGATAGAAAGCAGAGAGTTGGGACACCATACAGAGGCAACATTTTCTTAAGGTTTAATTCAGTCGTGTTATTGCGATTCCGTGAAACGCCTTCATATGTTACCGTAAATAAATTTGTTAATGACTGTATCAAAATAACTATTTTATGCAAATGTGTTCGTCAATCTGCCCACTGAGAAGATTAAACTCACTTGTGTCAGTCCATCAGAGCACTGCCCCATTCTTACATGAGCATAAAGAACAGGAGGAGGCCATTCAGCTCCTCGGACCAGTTCCACCATTTAGTCAGATTGTGGCTGATCTGTATCTTAACTCGATCTGCCTGACTTGGTTCAATAACCCTTAATACCCTTACCCAACAAAAATCAATCAATCTCAGTTTTTAAATTTTCAATTGATCCCCAGCCTCAACAGCTTTCCCGATTCCCACTGCCCTTTGTGTGACGAAGGGCTCCCTGACATCACCCCTGAACGGCCTGGCTCTAATTTTAAGGTGACTCCCCCTTGTTCTGGATTCCGCCCACCAGAGGCAATAGTTTCTCTCGATCTACCCTATCCAATCTGTTAGGTCACCCCTGTGGTGTATGAAATGATACAATGAACTACATACTGTGAGCCAGTGACTAGGTGTAACCTGGTGGGGAGGAGCTCCTTGGCCACGGGAAGATCTCCGCAAGATCCTACAAATCCCCTGGGAGGACAGGCGCACCAACATCAGCGTCCTCATCCAGGCCAACATCCCCAGCATTGAAGCACTGACCACACTCGACCAGCTCTGCTGGGCAGGCCACATAGTCCGCATGCCAGACACGAGACTCCCAAAGCAAGTGCTCTACTCGGAACTCCTTCACGGCAAACGAGCCAAAGGTGGGCAGAGGAAACGTTACAGGGACACCCTCAAAGCCTCCCTGATAAAGTGCAACATCCCCACCGACACCTGGGAGTCCCTGGCCAAAAGACCGCCCTAAGTGGAGGAAGTGCATCCAGGAGGGCGCTGAGCACCTCGAGTCTCATCGCCGAGAGCATGCAGAAACCAAGCGCAGGCAGCGGAAAGAGCGTGCGGCAAACCAGTCCCACCCTCCCTTACCCTCAAAGACTATCTGTCCCACTTGTGACGGGGACTGTGGCTCTCGTATTGGACTGTTCAGCCACCAAATAACTCACTCCAGGAATGAAAGCAAGTTTTCCTCGATTCCGAGGGACTGCCTATGATGATGATGATGGTAACCTGGTCAGTCTTTGATGGCTTCCAGAAGTGAAGATACAAAGGTGAAGTTCAGGTTATATACCGGGCCCAGCACAAGTGTATCTATGACCCCAGGACCTCCGACAGTAGTGTCCCCTGGTGGTGGGCAGATACATTACAACCCCTCAATCGTCTACTACACTCGAGGGAACACAAACCCTGTCTGTGCAACCTGGCCACATAATTAACCCTTTTAGCCCCGGTATCATTCTGAAGTTTCTGCAAGAGCCTAAGACACAAACGCTATGGGCTGTCCCATGCTATAAACAACCAATAGAATAAAGCACGGGAGGGTGAAAGAAGTCACAGAATCAGAGAACGATACAGCCCAGAAGGAGGCCATTCGGCCCATCGTGCCTGTGTCGGCTCCGTGAAAGAGCTCTCCAATTAGTCCCACTCAACGTTACCTTATATTTTTGGGGTGTGCGGCCCTCCGCCAATATACCGTGCATTGCGGTTTTGTCCATTCGAGAGCTGGGGAGCTGGTGGTGTGGAGGTCCTGGGAGCTGCAAAACCCCATAGCTTAAAGGGTTCATTGGCCCCACTCCCCCCCCCCCCCTCTTTCTCCATAGCTTTGCAAACATTTCCTTCTCAGGGATCCATCCAAATCCCCTTTCGAAAGTTCCTATTGAATCTGCTCCCACCGCCCTTTCAGGCATCGCGTTCCCGATCACCACAACTCGCTGCATGAAAAAAGTCCTCCTCATCTCCCCTCTGGCTGATTGGCCAGTCAACTTAAAATGGCAAACAAGGGAGCCCTTAAAGAGGAAGGCAGTTCCAGGGAGGCAATACATAGGAACATAAGAAATAGGAGCAGGAGTCGGCCATTCGGCCCCTCGAGCCTACTCCGCCATTCAATAAGATCATGGCTGATCTGATCATGGACTCAGCTCCACTTCCTCGCCCACTCCCATAACCCTTGACTCCACCTTAAATTTATTCAATGTCCCAGCTTCCACAGCTCTCTGAGGCAGCAAATTCCACAGATTTACAACCCTCTGAGAGCAGAAATTTCTCCTCATCTCAGTTTTAAATGGGCGGCCCATTATTCTGAGACTATGTTCCCTAGTTTAGTCTCCCCTATCAGTGGAAATATCCTCTCTGCATCCACCTTGTCGAACCCCCTCATTATCTTAAATGTTTCAATAAGGTCAACTCTCATTCTTCTGAATTCCAATGTGTATAGGGAACGCCGCACTGTCGGAGAGGCAGTACTGAGGGAACGCCGCACTGTCGGAGGGACAGTACTGAGGGAGCGCCGCACTGTCGGAGGGGCAGTACTGAGGGAGTGCCGCACTGTCGGAGGGGCAATACTGAGGGAGTGCCGCACTGTGGGAGGGGCAGTACTGAGGGAGCGCCGCACTGTCGGAGGGGCAGTACTGAGGAAGTGCCGCACTGTGGGAGGGGCAGTACTGAGGGAGTGCCGCACTGTGGGAGGGGCAGTACTGAGGGAGGGCTGCACTGTTGGAGGAGCAGTATTGAGGGAGTACTGCACTGTCAGAGGCTCCGGCAGTAGTGAGGCAGCGCTGTGCTGTCGGAGGTGCCATCTTTCGGATGAGACATTAAACCGAGGCCCTGTCTGCTCTCTCAGGTGGACGTAAAAGATCCCACAGCACTATTTCGAAGAAGAGCAGGGGAGTTATCCCCGGTGTCCTGGGGCCAATATTTACCCTCAATCAACATCACTAAAACAGATTATCTGGTCATTATCACATTGCTGTGTGTGGGAGCTTGCTGTGCGCAAATTGGCTGCCGCGTTTTCTACATTACAACAGTGACTACACTCCAAAAGTACTTCATTGGCTGTAAAGTGCTTTGAGACGTCCGGTGGTCGTGAAAGGCGCTATATAAATGCACACCTCCACCGGGATCCAGGAGAGGCGTGAGTTCGGGGCCAGGAGCCAGGGGCAGCACGGGCCCAGCCCCACACTGCGATATGTGCGCGCACTCGGTCCGTGCAGCAGAGCAGGTCTCCAGTCGTCCTGGTTAACCCTTGCCACTGGACCAAGACCTAGCTCTGTCAAGCCCGTGTGGTGGCTGGTGTGCAACGGTCACCCCACGTTAAAACAATCCACCCACAGGCATCTTCCGCCCTTCAGGATGTAGTTTGAGTCCTTTATTTGAAACACCTGTGAACTTAACCTTTTTTGGCGTGGAAGCAAGTCATCCTCGCTTCGAGGGACTGCCTACGATGATGATGATGATGATATAAATGCAAATTTTTCTTTCTTACTCACAAGTCATGTTCGGTACTGAGCCACTTTCTCCCAGCAACTTTCTTTTCAACAGTTCCCTTGATTTTTATGTCCTGATATCCAGGACGGTCGGTCAACAAAGGGTTACATTTCTCTTACCCTTGAAAAGCAGCCAGCATCTTCCTGGGATTGCAGGCTTGGGAATGGGCTGCCGAGCATATGGCCTTATCTGATGACTTGAAGCGGCTGCAAGTTAATCTGCGGCCAGTAATATTGCTGATTAATTATTCAGGTAGTATAAGGCCATGTAAAAGGAGACAGCTGTTAAAGACTGGAGCAGTTCCTCGTACATGAAATGTCTCCACTCTTTCTCAGGCACACTCCTCGTTATTGCCCATTGAACGTACAAGATTTGTCAGTGTATATGTACACATACTTTTACCTCTTGTTTAAAATCCTTTGGGGTAGTAATTCGGTCATGCCTCTGTCGCGGTGTTAATCCAGGTGCAGCAGTACTTTTAGCGCCTCTCGCCCAGAAATTTGTCAGAATCAGTCGAAGAGCTGATATGGGTGATAAATCAGCTGTCGCACACCAGAGCTGGGGGGGCGGCGCTAAATTTAACGGAGTCATCGTACATACGGCGAACTCCGATTCAGATCCCGGGAAAAGCCGAGTCTTAAAGGCGCGGCAGAGTAACGCACCCGGTAAAGTTTTCAAAATCACTTTCTCTCAAGCTGTGCCGTTGTGTCTGCCTGCCGCCGCACGCTCGGAGGCTCACGCACCGTGCTGTGTGTAAACGTTGCACTGACTGCGACCTCCCAGGGAAGCGCTTCCTCATCCCGTTAAGTAGCCGCCAGTTAACGACTCTGCAACCCTGCACCCACTGTTTTCCCAGCCGGTGTTAATGGCGGTCGCTCAATGAGGCGCACGCACCGAATTTACCGACCGGGGCGCGAGCGTGGGCATTGCACCAGGAATACGTCAGGATCGGAGCGATCGGCAGCAGCCGGGCGCTAATGGTTTGCGCCCCCGGTGAGCCGGTAATGAATTTCCCGTCGGGGCGCTAAACACTGCGCTCCCGGTCGGTAACCTCTGACCCTCTCATTAACGCCCCCTCTGGCCGCTAACTGAGGCGAACCCAGCCCTTTCTCTCCGCCCTCTTCCATCCGTAGGTTGTATCATTCTATACCGGAAGAAAAAACTTGTGCCCTTTCCCGACCTCGGGGCCTCCCGAGGGGTTTTACGGTACAATGAAGCACAGTTTTATTGTCGACAATGTGTGCACTGCAAGCTCCCACGAACAGCAGCGAGATGACGACTGGCAGTGCAGCACTCCCTCAGCACTGCACTGAAGTGTTGGCTCGAATGCTCACGTGTCTGGAGTGGGTCTTGAACCCTCTGAGCCAGAGGCGAGAGTGCTGCCCACAGAGCCACGACTGAAGCACTGTATAAATGCTCAGCTGCTGGGCAGCGAGACCGATGGAAGGTGAACATTAACCGCTTGAAAGTTCATTCATTGGGAGACAGATTGAGCCGCCCTGGTGTCCGACAATCTGATGCTCACTGACCTGCTGCGCGATTATAACACTCGCTGTTTTTAGTTCAGATTGAAGGTTTTCCTTTCTATTATCTAATTCTAATTCTGTGGGGTGCATTATCTTCCTGTACTAAATATTTCACCAAACATTCAGCAACTCATTGAAACATACAGGCCCTGAAATTCCGGGTCCAGGTTTCTTTAGGACAAATTGGCTGCCGCGTTTCCCACATTACAACAGTGACTACGCTCCAAAAATACTTCAGTGGCTGTAAAGCACTTTGAGACATCAGGTGGTCGCGAAAGGCGCTATATGAATGCAAGACTTTCTTTTTTTTCTTAAGTAAGACATTCAAAAGCGGAGCGTGTTGGCAGTGGGTAACTTACAGAAAATATAACCCGATGGTTTAAAAATATTTCTGCCGCATGGCTTCGACGAGGAATGAATGATGGGCAGCGACGGCCCAGGGAGGGCCGTTGGCTCTGTTTGTGTTGTGTCTATTGATTTCCTGAACGTTTTATGGAAGTGGCATTATCAGCATTACCCCCTGGTTGGTCACCTTACTGAGCCTGGCAACGTGAGGGGACTGCGTCAAGATCCACGGAAACACAGTAACTCAGAGCACTTCGCAAACTGCCGCACTTCAGCCTTTGCTGGTTCAGCTCCATCACTGCCTTTGGAAAGAAAATGGCATTTATATAATAAAAAGAGAAATAGCTGGAAATCTCAGCGGGTCAGGCAGCATCTGTGGAGACCCTTGAGTCATTGACCCTGTTATATACGCAGACTATAGATATACTCTCTGTGTAGTCACTGTATAGTTGCATAAGATGGAGACTTGTTACCTGATGTACTATCAATAAGGTTTCCACTGTGTATATACTGTGCTGGCACCACTAGAGGGTGCAACTGGTAGAGACCGGGATTTCTTGCCCCTGTGGCACAGGCTGTCCACCAGAGGGCACTGCGGTGGGAGACCTGAGGGTCACCTGCACAGGTGTGCAGGGCCCAGTATAAAAGGCTGCTCACCATGCTTGTGCCTCACTCTGGAGTTACGAATAAAGGTCACTACAGTTTGAGTGCAACACATTGCCTCGTGGAGTCATTCATAAGTGAATTACAGACATAACAGACCCGAAACATTAACTCTGTTTCTCTCTTCACAGATGCTGCCTGACCCACTGAGATTTCGAGCATTTTCTGTTTTTATTTCAGATTCCAGCATCCGCAGTATTTTGACTTTTGTACTTGCATTTATATAGCGTCTTTCATGATCACCAGACATCCCAAAGCATTTTACAGCCAATGAAGCACTATTTGGAGTGCCGTCACTGTTGTAATGTGGGAAACGCGGCAGTTAATTTGCGCACAGCAAGCTCCCACAAACAGCAATGTGATAATGACCAATCTGTTTTAATTGATGTTGGTTCATAAGAACATAAGAAATCGGAGCAGGAGTCGGCCATTTGACCCCTCGAGCTTGTATCGCGATTTAATAAGATCATGGCTGATCTGATCTTGGCCTCAACTCCAATTCCCTGCCCACTCCCCATAACCCTTGACTCCCTTAACGTTCAGAAATCTGTCTATCTCCACCTTAAATATACCCAGCCTCCACAGCTCTCTGGGGCAGAGAATTCCAAAGATTCACGACCCTCTGAGAGAAGAAATTCCTCCTCATCTCCGTTTTAAATGGGCGGCCCCTTATTCTGAAACTATGCCCCCTAGTTCTAGATTCCCCCATGAGGGAAAACATTCTCTCTGCATCCACCCTGTCAAGCCCCCTCAGAATCTTATACGTTTCAATTCTTCTAAACTCCAATGAGTACAGGCCCAACCTGCTCAACCTTTTTTCGGAAGACAACATTTAAATAATAACTTGCTTTTTTATTTTTCCTACCAAAATGGATAACCTCACATTTTCAAGCAGGGAGTCAAACGCCTGATGGTATATTTAAGGGTTAAATGTATCAACATGCTCACAGCCAATACTGAGACAGCACAAGATCTGGTCGCAGAAGGTCAGTCCGTCACTAGGGTTCGCCACCTCTGGTGGGTTTCATCACATGACCTCCCACCTCCAACCGCCCCGCCCCCACTCTCCCGCTATTGGTCGCCCGAGACGTCCATCCTCACGGAGCCCCGCCCCCACGGCCAATTGGAAAGCGATCAGGCACTTCGTTACCCGATTGGATGAAGATGAGGTCAAACCCATCTTACTATCCCATTTCCAATATTGTTATAACCGAATAAATGTTCAAAGAAAATGTCCCGAGGATTTTACTTGTAGCAGAGCCCTGGAGATTGATCTTCAATGCCCGGAGACTACAGGCCAATCCTGGAGGTTGGAAATCCTCTGTGTAGCCTATCGAGAACCAGGTTGCACAGAAATTGTATTGTTATTATGAAGGAAAAAAAATTTGCAGCACTACGGGGAAAGGGCAGGGGGAGTGGGACTAGCTCAGGACAGGTGACCAAAAGCTTGGTCAAAGAGGGAGGTTTTAAGGAGCGTTTTGAGGAAAGAGAGGTAGAGAGGCGGAGAGGTTTAGCGAGCGAGTTCCAAAGCTTGGGGCCCAGGCAACAGAAGGCACGGCCACCAATGGTGGAGCGATTATAATCAGGGATGCTCAAGGGGGCAGAATTAGGGGAGCACAGACATCTCGGGGGGGGGGTGGGGTTGTGAGGCTGGAGGAGATTACAGAGATAGGGAGGGGCGAGGGCCATGGATGGATTTGAAAACACAGATGAGAATTTTGAAATCGAGACATTGCTTAACCGGGAGCCAATGTAGGTCAGTGAGCACAGGGGGTGATGATGATATAAATCAACAGTAGTATAAATCCCAGTTCCTGTTGTTTTAAGATGGAGACGGTTTGAGAATGCTGGCCCAGCAATGCTGTCAGTGGGATTAGAATGATGTTACTTCTCTCCAGGCGATAGGTGCGGTGATGAGTTGTGTGGCAGTGACCTTTGATCTGTGCAAGGTAGAAACACACACACAGCAGGATTTTACTGTATTGTAAAGGCTGTTGTGCATGACACGGGGTAATAACATAATCCAATCTCTACTGGAGTTCAAGGAGTCGTTTTGCGGGGGATGGAGGGATTTACTGTAACAAATTATGGGGCTGGAAATTTTCTCTGTTGCCGCCTGTGTTCGCGCCCTGGGCGGTGGGAATGCCGATGGAGAGCATTTCCAGGCAGGCGGGCAGCTCCCCGCTTCCCGCCGGGACACTCGGTGTTGGATTTGCCGGGGCGCGGGACACGGGGTGCAGAGCAGTACGGCCCGGGAGAGACGAGCCGGTGTGCAACGCCCCCCCGGTTGCGACACTGGCTCGAAATGTGTTTTCTGGGGGACCCATTTTTTTTTTTTTTAATGTTTTATTCGTTGCCAATCTTTCCAATTCTTTGTCAGATCACAAACGCCAGAGGTCACCTTGGGCCAATTCAAGGATCACTCTGCGCCAATGTTTTTGCTCTTAGCCAAAAGGCCTAGAGCCCAAGCACCGTTCCTGGAAGTACTGCAATACCAGGTTCGTGCCATGGAGGTGGATGTGTGCCCCCCACACACCTCCTATTTCCAAAAAGCATAGGAGAACCACCTTCCTGATCCAGGGAGAACCACTTTCTGGTCATGGTTACTCCCCTGTCAGGTCAGTTACGCATGATCTTAGCCAAAGCGCCCCGCAGCACGCCCTAGTGGGAGCGCCTGGGATAGCGGGCGGGCCGAGTTGCAGTGAGGGAAGGAATGTCCACCACAGGTCAGTGTCACTGGTTATTCTTTAGGGGCAATTTACCCGCATGTGGGGTGAGGAAGGTATTGGCAATGCTTTTGGTTGTGTTTTGTGCTGAGTTTTCTCCCCGCCCCCCCCCCCAGGGATGCCTCTCTCAGGGCGTTCGCAGGCCGGCTATTTAGCTTGGGGTCGCTCAGCCGGCCTGGCGCCCTGAGAGAGGTGTGTAACGCCTCCCTTAACGCCC
Source organism: Pristiophorus japonicus (assembly GCF_044704955.1). NCBI lineage: Eukaryota > Metazoa > Chordata > Chondrichthyes > Pristiophoridae > Pristiophorus > Pristiophorus japonicus. The sequence continues at coordinate 236,015,113 of NC_091984.1, read as the reverse complement.
CTCAGGGCCCAGCTGGCGAATTTTGCGGCTGGAGACGCAAACCATTTCCCAGCACAAAATTAACCGCCCCACCGCCATTACCGCCCTCATTAGCCCCCAACCAAGTTTCCAGCCCAAAGTTCGCAATTATCCTGCTGCAGAGATTTCTGCTCCCAAAACCACTTAAAGATGGTGCCAGACAAATAAAATCACCCATAATGAGATGTCCTCCTCGGACAGTTATTGTACTCCGCTGTTCACTTGAAGGACAGCATAAAAGAAAGAAAGAAAGACTTGCATTTCTATAGCACCTTTCACGACCACCGGCTACCCCAAAGCGCTTTACTGCCAATGAAGTGCAGTCACGGTTGTAATGTAGGAAACGCGGCAGCCAATTTGCGCACAGCAAGCTCCCAGAAACAGCAATCTGATGATGACTAGATAATCTGTTTTAGTGATGTTGATTGAGGGATAAATATTGGCCCCAGGACACCGGGGAGAACTCCCCTGCTCTTCTTCGAATTAGTGCCGTGGGATCTTTTACATCCGTGGGAGAGCAGACGGGGCCTCGGTTTAACGTCTCATCGGAAATACAGCACCTCTGAGGGCCAGCCCAGATTTTTGTGCTCAAGTCTCTCTCTCTCTCTCTCTCTCTCTCGAGGGGGACTGTGACCCACGACCCTGTGACTCAGAGGCGAGGGTGCTTTCCCACAAAGCCGCGGCTGACACCGATTCTCAGGCTGAGTCTGGCAGGGTTACATAATTGCTGTTCCCGCATCTTCACCCTCTTCCCTTGGGGAGCGGTGCGAAGCAGTGGGAGGATTCACGGGCTGATTGACAGTCCGACGGTCCATGACGCTAACTCTCCTTCCATGGGCCGTGACCATCTTTACCCCCACCCGTAGTGGGGCGGTCAGTCCTGCATGGTGGGAGGGGTTTATGAGCTCCCTGGGAGGGGGGGGGTGCGGGGGGGGGGGGGTGTGGGGGCGCACATACCCCCCCCACCGGACGCAAGGATCCCGCTGGATACCAATCCCCAATTCCAAGCCGACGCTCTAGCCTACACTTTCCGGGACTCTCCAGGAACCTTGGTTCTTGCACTCAGAGGCAGGATGTTGCCACTGAACCAAAGGCTCGCTCCGATGTCTCTTCTGGTGCAGCAAGCAATTAAGAAAGCAAATGGTATGTTGGCCTTTATTGCAAGAGGGTTTGAATTTCAGAGTAAAGCTATCTTATTGCAATTATACAGGGCCCTGGTGAGACCACACCTGGAGTATTGTGCACAGTTTTGGTCTCCTTACCTAAGGAAGGATATACTTGCCATTGAGGGAGTGCAGCGAAGGTTCATCAGACTGATTCCTGGGATGGGGGATTGATGAGGAGAGATTGAGTAGACCACACCTATATTCTCAAGAGTTTAGAAGAATGAAAGGTGTTCTTATTGAAACATACAAAATTCTTACAGGGTTTGGCAGGGTAGATGCAGGGAAGGTGTTTCCCCCGGGCTGGGGAGTCTAGAACCAGGGGTCACAGTCTCAGAATAAGGGGTCGGCCATTTAGGACTGAGATGAGGAGGAATTTCTTCACTCAGAGGGGGGTGAATCTTTGGAATTCTCTGCCCCAGAGGGCTGTGGAGGCTCAGTCCTTGAATATGTTCAAGATGGAGATCGATAGATTTTTGGACTGTCGGGGAATCGAGGGACATGGGGATAAGAACATAAGAAATAGGAGCAGGAGTCAGCCATTTGGCCCCTCGAGCCTGCTCCACCATTCAATAAGATCATGGCTGATCTGATCATGGACTCAGCTCCACTTCCCTGCCCGCTCCCCATAACCCTCGACTCCCTTATCGCTCAAAAATCTGTCTATCTCCACCTTAAATAATGACCCAGCCTCCATAGCTCTGTGGGGTAGAGAATTCCACAGATTTACAACCCTCTGAGTGAAGAAATTACTCCTCATCTCCGTTTTAAAAGGCGGCGCCTTCGTGAGGGAAAGTGGAGTTGAGGTCAAAGATCAGCCGTGATCTCATTGAATGGCGGAGCAGGCTCGAGGGGCCGAATGGCCGACTCCTGCTCCTAATTCTTATGTTCTTATGGAACATTTGACGTGTTACGTTCATAATAAATGGCCAGACCAAGTACTGTGTGTAATGAGCAAGTGTGACCTTAGCTCTTTTATTAAGGTTCCAGAGTGCAGGTACCTCCTGGGTGGCCTGCTTATATACTGTACTCCCAAGGGATGCTGGGATCCCTTGGGACTCCAACAGGTAGGGCCTCTGGTGGACAGGTGTGATGCAGGTTACAAGGGGTTAAATACATAACATCACTCCCCCGTGAAGTCAATAATACACTTATTTACAAGGTGAGCCGATCTGGGGCTTGTCGATCGTCTCAGTACAAATGCTGGTGTGGTTGGGTTGGTCGGGTCTTCATTGGGCTGTTAGGCAGCTGGCCTTGTTGGGCTGCTGGGGATGGTGAGTTCTGTTTCGTGGTCAACTGTGATGTCAGTTGCCACTTGTGTGTGTGTGTTGGAAGGTGAAAGCTGGTGGTGTCCTCTTCAGGTTGTACGTAGCTGTTGGTGAATCGCAGTTTAATTTGGTCCAAGTGTTCTCTGTGCGTTTGTCCATTGGTCAGTTTGACATGAAACACCCTACTCCCCTTCTTGGCTGTGACCGTGCCAGCGAGCCATTTGGGACCATGTCCATAATTGAGCACAAACACAGGATCATTGACCTCAATATCGCGTGACAAGTTTGCGCGGTCATGGTACACACTCTGTTGATGCCGCTTGTCCTCCACGTGATCATGTAGATCAGGGTGGACCAGAGATAGCCTTGTTTTAAGCGCCCTCTTCATAAGCAGCTCGGCTGGGGGAATCCCGGTGAGTGAGTGGGGTCTGGTGCGGTAGCTGAGCAGTACTCGGGACAACTGGGTCCGCAGAGAATCTTCCGACACGCGTTTCAAACTTTGCTTGATGGTCTGAACTGCCCATTCTGCCTGGCCGTTGGATGCGGGCTTGAACGGCGCAGATGTGACATGTTTGATCCCGTTGTGGGTCATGAATTCTTTGAATTCGGCACTGGTGAAGCACAGCCCATTGTCGCTGACTAGGACATCAGGCAGGCCGTGCGTGGCAAACATAGCTCGTAGATGGATGAGCTTACAGACATTATTACACATTCAATCCACTTTGAGTAAGCATCCACAACAACCAAAAATATTTTGCCTAGGAATGGGCCTGCATAGTCTACATGGATCCTCGACCACGGTTTGGATGGCCAGGACCACAAACTTAGCGGTGCCTCTCTGGGTGCATTGCTCAGTTAAGAGCAAGTGTTGCACTGGCGCACACATGACTCTAAATCTGAGTCCGGCCACCACACACGGGATCTGGCTCTGGCTTTCATCACCACGATGCCTGGATGGGTGTTGTGCAGTTTGCAAATGAATGTGTCTCTGCCTTTCTTGGGCAAGACCACGCAATTGTCCCACAAAAGACAGTCCACCTGAAGGGACAGTTCATCTTTGCGCCGCTGGAATGGCTTAATCGCTTCCTGCATCTCCACTGGGACACTGGACCAGCTCCCATGGAGGACATAGTTTTTTTACCAGGGACAGTAAAGAATCCTGGCTGGTCCACGTCCTGATCTGGCGGGCCATAACGGAGGATTTCTCATTCTCATGTGCCTCCATGACCATGAGCAAGTCCGCTGGCTGTGCCATTTTTCAACCCGGTGGTGGGCAATGGTAGCCGACTGAGAGCATCTGCGCAGTTCTCTGTGCCCGGCCTGTGGCGGATTACATAGTTGTATGCCGACAGCGCGAGCGCCCATCTTTGGACGTGGGCAGAGGCATTGCTGTTAATCCCTTTGCTCTCCAAGAATAGCGATATGAGTGGCTTGTGGTCAGTATCAAGCTCGAACTTGAGGCCAAACAAGTACTGGTGCATTTTTTTTACCCCGTAAACGCACACCAGAGCCTCTTTTTCAACCATGCTGTAGGCCCTTTCAACCTTGGACAAACTCCTGGATGCATACGCAATTGGTTGCAAAATTCCCGATTCATTAGCCTGTTGTAACACACACCCGACCCTGTATGACGACACATCGCAAGCTAGCACTAGTTGTGGGGTTATACAGAACAAACAGTTTGGTAGAACACAGTAAATTTCTGGCTTTCTTAAAGGCAGCCTCTTGTGAATTCCCCCATACCCAGTCGTCTCCCTTGTGCAGTAGAGCATGCAGGGGTTCTAGCAAGGTGCTTAACCCAGGTACGAAATTACCAAAGTAGTTAAGGAGTCCCAGGAACGACCGCAGTTCCATCACGTTCTGTGGTTGCAACGCATTCTTGACGGCCTCCGTCTTGGTGTCGGTGGGTCTGATGCCGTCTGCCGCGATTCTCTTTCCTAAGAATTCGACGTCCTGTGCCAGGAAAACACACTTTGAGCGTTTCAACCTAAGCCCCACGCGATCCAAGCGACTAAGAACCTCCTCCAGGTTCTTCAAGTGCTCCATGGTGTCCCGACCTGTAACCAATATGTTGTCCTGGAAAACCACTGTGCAAGGAACCGACTTTAGCAGGCTCTCCATGTTTCGCTGGGAGATCGCTGCGGCCGACCGAATCCCGAACAGGCAGCGGTTGTAGATAAACAGACCTTTGTGCGTGTTGATGCAGGTGAGGCCTTTCGAAGACTCCTCCAGCTCCTGCGTCATGTAGGCCGAGGTCAGGTCCAGCTTGGTGAACGTCTTCCCTCCAGCCAGGGTCGCGAATAGGTCGTCTTCCTTGGGTAGCGGGTATTGGTCCTGTAGCGAAAAACGGTTAATCGTTACTTTATAGTCCCCGCAAATTCTAACCGTACTGTCCTCCTTGAGTATCTGAGCAATCGGACTGGCCCAGTTGTTGAATTTCACCGGCGCGATGATGCCGTCATGTTGCAGCCTGTCCAGCTCGATTTCCAAGCATCATGTACGGTTCCACCAGTGCCTTGTCGCATACCGGGAACCAAATGGATCTGCACTTTCGCCCCCGAGAAGCTTACAATGACTGGCTCAAATAACTAAGGGAATTTGCTTAGAACCTGGGTACATGCGGTGTCGTCGACAGACGAAAGCGCTCGGATGTCGTCCCAGTTCCAGCGGGTTTTTCCCCAGCCAGCTTCTGCCAAACAATGTGGGGCCATCCCCTGGCACAATCCACAGCGGGAGTTCGTGTACTGATCCGTCATAGGAGACTTTGACTTCAGCACTGCCAATTACAGGGATTAGTTCCTTCGTGTAAGTCCTTAGTTTGGTGTGAATGGGGCTGAGCTTGGGCCTGTGTGCCTTCTTCTCCCACAGCCTGTCGAAGGGCGTTTTACTCATTATGGACTTGACTTGCCCCCGTGTCCAGCTCCATAGACACTGGAATACCGTTCAATTCAACTTTCAACATTATTGGTGGGCATTTCGTCGTGAACGCGTGTACCCCGTACATCTCTGCCTCCTCAGTACGAGTCTCCAATTCTGTCTGATCCACAGTGAATCGATCTTCCTCTGCAACGTGGTGGTTTGCAGGGTTTGCAGGGTTTGCAGCTCGCCTGCACACTCGTTGGAGGTGTCCCATTGTTCTGCAGCCATTGCATGCATAGTGCTTAAAGTGGCATTGATGGGGCCGATGATCACCTCTGCAACACCAACAGGGTGTTAACTGCCTCACATTAACAGATGATGGCGGACCCTGGATCAGTTGAGGTCGGGCCACAGCAGCCGGCGTGTACATTCTGCCCTGTACATTTCTGCTCAAAACCGACGTTACTTTATGCGCAGTACTGGCCGAAATTGATTTGTTCTGCGAAATCTGCTTGGTGTTGTCGCTGGTGGACATAAATGCCTGGGCTATCGTTATGGCTTTACTCAGATTCGGAGTTTCTACAGTCAACAGTTTGCGAAGGATTGTCTCATGTCCGATGCCCAGTACAAAAAAGTCTCTGAGCATTTGTTCGAGAAATCCCTCAAACTCACAACGTCCTGCAAGATGCCTTAGTTCGGCGACATAGTTCGCCACTTCCTGGCCCTCCGATCGTTGACACGTGTAGAACCGATATCTCGCCATCAAAACACTTGCCTTCGGATTTAAGTGCTCCCGGACCAGTGTACACAGTTCTTCGTAGGATTTCTCTGTTGATTTAGCCGGGGCCAGGAGGCTCGCCCTTCTTTTGGTCGTGTTCTCGTCCACTTCCAGCTCGTTGGCTACGAAGTATTGGTCGAGTCTCTCCACGAAGGCCTCCGAATCGTCCCCCTCTGAGAATCGTCCTTCTCCAGGATTCCGACTGTTCTTTGCATTTTCGCACGGTTGTTCATTACCTCGTCGCCAATTGTTACATTCATAATAAATGGTCAGACCGAGTACTATGTGTAATGAGCAAGTGTGACTTTAGCTCCTTTATTGTAGCACAAGAATGCAGGTACCTCGTGGGTGGCCTGCTTATATACTGTGCTCCCAAGGGATGCTGGGATCCCTTGGGACCCCAACAGGTAGGCTCTCTGCTGGACAGGTGTGATGCAGGTTACAAGGGGTTAAATACATAACAAGAAGATTGCAGCGAGGAACAGAAGGAGTGGTAGAATTGCTCTGTATTCGAGTTTGACAAGTGTTCTACATTAGAGTGATCTGTGATGTAACTGGGGTATTTAGTGGGATTTAGCCGGTCTCTTTTAGAGGCCCTGAGCAGTGCACAATAAATCAGTGTGAGCCATCTGGGGCTTTGCAATTATACTCAGAGACTAATAGCGTGCAAATGCTTCTAACAATGCTATGAAATTCACATTGTTCATTATTTTAATGGAGGCATTAACTTATTAATGTTAAACAGATCACTGCCTCCAAAAGTGGACTGAAGAGTTTCATACAGACTCATTAAAGCATCTGCCAGCACTCCCACAGTGTAACTTTTCAATCATTAGTCATTCTCGGGATGTGGGCGTCGCTGGCAAGGCCAGCATTTATTGTTAGTGTGCCCTGCGAAACTGGCAGTGATGGGCCAGAGCTCCTAATGTCAGCCATGAGTCAGTGGGCGGCACACTCACCTCTGAGTCAGAAGGTTGTGGGGTCAAGTCCCACTCCAGGGACTTGAGCATGAAAACTCTAGGCTGACACTCCCAGTGCAGTACTGAGGGAGTGCCACACTGTCGGAGGGGCAGTACTGAGGGAGCACCGCACTGTCGGAGGGGCAGTACTGAGGGAGCACCGCACTGTCGGAGGGGCAGTACTGAGGGAACACCGCACTGTCGGAAGGGCAGTACTGAGGGAGCACCGCATTGTCGGAGGGGCAGTGCTGAGGGAGCGCCACACTGTCGGAGGGGCAGTACTGAGGGAGTGCCGCACTGTCGGAGGGGCAGTACTGAGGGAGCGCAGCACTGTCGGAGGGGCAGTACTGAGGGAGCGCCGCACTGTCGGAGGGGCAGTACTGAGGGAGCACCGCACTGTCGGAGGGGCAGTACTGAGGGAGCACTGCACTGTCGGAGGGGCAGTACTGAGGGAACGCCGCACTGTCGGAGGCACAATACTGAGGGAGCGCCACACTGTTGGAAGGGCAGTACTGAGAGAGTGCCGCACTGTCGGAGGGGCAGTACTGAGGGAGCGCCACACTGTCAGAGGGGCAGTACTGAGGGAACGCCGCACTGTCGGAGGGGCAGTACTGAGGGAGCGCCGCACTGTCGGAGGGGCAGTACTGAGGGAGCGCCGCACTGTCGGAGGGGCAGTACTGAGGGAGCGCCGCACTGTCGGAGGGGCAGTACTGAGGGAGCGCCGCACTGTCGGAGGGGCAGTACTGAGGGAGCGCCGCACTGTCGGAGGGGCAGTACTGAGGGAGCGCAGCACTGTCGGAGGGGCAGTACTGAGGGAGCGCCGCACTGTCGGAGGGGCAGTACTGAGGGAGCGCCGCACTGTCGGAGGGGCAGTACTGAGGGAGCGCGCACTGTCGGAGGTGCCACCTTTGGGATAAGATGTTAAACCGAGGCCCCGTCAAGAGCAGGGGAGTTATCCCGGGTGTCCTGGGCCAATATTTATCCCTCAACCAACATAACAAAAACAGATTATCTGGGTCATTGTCACATTGCTGTCTGTGGGAGCTTGCTGTGCGCAAGATGGCTGCCGCGTTTCCCACATTACAACAGTGACTACACTTTAAAAGTACTTCATTGGCTGTAAAGTGCTTTGAGATATCCGGCGGTCATGAAAGGCGCTATATAAATGCAAGTCTTTCTTTCTACCAGGCGGCCGACAATCGTTCGGCACTCAAGTTTGACACCTTACATTTGGTTATCATTAAACCTGAGCATTTAACGAGGTTTAGCTCTTTGGAAAACAAGAACTCTTAAAAACTCAATTTTTTACAAGCCATCGGCACAGTGCCACACATCTGCGGCAAGGTGCCGGGCTTGAATATTGGGCTAGGACACGTACGAGCTGTACGAATACTTAACGCGTTCCTGGGAGCTTGTTGCAGTGCTCAACCAGGAAATTCAAAACACAACTGTTTTAATACGTCTTAGGCCATTTTGTGTCTTTAGATGCTCTGATAATGACTCCACGAGGCAATGTGTTATGTTTGAACTATAGTGACCTTAGTCCTTTATTTGTAACTCCAGAGTGAGGATCACACCTGGTGGCCTGCCTTTTATACTAGGCCGGGCACACCTGTACAGGTAACTACAAGTCTCCCACTGCAGTGCCCTCTGGTGGCACACCTTGTAATAGTACAAGCAGTAAACATGTAGGATACATGACAGACCAGATGGTCGGATGTTCCGCCAGGATTTACAATATCCTTGAATGATAAGGGAGTCAAGGGTTATGGGGAGCGGGCGGGGAAGTGGAGCTGAGACTAAGATCAGATCAGCCATGATCTTATTAAATGGCTGAGCAGGCTCGAGGGGCCGAATGGCCGACTCCTGCTCCTATTTCTGATGTTCTTATATCCTTCTTGTTTTTTTTTAATACTTGAAAGGAATGCTACAAAGTTAAAATGCAAAGTAAAATTAAAAAAAAGAAGGCCTTTGAGCGCTGAAAATGTACATACTTCCAGCAGTATCTGACAGAGAAATTACATTTTGTGCCTCTGTATGTGTATCAGCTGTGGCTCAGTGGACATACCCTCGCCAATCGCTAGTCGTTGATTTGCAGTGCGGGCAGTCACAGCAGGAGGGGCGAAGGAGCGGCAAGAGTTTGTAGCGGAGCGTGACCGGGGTCCAGGAGGGGCGTGTGTTCGGGGCCCGGGAGAGGCGAGGGCCCAGGGGCAGCACGGGCCAGCCCACACTGCGATATGTGTGCGCACTAGGTCCGTGCAGCAGAGCTGGTCTCTGTTGTGTATGTATAAACCCTGCATACTCAATGTACAGTTACATAAGACCACTGAATGTATCTTCATACTGTATACACTATGCCTGTACCACCAGAGGGTGCAACTGGTGCAGACCTAGGGGTCACCTGCACACTGCAGGTAACCAGGTATAAAAGGGAGCACACCTTACTGAACCCTCATTCAGGAGTTGCAATAAATGGATTAAGGTTGTTATGTATGAATAAGGAGTCTGACCAGATACTGTGAGCTCAAAGTAAAGTGTGACCTTAGTCTTTTATTACAGGTCTCCAGAGTACCTCTCCAGTCTGTGAGGCCTCCTTAAGTACAGGTGCTCCCAAGGGATTGTGGGATCCCTTGGGAGTCCAGGGGTTGAGTCCACTGGTGGTTACACAAGGTATTTACAGGTTTACATATATAACACAGGTCACAACAGTTCAAGTGCAATACCTTACCTCGTGGAGTCGTTGCTAGAGTGCTTACAGACACAATAACTGGCGACGAGATTATGAATTTCCACGCGAAAAATGGCTAACCTTGGCAACTTTCAACAATTCGCTAATGGGGAAGATTGGGATGCCTTTGTGGAAAGGCTCGAACACTATTTCATCACGAATGACCTGGCTGAAGAGTCTCCAGTCGTCCTGGTTAACTCTTGCCACTGGACCAAGACCTATCTCTGTCAAGCCCGTGTGGTGGCTGGTGTGCAACGGTCACCCCGCGTTAAAAAAATCCACGCACAGGCATCTTCCACCCTTCAGGATGTAGTTCGGGATCTGGAATATTAGGTCCTTCATTGAAACACCTGTGAACTCATCCCTTTTTGGCGTGGAAGCAAGTCATCCTCGATACGAGGAACCGCCTATGATGATGATGAGCACCCTAGCCTCTGAGTCAGAAGGTTGTGGGAACAAGTCCCACTCCAGAGATTTAAGCACATAAATCTAGGCAGACACTCCACTGCAGTGCTGAAGGAGTGCTGCAATGTCAGGGGGTCAGTACTGAGAGAGTGCCGCACTGTCGGAGGGGCAGTACTGAGGGAGCGCCGCACTGTCAGAGGGGCAGTACTGAGGGAGTGCCGCACTGTCGGAGGGGCAGTACTGAGGGAGTGCTGCACTGTCGGAGGGGCAGTACTGAGGAAGTGCCGCACTGTCAGAGGCACAGTACTGAGGGAGTGCTGCACTGTCAGAGGGGCAGTACTGAGGGAGTGCTGCACTATCGGAGGGGCAGTACTGAGGGAGCGCTGCACTGTCGGAGGGGCAGTACTGAGGGAGTGCTGCACTGTTGGAGGTGCCGCCTTTAGATGAGACGTTAAACCGAGGACCCGTCTGCCCTCTCAGGTGGCCATAAAAGACCCCATGGCACTATTTCAAAGAAGAGCAGGGGAGTTCTCCCCAGTGTCCTTGTCAATATTTATCCCTTAATCAGCATCACTGAAAACAGATTATCTGATCGCTGTTATTTGTGGGAGCTTGCTGTGCGCAAATTGGCTGCCGCATTTCCCCACAATACAACAGTGACTATTCTTCAAAAAGTACTTCATTGGCTGTAAAGCGCGTTGGAACGTCCTGAGGACATGAAAGGCGCTATATAAATACCCGGTACTAGTCTTGCTTTCTTTCTTCACATGCCTGAAACATCATAACCCACCACAAACTGCGCTCCATAACCACCGACTCCATCCCTCTCCCTAGCATCTGTCTGAGGCTGAACCAGAGTGTTCGCATCATATTTGACCCTGAAATTAGTTTTCAGCCACATATCCACATATCCATAGCATTACTAAAACTGCCTTTATCCACCTCCGTAACATCGCCAGTCTCCGCTCCTGCCTCAGCTCATCTTGTGCTGAAGCCCTCATCCATGCCTTTGTTACCTCAAGACCTGACTACTCCAACGCACTCCTGGTTGGCCTCCCACATTCTACGTAAACTAGCGGTGATCCAAAACACAGCAGCCAATTCCGAACTCGCACCAAGTCCCGCTCACCCATCACCCCTGGACTCGTTGACCTACATTGGCTCCCGGTTAAGCAACGCCTCGATTTAAAAATTCTCATCATTGTTTACAAATCCCTCCGTGGCCCTCGCCCCTCCCTATCTCTGTAATCTCCTCCAGCCCCACAACCCCCCGAGATATCTGCGCTCCTCTAATTCTGCCCTCCTGAGCATCCCTGATTATAATCGCTCCACCATCGGTGGCCGTGCCTTCTGTTGCCTGGGCCCCAAGCTCTGGAACTACCTCCCTAAACCTCTCCGCCTCTCTATCTCTCTCTCCTTCTTAAGACCCTCCTTAAAACCTCCCTCTTTGACCAAGTTTTTGGTCACCTGCACTAATTTCTTCTTTTGTAGCTTGGTGTCAAATGTATGTGTTTTGTCTTGTAATACTGCTGTGAAGCGCCTCGGGACGTTTTACTACATTAAAGATATGTGAAGAGAAAAAGATTAGTGAAGACAAATGCAGTCGGACTCAGGTGAATTTATAATGGGGAACAAAGAAATGGCAGACCAATTGAACAAATACTTTGGTTCTGTCTTCACGAAAGAAGACACAAATCACCTTCCGGAAATAATAGGGGACTGAGGGTCTAGTGAGAAGGAGGAACTGAAGGATGTCCTTATTAGGTGGGAAATTGTGTTCGGGAAATTGATGGGATTGAAGGCCGATAAATCCCCGGGACCTGATAGTCTGCATCCCAGAGTACTTAAGGAAATGGCCCTAGAAATAGTGGATGCATTGGTGATCATTTTCCAACAGTCTATCGACTCTGGATCAGTTCCTATGGACTGGAGGGTAGCTAATGTAACACAACTTTTTAAAAAGGCGGGAGAGAGAAAACGGGCAATTATAGACCAGTTAGTCTGACATCAGTAGTGGGGAAAATGTTGGAATCAATTATTAAAGATGAAATAGCAGCGCATTTGGAAAGCAGTGACAGGATCGGTCCAAGTCAGCATGGATTTATGAAAGGGAAATCATGCTTGACAAATCTTGTGGAATTTTTTTGAGGATGTAACTAGTAGAGTGGACAAGGGAGAACCAGTGGATGTGGTGTATTTGGACTTTCAAAAGGCTTTTGACAAGGTCCCACACTAGAGATTGGTGTGCAAAATTAAAGCACATGGTATTGGGGGTAATGTACTAATGTGGATAGAGAACTGGTTGGCAGAAAGGAAGCAGAGAGTCGGGACAAACAGGTCCTTTTCAGAATGGCAGGCAGCGACTAGTGGGACCCCAGCTCTTTACAATATACATTAACGATTTAGATGAAAGAATTGAGTGTAATATCTCCAAGTTTGCAGATGACACTAAGCTGGGTGGCGGTGTGAGATGTGAGGAGGACGCTAAGAGGCTGCAGGGTGACTTGGACAGGTTAGGTGAGTGGGCAAATGCATGGCAGATGCAGTATAATGTGGATAAATGTGAGGTTATCCACTTTGGGGGCAAAAACACGAAGGCAGACTATTATCTGAATGGTGACAGATTCGGAAAAGGGGAGGTGCAACGTGACCTGGGTGTCTTGGTACATCAGTCATTGAAAGTTGGCATGCAGGTACAGCAGGCGGTGAAGAAGGCAAATAGTATGTTGGCCTTCATAGCTAGGGGATTTGAGTATAGGAGCAGGGAGGACTTACTGCAGTTGTACAGGGCCTTGGTGAGGCCTCACCTGGAACATTATGTTTAGTTTTGGTCTCCTAATCTGAGGAAGGATGTTCTTGCTATTGAGGGAGTACAGCGAAGGTTCACCAGACTGATTCCTGGGATGGCAGGACTGACATATGAGGAGAGACTGGATCGACTGGGCCTGCATTCGCTGGAGTTACAAACATAGAAACATGGAAAATAGGTGCAGGAGTAGGCCATTCGGCCCTTCTAGCCTGCACCGCCATTCAATGAGTTCATGGCTGAACATGCAACTTCAGTACCCCATTCCTGCTTTCTCGCCATACCCCTTGATCCCCCGAGTAGTAAGGACTACATCTAACTCCTTTTTGAATATATTTAGTGAATTGGCCTCAACAACTTTCTGTGGTAGAGAATTCCACAGGTTCACCACTCTCTGGGTGAAGAAGTTTCTCCTCATCTCGATCCTAAATGGCTTACCCCTTATCCTTAGTCTGTGACCCCTGGTTCTGGACTTCCCCAACATTGGGAACATTCTTCCTGCATCTAACCTGTCTAAACCCGTCAGAATTTTAAACGTTTCTATGAGATCCCCTCTCATTCTTCTGAACTCCAGTGAATACAAGCCCAGTTGATCCAGTCTTTCTTGATATGTCAGTCCCGCCATCCCGGGAATCAGCCTGGTGAACCTTCGCTGCACTCCCTCAATAGCAAGAATGTCCTTCCTCAAGTTAGGAGACCAAAACTGTACACAATACTCCAGGTGTGGCCTCACCAAGGCCCTGTACAACTGTAGCAACACCTCCCTGCCCCTGTACTCAAATCCCCTCGCTATGAAGGCCAACATGCCATTTGCTTTCTTAACCGCCTGCTGTACCTGCATGCCAACCTTCAATGACTGACGTACCATGACACCCAGGTCTCGTTGCACCTCCCCTTTTCCTAATCTGTCACCATTCAGATAATAGTCTGTCTCTCTGTTTTTACCACCAAAGTGGATAACCTCACATTTATCCACATTATACTTCATCTGCCATGCATTTGCCCACTCACCTAACCTATCCTAGCTTAACCTAACCTAACTAGCACCTGCTGCCTCTGCTCTCTCAATTTAAAAGAATGAGAGGGGATCTCATAGAAACATATAAAATTCTGACGGGACAGGACAGGTTAGATGCAGGAAGAATGTTTCCGATGTTGGGAAAGTCCAGAACCAGGGGACATAGTCTAAGGATAAGGGGTAAGCCATTTAGGACCGAGATGAGGAGAAACTTCTTCACTCAAAGAGTTGTTAACCTGTGGAATTCCCTGCCGCAGAGAGTTGTTGATGCCAGTCCATTGGATATATTCAAGAGGGAGTTAGATATGGCCCTTACGGCTAAAGGGATCAAGGGGTATGAAGAGAAAGCGGGAAAGGGGTACTGAGGGAATGATCAGCCATGATCTTATTGAATGGTTGTGCAGGCTCGAAGGGCCAAATGGCCTACTCCTGCACCTATTTTTCTATGTTTCTATGTAACGGCACTATACAAATAAAAGTTGTTGTTGTAGTCTGCCTTACAGAAGCCCATTCCAGGTTTGACTCAGTCTGTGTGAAGAGGTACTGCCTGATATCTGCCCTGTTTGTACCCATGTCCTCGTCGAGGATTACTGAACCTTCCTCATCACTCAGTCCTCTGGCACCAGAGCGCTGTACAGCCTCAGCATAATGGCCTCAGACTTATACCCGAGGGAATTTCTGAATCCAGGTTGTTTATATCAATTCAAAACAACACTGAACCCTGGGAGGCTCCAACTTCACTCCGTTAACTAACGCCTGCTGCCTCTGCTCTCTCAGACAATTCTGCATCCAAGTTTCACCAAGCGTATCCGCTGCCTTTACCTTGTATAGTAGCCATTCCTGTAGGACTTTCCTGAAGGCACCTGAAGGGGAGATTTGATAGAGCTGTTCAAAATCCTGAAGGGTTTTGATAGAGTGAGTAAGGAGAAATCGTTTCCAGTGGCAGGAGGGTCAGTCACCAGAGGACACAGATTTAAGATAATCGGCAAAAGAACCAGGGGGAAGATGAGGACAATTTATTTAACGCAGAGAGTTGGTATGATCCGGCCTCTTGCTCATTCCCAATTATAATCGCTCCATCATTGGTGGCCATGCCTTCACCTGCCTGGGCCCTAAGCTCTGGAATTCCCTCTCTAAGCCCCTCCGCCTCTCTCTCCTCCTTTAAGATGAGAGGGTTATAGGGAGCGGGCGGGGAGGTGGAGTTGAGGCCAGGATTCGATAAGCCATGTCATCATCAGATTATCATCATCATCATCATAGACGGTCCCTAGAACGAGGCTGACTTGCTTCCACGAGAGTTCACAGATGTTTTGATGAAGGACCCGATGTTCCAGGCCTGAACTCCAATTGAGGGGGTGGAAGATGCCTGTGTGTGGATTTTTTTAACGCGGGGTGGCCGTTGCACACCAGCCACCACACGGGCTTGACAGAGCTAGGTCTTGGTCCAGTGGCAAGGGTTAACCAGGACAACTGGAGACCTGCTCTGCTGCACCGACCTAGCGCGCACACATATCGCAGTGTGGGCTGGGCCCGTGCTCCCCCTGGACCCTTCTGGGGCCCTGTACCCTCATTCGCCGCACCTCCGCCACGATCTCTCATCGCTCCCCCGCCCCGACCTTCCCACTCCTCCGTACCTGGGTCCTACCGATGTTCCTGCCCACGCTCCAAAACGGCGACTTGGGTTTTGATGACATCACCCAGTCGCCCATCTCAAAAACATCGCACACTTGGCGTCATATGACATCATCATATCATGATCCTATTGAACGGCGGAGCAAGCTCAAGGGGCCAAATGGCCGACTCCTGCTCTTATTGTTTATGTTCTTATGCTGCTTAAAACTTACCTCTTTGACCAAGCTTTTGGTCACCCGTCATTTTGTTTGATAATACTCCTATGAAGCTGCTTGGGATGTATTACCATGTTAAAGGCTATATATAAATGCACGTAGTTGTTGTTGTTGTAATGCGCTGCCTGAAAGGGCGGTGGAAGCAGATTCAATCATGACTTTCTGAAGGGAGTTGGGTACATACTTGAAAAAGAGAACTTTTCAGGGCTGTGGGGAAAGAGCGGGGGGAGTGGGACTGGTTGGATCGCTCTGTCACAGAGCCGGCACAGGCTCGATGGGCCCAATGGCTTCTATAATGCGAAGTACACTACGTAAATGCAAAAATTTGTTGTAGCCTTAATGATGCTGACATCACTTGCATGGAGATTCTAAGTAGGCTCATCACTTTGAACATCTCTATTAAATCTCCTCTAAACCTCTCTTCTCTAAGGAGAACAATCTCGGTTTCTCCAATCTCCCCCACATAACTGAAGGCCCTCATCCCTGGTACCATTGTAGTAAGTCTCCTCCGTACCCTCTCCAAGATATCTTGGAGAAATGCCTCAGATGGTGCAATTGTGGTGAGAAGCAAAATGAACAGCAACTAATTGGATCACTCTGTCAAAGGGCCGGCACAGGCACGATGGGCCGAATGGTGTGGTGAAGAGCAAATGGATGGCAACCAGGAGGGAAGCTTAGTTTAGTTGTCGAACTTTCCACAAAACTCTGCTGCTTTCTATCCACAAGCACATCTCATCATCATCATAGGCAGTCCCTCGGAGTCGAGGAAGACTTGCTTCCACTCTTAGCATGAGTTCTCAGGTGACTGAACAGTCCAATACGAGAACCACAGTCTCTGTCACAGGGGGGACAGACAGTGGTTGAGGGAAAGGGTGGGTGGGACTGGTTTGCCGCACGCTCCTTCCGCTGCCTGCGCTTGCTTTCTGCATGCTCTCGGCGACAATACTCGACGACTAGTTGCCTGTTGAACCCATTCATACTGCTTAACTCAGCGCTCCTTCCTCGTAACTTATTTTACAAGTCTATTTCTACCGCCTGGAAGGACAAGGGCAGCAGGCGCATGGGAACACCACCACCTCCACGTTCCCCTCCGAGTCACACACCGTCCTGACTTGGAAATATATCGACCGTTCCTTCATCGTCGCTGGGTCACAATCCTGGAACTCCCTCCCTAACAGCACTGTGGGAGCACCTTCACCACACGGACTGCAGCGGTTCAAGAAGGCGGCTCACCACCACCTTCTCAAGGGGCAATTAGGGATGGGCAATAAATGCTGACCTTGCCAGCGATACCCATATCCCAGGAATGATTTTTGAAATTCTCTCTCTGGTTTTCACACAATAACTCTGATTTTCTTTTTGCCTGATTTGTGAGGTTTTATCCTTGAACCAACAAAGGTCCACGTACTGGGAGTAATTACTTTTCTCTCTATCTCTAACAGCTTCTTGTGCCGATGGTTCAGTCCTGTTTAACTGAGGGCTGTTGGGCAGCAGATCCTGTCAGGTGTTGATGGCTTTACACCAGATGTCTGACAGAATTCTATCTCCAGCCGAGTGCAAGGAATACATGTGTCTCTCGTGGATTATATGGCAAGCATGCTGCTATTTTGTGTCTTTGTACAGAACTGATATTTGGGATGGAACTGCTTTCTAGATGTTAGTCAAGTTTGACCAAATTAATTTTTTTATAACACAGCTGTAAGATCTGGATCACAGGTCACACACAGGTTACTCAAAGGTTCTTGGAAGTCTTACGGCATTTTATTAAGGGAGCGGTAGTTCAAATATAGTCAAACAATCAGATAGACATACAACCGTGACAAGTAGCTGGTACCGATCCCGATCCCGATCGGACAGCCGGCCAGTGGCACGAACAGCTCTTCTCTGCACCGTCTGCCCTGAAAATCTCTTTAGATATTTATTTTATTCTCTTTTTATGGGTAAAGTGATGGACAGGACCACCTAACCTATTAGAGTTCTACCCAAACCAGGGTTCCCAATGGCTTGTCAAGTTCTTTGTCTCAACTCTTAGGTGAAACCCTCCTCTCCACTTGTCTTTCCCGCTTATGTTTTCTGAAGGCCCATCTCTCCTGTACTTATCCTCCCAAGGTTGGAGTCAGACATGCCATTCTTGGTCGTCAGATGTTTGGAGCTGCCCGTTATCAGTTATTTATGTTCATGCTGCTCAAGTGGCTTTAGCAATTGTACCGTGGAATGAATCCTCAATTCCAACACCAGTCTGAAGAGACTTTTTGGTCTCAAGTTATTTCTTCCAATCCACGATTTCTTGCAAAGCACCACAGTGTTTTTCTTTAGAGGTGCTGCAGATACAATACATGTAAGATGTTTATCAGAGTCATAGGGCACTACAAAGTATTCTGATGCAATGAAATAGTTTACCAAATTGTTTTGCTCTTCACGTTAAGAAAAAAAGCATTGATTCTTCACCACCAACAACTTGCATTTGTCATCATAGGCAGTCGCTCGAAGAATTGAGGAAGGCTTGCTTCCACTCTAAAAGTGAGTTCTCAGGTGACTGTACAGTCCAATACAGGAATTACAGTCTCTGTCACAGGTGGGACAGACAGTGGTTGAGGGAAAGGGTGGGTGGGGAGTCTGGTTTGCCGCACGCTCCTTCCGCTGCCTGCGCTTGGTTTCTGCATGCTCTCGGCGACGAGACTCGAGGTGCTCAGCGCCCTCCCGGATGCTCTTCCTTCATTTAGGGCGGTCTTTGTCCAGGGACTCCCAGGTGTCGGTGGGGATGTTGCACTTTATCAGGGAGGCTTTGAGGGTGTCCTTGAAACGTTTCCTCTGCCCACCTGGGGCTCGCTTGTCATGTCGGAGTTCCGAGTAGAGCGCTTGCTTTGGGAGTCTTGTGTCAGGCATGTAAATAATAAGAACATAAGAACATTAGAAATATGAACAGGACTAGGTCATATGGCCCCTCGAGCCTGCTCCGCCATTCAATAAGATCATGGCTGATCTGATCATGGACTCAGCTCCACTTCCCTGCTCGCTCCCCATAACCCCTTATCCCCTTATCGGTTAAGAAACTGTCTATTTCTGTCTTAAATTTATTCAATGTCCCAGCTTCCACAGCTCTCTAGGGTTGCACAGATTTACAACCCTCTGAGAGAAGAAATTTCTCCTCATCTAAGTTTTAAATGGGCGGCCCCTTATTCTAAGATCATGCCCTCTAGTTCTAGTCTCCCCTATCTGCATCCACCTTGTCAAGCCCCCTCATAATCTTATATGTTTCGATAAGATCACCTCTCATTCTTCTGAATTCCAATGAGTAAAGGCCCAACCTGCTCAACCTTTCCTTATAAGTCAACCCCCTCATCCCTGGAATCAACCTAGTGAACCTTCTCTGAACTGCCTCCAAAGCAAGTATATCCTTTCGTAAAAATGGAAACCAAAACTGCAGCAGTATTCCAGGTGTGGCCTCACCAATACCTTATATAGCTGTAGCAAGAATGTTATACTCCATCCCCTTTGCAATAAAGGCCAAGATACCATTGGCCTTCCTGATCACTTGCTGTACCTGCATACTATCCTTTTGTATTTCATACCCCCAGGTCCCGCTGTACTGCGGCACTTTGCAATCTTTCTCCATTTAAATAATAACTTGCTCTTTGATTTTTTTTTCTGCCGAAGTGCATGACCTCACACTTTCCAACATTATACTCCATCTGCCAAATTCTTGCCCACTCACTTAACCTGTCTATGTCCTTTTGCAGATTTTTTGTGTCCTCCTCACATATTGCTTTTCCTCCCATCTTTGTATCGTCAGCAAACTTGTTTACGTTACACTCAGTCCCTTCTTCCAAGTCGTTAATATAGATTGTAAATAGTTGGGGTCCCAGCACTGATCCCTGTGGCACCCCACTAGTTACTAATTGTCAACCAGAGAATGAACCATTTATCCCTACTCGCTGTTTTCTGTTAGTTTGCCAATCCTCTATCCATGCTAATATATTACCCCCAACCCCATGAACTTTTATCTTCTGCATAACCTTTTAAATGGCACCTTGTCAAATGCCTTCTGGAAATCCAAATAAACCACATCCACTTGTTCCCCTTTATCCATCCTGTTCGTTACATCCTCAAAGAACTCCTTTAATGTGGCCTTTAACGTAGTAAAATTTCCTAAAGCGCTTCACAGCAGCGATTATTAAACAAAATTTGACACCGAGCCACATAAGGAGGTATTAGGGTAGATGAAAGAGGGAGGTTTTAAGGAGTGTCTTAAAGGAGGAAAGAGAGGTGGAGAGGTTTAGGCAGAGAGTTCCAGACCTTGGGGCCCAGGCAACATAAGGCACGGCCACCGATGGTTGAGCGATTATAATCAGGATGTTCAGGAGGCCAGAATTAGTGGAGCACAGATACCTCGGGGGGATTGTGGGGCTGGAGGAGATTAAAGAGATAGGGAGGGGCGAGGGCCATGGAGGGATTTGAAAACAAGGATGAGAATTTTTAAATCGAGGCGTTGCTTAACCGGAAGCCAACAATGTACTTGATGGAGAGATGTAAGCACGTAATAAGGAAAGAAAGAGAAAGCAATTTGCCTCCTAGGGCACTGACCCGTGATGGTAGAGATAATGGGCCCAAGTTTCGGCCTCAGTTGCTCCTGATTTTTTGGAGCAACTGGTGTAGAACGGAGTATCTTAGAAATTCAAATTCTTGGCATTTAGTTTGCTTCAGTTCTAGTCAGTTAGAACAGTTTCACTTTGGAACAGAATATTTTTTTCAAAAGGGGGCGTGTCCGGCCACTTATGCCTGATTTCAAAGTTTCGTCAGTGAAAACTTACTCCAAACTAACTTAGAATGGAGTAAGTGAAGATTTTTGTACGCTCGAAAAAACCTTGTCTACACTTTAGAAAATCAGGCGTAGGTTACAAATCAGGTGTAGGGAATGGGGGGGGGGGTGGTTTAAAGGGGAGTTTACAAACATTAAACACTTCAGTTTTACAAATAAAGAGCCATCATCAATAATAAATGATAAAAACATCAATAAATCAACCAATAAATCAATCAAAAAAAATTAACAAGAAATAATTTTTTTTTTAAAAATCAATAAATAAAACATTTTCTACTTACCAACTGCAGCACCGGGAGCCCTCCAACAGCGTGCTGGGATGCCCCCCCAGTGTGTCTCTGTCAGTGTCTCTATCTCCCTGTCTGTCTGTCTGTGTTTCTGACAGCGAGGGGTGGAGGGGAGGGGGAGGATGGGGAGGGGTAGTGGAGGGGAGGGGGAGGAGGAGTGGGGGAGAGGGGGTGGGGGGGAAGAGGGGGTGGGGGGGAGAGGGGTGACAAGGGAGGGAGGGAAGGGGGGTGAGAAGGGAGGGGGGGTGAGAAGGGAGGGGGAGTGAGAAGGGAGGGAAGGGAGGGGGGGTGAGAAAGGAGGGAGGGGAGGGGGGAGGGGAGGGAAGGGAGGGAGGGAGGGGGGAGAGAAGGGAGGGAGGAGGGGGGGTGAGAGAAGGGAGGGAGGGAGGGGAGGGGGGGTGAGAGAAGGGAGGGAGGGAGGGGGGAAGGGGGGAGAGAAGGGGGAAGAGAGAGAGAGAGAGAGAGAGAGAGAGAGAGAAGGGGGAGAGAGAGAGAGAGAAACAAAGGAGAGGGAGGCTGAACGGGCCGGGCCCGGCCGGCCCAAGACTTTGAGTTTAAACTTACCGGATTGACAGGTAGGTGGCGTCGGATCCGGGGTCCGGGAGGGATCGGGAGCGCGGGTCGGAGCGGAGGGGAGGGAGGTCGGTCGGTCGCGGGGGGGGGAGGGGGGGGGAGATCGGTCGGGGGGGTGGGGGAGATCGGTCGGGAGCGGAGGTCGGTCGGGGACGGGGGGGGAAGGTCGGGAGCGAGGGAAGTGGAGGTCGGGTCGGGGGTGAGGGGGCGGTCCGGTGGGGGGCGGGGTGTGAGCGGGAGTCGAGTCAGGTCGGGTCCGATCCGGAGGAAGCAGGAGCTGGCCGTGGGAGGAGCCTTATCCACGCAGCCCCAGTGAGGCCATTGGGCCAGGGCTGGGGGCTGCGTGCTTCGGGCCCCTCCCACACAGTTTCGGGCGCCTGGAGCTACTGCACATGCGCGCCCACTGTAGCGCGCATGTGCAGAGGTCCCGGCACTGTTTTCAGCGCAAGGACCTGGCTCTGCCCCCCACAGCTCGTGCTGCGCCGCGCCCAGCTCCAAATGACCTGCAGGGAGCCGGAGAATCTGGAAGTTTTTTTAGGCGCACTTTGTGGCGCGAAAAACGGGCGTCCAGGTCGGGGCTGCGCCGTTCTAGGCGCGGCTCGAAACTTGGGCCCAATAAAACTGTCCGAGGGAAGAATGATTGAAGCTATAAGAAAGGAACATGAACCTTGAACCGACGTTTAAAAATATGTATACTACAATCAAAATGTATTAGTATCTGGACTCCCGCATTAACTATTGCACACTCAAATGTAACACATAAAAGGAACTAATATATAGATTCCAGGAAGACATAACTAAAGCTGAATTTTAAAGATTGATCCAAGAATCACAGAAGGATACAGCACAGAAGGAAGACATTTGGCTCTGTGACGGAGTGACCCAATCAGTCTCATTCCCCTTGCCCTTTCCCCATAGCCCTACAAATAGATCGCCTTCGAGTATTTATCCAGTTCCCTTTTGAGAATTACTATTGAATCTGCTCCCAGCGCCCTTTCAGGCAACGCGTTCCAGCAGTGGTACTGAGGCATCCAATCTTAACTTCAGTCTAGGGTTCATGATCTGGATGCAGTGACCTTTGCACTTTGCCCAAATCGCCACTGGGTTGACTTCACCAGAGTTTGAAAGCTTGGCCTCATGGATGGTGTGTATCCTGTGTCTCCCCCACCCCCGCTTCCCCTCCCCTCCCTCGCCCCCCACCCTGACTGTGCCTGTCAGTAGGAGAGCGTCATCAGTAATGGGCAGTAACCATCAGTAAGCTCTCAGCTGTTCCTCATTGGGCAGCACCCTCACTTCTTAGTCAGGAGGTCGTGGGTTCAAGTCCGAGTCCAGAGACCTGAGCACGAAATCCAGGCCGACACTCCCTGTGCAGTACTGAGGGAGAGCCGCACTGTCGGAGGGGCAGTACTGAGGGAGCGCTACACTGTCGGAGGGGCAGTACTGAGGGAGCGCCGCACTGTCGGAGGGGCAGTACTGAGGGAGCGCTGCACTGTCGGAGGGGCAGTACTGAGGGAGCGCTGCACTGTCGGAGGGGCAGTACTGAGGGAGCGCT
Organism: Pristiophorus japonicus; assembly: GCF_044704955.1. Classification (NCBI taxonomy): domain Eukaryota; kingdom Metazoa; phylum Chordata; class Chondrichthyes; family Pristiophoridae; genus Pristiophorus; species Pristiophorus japonicus. Next base: position 235,992,033 of record NC_091984.1, on the reverse strand, counting down.
GCACTGTCGGAGGGGTAGTATTGAGGGAGCGCTGCACTGTCGGAGGGGCAGTACTGAGGGAGCGCTGCACTGTCAGAGGGGCAGTATTGAGGGAGCACCGCACTGTCGGAAGAGCAGTACTGAGGGAGTGCTGCACTGTCGGAGGGGCAGTACTGAGGGAGCGCCGCACTGTTGGAGGAGCAGTACTGAGGGAGCGCCGCACTGTCGGAGGGGCAGTACTGAGGGAGCGCTGCACTGTCGGAGGAGCAGTACTGAGGGAGCGCCGCACTGTCGGAGGGGCAGTACTGAAGGAGTGCCGCACTGTCGGAGGGGCAGTACTGAGGGAGCGCCGCACTGTCGGAGGGGCAGTACTGAGGGAGCGCCGCACTGTCGGAGGGGCAGTACTGAGGGAGCGCCGCACTGTCGGAGGGGCAGTACTGAAGGAGTGCCGCACTGTTGGTGGGGCAGTACTGAGGGAGCGCCGCACTGTCGGAGGGGCAGTACTGAAGGAGTGCCGCACTGTCGGTGGGGCAGTACTGAGGGAGCGCCGCACTGTCGGAGGGGCAGTACTGAGGGAGCGCCGCACTGTCAGAGATGTCGTCTTTTGAATGAGACGTTAAACCGAGGACCCGTCTGCCCTCTCAGGTGGATGTAAAAGATCCCACGGCCACTATTGGTAGAAGGGTCCTTCCGGTTGTTTCCGTGGGCAGGGAAACTGTTGGCAGCTCTTCGAGACTGCACCTGGTGCTGGGCAATTGGGGAAGGACACTCTGGCTTACCTTCCGGCCCCCCTGTACCGTATTAATTGCCGTGCCCCAACTAGTACCATCAGTGGGATCGGCAAACTGTGCACAGACCGACGATGGAACTGTGAACTTTTGGTCTGTATGTGGAGATTCCATAGGGGAGCTGCAGAGAGATATTTCCACTTGTGGGGGAGACCAGAACTAGGGGCCATCAATATCAGACAGTCACTAATAAATCCAATGGGGAATTCAGGAGAAACTGCTTTCCCCAGAGAGCGGTGAGAATGTGGAACTCGCTGCCACAGGGAGGGGTTGAGGTGATTAAAAAAACGAAAATGCTGGAAATCTCAGCGGGTCAGGCAGCATCTGTGGAAAGGAAGCAGAGTTAACGTTTCGGGTCGAGGACTAGCCAGTTCTGACGAAGGGTCATCAACCTGACAATGAATTTTACAGATCAGGTGACGTCACGATCTGCCTGCCGCTGAAATCCTCGGCGCTACCTCATAGCGGCGGCGCTAGGAGAGGCCGGATTTGATGTGCGTCACTAGATTCGCCTCGTCGCGGCACTACTGCCTCAGCGCACCGTTAGCGCTAACTGGACGCACGAACGTACCGAATTTCTCCCCCAATGTAATTGGCCTGGAAATTCCGGCATCCCTGGGTCCGTACGGAGTGCGTACGGAGTGCGTACGGGGTGTGTACGGGGTGTGTACGGAGTGTGTACGGGGCGTGTACGGGGTGTGTACGGGGTGTGTACAGAGTGTGTACGGAGTGTGTACGGAGTGTGTACGGGGTGTGTATGGGGCGTGTACGGAGTGTGTACGGAGTGTGTACGGAGTGTGTACGGGGCGTGTACGGGGTGTGTACGGGGTGTGTACGGAGTGTGTACGGAGTGTGTACGGGGTGTGTACGGGGTGTGTACGGGGCGTGTACGGGGCCTGTACAGGGTGTGTACGGGGCGTGTACGGACCCTGGGAAAACCAGCTTTTCCGATCTGTCAAACTGGAGCTGGACAGATCCTCTAGTTGGAACTGGTGCTCTCCACTCTCCTGTCCTGTGACAGTGGGAACTGGTGCTCTCCACTCTCTGTCCTGTGACAGTAGGAACTGGTGCTCTCCACTCTCTGTCCTGTGACAGTGGGAACTGGTGCTCTCCACTCTCTGTCCTGTGACAGTGGGAACTGGTGCTCTCCACTCTCCCGTCCTGTGATAGTGGGAACTGATGCTCTCCACTCTCTCTCCTGTGACAGTGGGAACTGGTGCTCTCCACTCTCTCTCCTGTGACAGTGGGAACTGGTGCTCTCCACTCTCCCGTCCTGTGACAGTGGGAACTGGTGCTCTCCACTCTCCCGTCCTGTGACAGTGGGAACTGGTGCTCTCCACTCTCTGTCCTGTGACAGTGGGAACTGGTGCTCTCCACTCTCTGTCCTGTGACAGTGGGAACTGGTGCTCTCCACTCTCCCGTCCTGTGACAGTGGGAACTAGTGCTCTCCACTCTCCCGTCCTGTGACAGTGGGAACTGGTGCTCTCCACTCTCTGTCCTGCGACAGTGGGAACTGGTGCTCTCCACTCTCCCGTCCTGTGATAGTGGGAACTGATGCTCTCCACTCTCTCTCCTGTGACAGTGGGAACTGGTGCTCTCCACTCTCCCGTCCTGTGACAGTGGGAACTGGTGCTCTCCACTCTCCCGTCCTGTGACAGTGGGAACTGGTGCTCTCCACTCTCCCGTCCTGTGACAGTGGGAACTGGTGCTCTCCACTCTCCCGTCCTGTGACAGTGGGAACTGGTGCTCTCCACTCTCCCGTCCTGTGATAGTGGGAACTGATGCTCTCCACTCTCTCTCCTGTGACAGTGGGAACTGGTGCTCTCCACTCTCCCGTCCTGTGACAGTGGGAACTGGTGCTCTCCACTCTCCCGTCCTGTGACAGTGGGAACTGGTGCTCTCCACTCTCTGTCCTGTGACAGTGGGAACTGGTGCTCTCCACTCTCTGTCCTGTGACAGTGGGAACTGGTGCTCTCCACTCTCTGTCCTGTGACTGTTGGAACTGGTGCTCTCCACTCTCTGTCCTGTGACAGTGGGACTGGTGCTCTCCACTCTCTGTCCTGTGACAGTGGGAACTGGTGCTCTCCACTCTCTGTCCTGTGACTGTTGGAGCTGGCGCTCTCCACTCTCTCTCCTGTGACAGTGGGAACTGGTGCTCTCCACTCTCCCGTCCTGTGACAGTGGGAACTGGTGCTCTCCACTCTCTGTCCTGTGACAGTGGGAACTGGTGCTCTCCACTCTCTGTCCTGTGATAGTGGGAACTGATGCTCTCCACTCTCTGTCCTGTGACAGTGGGAACTGGTGCTCTCCACTCTCTGTCCTGTGACAGTGGGAACTGGTGCTCTCCACTCTCTGTCCTGTGACATTGGGAACTGGTGCTCTCCACTCTCTCTCCTGTGACAGTGGGAACTGGTGCTCTCCACTCTCTCTCCTGTGACAGTGGGAACTGGTGCTCTCCACTCTCTCTCCTGTGACAGTGGGAACTGGTGCTCTCCACTCTCTCTCCTGTGACAGTGGGAACTGGTGCTCTCCACTCTCTCTCCTGTGACAGTGGGAACTGGTGCTCTCCACTCTCTCTCCTGTGACAGTGGGAACTGGTGCTCTCCACTCTCTCTCCTGTGACAGTGGGAACTGGTGCTCTCCACTCTCTGTCCTGTGACAGTGGGAACTGGTGCTCTCCACTCTCTCTCCTGTGACAGTGGGAACTGGTGCTCTCCACTCTCTGTCCTGTGACAGTGGGAACTGGTGCTCTCCACTCTCTGTCCTGTGACAGTTGGAACTGGTGCTCTCCACTCTCTGTCCTGCGACAGTGGGAACTGGTGCTCTCCACTCTCCTCTCCTGTGACAGTTGAACTGGTGCTCTCCACTCTCCCGTTGGTGTAGGAGGGAGGGCTTTAGTTTCCTGAACAATTGGGACCGCTTCTGGGGAAGGTGGGTCCTGTACAAGTCGGACAGGTTGCACCTCAACAGAGACGGGACCAATGTTCTCGCGGGTGGTTTTGAGACTACAGTTGGGAGGGCTTTAAACTAGCTTGGCAGGGAAATGGGAACGCAGGAGAGGGCTCCGAGCTAGTTAGAGTGGGTGAGAGCTCAGATGAACAGAACCCGAAGAAAGAATGCAAAAGGCAGGAGGCAACAGAGCAGAGCAGCACTCGGGTAAGTGTAAACCACAAGGTGATAGGGAGGGACAATATGTATGAATATAAAGGGGCTGCAGGAGGGGTCAAAACTAAAAATCATGGTTTAAAAACTAATATTAAAACACTCTACCTAAACGCACGCAGCATTCGAAATAAAGTAAATGAGTTGACGGCACAAATCATTACAAATGGGTATGATTTGGTGGCCATTACAGAAACGTGATTGCAGGGTGGCCAAGACTGGGAATTAAACATACAGGGGTATCTGACAATTCGGAAAGATAGACAAGAAGGGAAAGGAGGTGGGGTAGCTCTGTTAATAAAGGATGATATCAGGGCAGTTGTGAGAGACGATATTGGCTCTAATGAACAAAATGTTGAATTATTGTGGGTGGAGATTAGAGAGATTAAGGGGAAAAAGTCACTGGTGGGCATAGTTTATAGGCCCCCAAATAATAACTTCACGGTGGGGCGGGCAATAATCAAGGAAATATTGGAGGCATGTGAAAAAGGAACGGCAGTAATCATGGGGGATTTTAACCTACATATCGATTAGTCAAATCAAATCACACGGGGTAGCCTTGAGGAGGAATTCATAGAATGCATACGGGATTGTTTCTTAGAACAGTATGTTACAGAACCTACAAGGGAGCAAGCTATCTTAGATCTGGTCCTGTGTAATGAGACAGGAATAGTAAACGATATCCTAGTAAAAGATCCTCTCGGAATGAGTGATCATAGTATGGTTGAATTTGTAATACAGATTGAGGGTGAGGAAGTTGTGTCTCAAATGAGCGTACTATGCTTAAACAAAGGGGACTACAGTGGGATGAGGGCAGAATTGGCTAAAGTAGACTGGAAACACAGACTAAATGGTGGCACAATTGAGGAACAGTGGAGGACTTTTAAGGAGCTCTTTCATAGTGCGCAACAAAAATATATTCCAGTGAAAAAGAAGGGCGGTAAGAGAAGGGATAACCAGCCATGGATAATCAAGGAAATAAAGAAGAGTATCAAATTAAAAACCAATGCGTATAAGGTGGCCAAGGTTAGTGGGAAACTAGAAGATTGGGAAAATTTTAAACGACAGCAAAGAATGACTAAGAAAGCAATAAAGAAGGGGAAGATAGATTACCAATGTAAACTTGCGCAAAACATAAAAACAGATAGTAAAAGGTTTTACCGATATAACGGAAAAGAGTGACTAAAGTAAATGTTGGTCCCTTAGAAGATGAGAAAGGGGATTTAATAATGGGAAATGTGGAAATGGCTGAGACCTTAAACAATTATTTTGCTTCGGTCTTCACAGTGGAAGACACAAAAACCATGCCAAAAATTGCTGGTCACGTGAATGTGGGAAGGGAGGACCTTGAGACAATCACTATCACGAGGTGGGTAGTGCTGGACAGGCTAATGGGACTCAAGGTAGACAAGTCCCCTGGTCCTGATGAAATGCATCCCAGGGTATTAAAAGAGATGGCGGAAGTTATAGCAGATGCATTTGTTATAATCTACCAAAATTCTCTGGACTCTGGGGAGGTACCAGTGGATTGGAAAGCAGCTAATGTAACGCCTCTGTTTAAAAAAGGGGGCAGACAAAAGGCAGGTAACTATAGGCCGGTTAGTTTAACATCTGTAATGGGGAAAATGCTTGAAGCTATCATTAAGGAAGAAATAGCGGGACATCTAGATAGGAATAGTGCAATCAAGCAGACGCAACATGGATTCATGAAGGGGAAATCATGTGTAACTAATTTATTGGAATTCTTTGAGGATATAATGAGCATGGTGGATAGAGGTATACCGATGGATGTGGTGTATTTAGCTTTCCAAAAGGCATTTGATAAGGTGCCACACAAAAGGTTACTGCAGAAGATAAATGTACGCGGAGTCAGAGGAAATGTATTACCATGGATCGAGAATTGGCTAGCTAACAGAAAGCAGAGAGTCGGGATAAATGGGTCCTTTTCGGGTTGGAAATTGGTGGTTAGTGATGGGCCACAGGGATCGGTGCTGGGACCACAACTGTTTACAATATACATAGATGACCTGGAAGAGGGGACAGAGTGTAGATGACACAAAGATTAGTGGGAAAGCGGGTTGTGTAGAGGACACAGAGAGGCTGCAAATAGATTTAGATAGATTAAGCGAATGGGCTAAGGTTTGGCAGATGGAATACAATGTCCGAAAATGTGAGGTCATCCACCTTGGGAAAAAAAACAATGAAAGGGAATATTATTTGAATGGGGAGAAATTACAACATGCTGCAGTGCAGAGGGACCTGGGGGTCCTTGTGCATGAATCCCAAAAAGTTAGTTTGCAGGTGCAGCAGGTAACCAGGAAGGCGAATGGAATGTTGGCCTTCATTGCGAGAGGGATGGAGTACAAAAGCAGGGAGGTCCTGCTGCAACTGTACAGGGTATTGGTGAGGCCGCACCTGGAGTACTGCATGCAGTTTTGGTTACCTTACTTAAGGAAGGATATACTAGCTTTGGAGGGGGTACAGAGACGATTCACTGGGCTGATTCCGGAGATGAGGGGGTTACCTTATGATGATAGATTGAGTAGACTGCTTTACTCGTTGAGTTCAGAAGGATGAGGGGTGATCTTTTAGAAACATTTAAAATAACGAAGGGGATAGACAGGATAAAGGTAGAGAGGTTGTTTCCACTGGTCGGGGAGACTAGAACTAGGGGGCACAGCCTCAAAATACGGGGGAGCCAATTTAAAACCGAGTGAGAAGGAATTTCTTCTCCCAGTGGGTTGTGAATCTGCGGAATTCTCTGCCCAAGGAAGCAGTTGAGGCTAGCTCATTGAGTGTATTCAAATCACAGAGAGATAGATTTTTAACCAATAAGGGAATTAAGGGTTATGGGGAGCGGGCGGGTAAGTGGAGCTGAGTCCACGGCCATATCAGCCATGATCTTGTTGAATGGCGGAGCAGGCTCGAGGGGCTAGATGGCCTACTCCTGTTCCTAATTCTTATGTTCTTTTGTTCTTATTAATGTTGTGGAAGTCCAGAACCAGGGGCCACAGTCTAAGGATAAGGGGTAAGCCATTTAGGACCGAGATGAGGAGTAACTTCTTCACCCAGAGAGTGGTGAACCTGTGGAATTCTCTGCCACAGAAAGTTGTTGATGCCAATTCACTAAATATATTCAAAAAGGAGTTTGTTGTAGTCCTTACTACTAGGGGAATCAAGGGGTATGGCGAGAAAGCAGGAATGGGGTACTGAAGTTGCATGTTCAGCCATGAACTCATTGAATGGCGGTGCAGGCTCGAAGGGCTGAATGGCCTACTCCTGCACCTATTTTCTATGTTTCTATGTTTCTATCTCGGGAGCGAGGACATTTGCACGGGCAAGATTGTGAGATTTATCCATATCTTGCCCAGAAAATATCCTCAAAACTCGCACCTGATAAAAGCAGCCATTTAGCCTACTTTTACAGGTGTAAGAGTTTTAAAACGCACAAAAACCTAATTAAGAAAACAGATTTTATTGTTAAAAACCCTGCCCACTACAGTAAGTTTATTTTAAACCATAATTTAAAAAACTTTTTTTTTAATCTGAATTTTTATTTTCTAAGACATTTATTAATTTTAATTTCAATTAATTTTAATTATGTGTGGTGTGTTTTTAATTTTTTATTATGGTACTTAGTGTGTTTGTTTTTTCTCGTTAACAGCAATGAGAACTGGTAGATACGGAATTCCCATTGCTATTAATTGAGAATACTGTACCTGATTGGCTGAGCAGTCACACGTGACTGCATCTTCTCCGTGGGAACCTGGAGGATGGGTGCGCTCACCGGAATCTCATGCTCTTCCCGGACCACCAGGTACTTTCGTAAAAATTCCCCGGTCGGAGGCGTTCATACCATCCCGGGATGGCGGGACTGATATATCAAGAAAGACTGGATCAACTGGGCTTGTATTCACTGGAGTTCAGAAGAATGAGGGAGGATCTCATAGAAACGTTAAAAATTCTGATGGGTGTAGACAGGTTAGATGCAGGAAGAATGTTCCCAATGTTGGGGAAGTCCAGAACCAGGGGTCACAGTCTAAGGATAAGGGGTAAGCCATTTAGGACCGAGATGAGGAGAAACTTCTTCACCCAGAGAGTGGTGAACCTGTGGAATTCTCTACCACAGAAAGTTGTTGAGGCCAATTCACTGAATATATTCAAAAGGGAGTTAGATGTAGTCCTTACTACTCGGGGGATCAAGGGGTATGGCGAGAAAGCAGGAATGGGGTACTGAAGTTGCATGTTCAGCCATGAACTCATTTAATGGCGGTGCAGGCTAGAAGGGCCGAATGGCCTACTCCTGCACCTATTTTCTATGTTTCTATGTTTCTATGAAAGAAGCCCCTGGACCGCAATTTCAGGCCCAATATATTGACGTCGGTGTTTGTGCTCCACATGAGCCACCTCCCACCCTACATCATCTCACCCTCTCACCCTATTGTATTCCTTTCTCCCTCATGTGTTTATCGAACTGTTGGGCTGACTGGCCTGTTTCGCTGCTGCACATTCTATATATAAAGAGCAGCGTGCGGCGGCCCAGCCCAGAAATCGGCACGGTCCCGGCCGGCAAGACCATCAGCAGGCCGGGGTCATTGGAGGGAGCAGCGTGTGGCGGTATACCACTGCAGGGAACAGCGCGTGCTGCTGCAGGAGGGTGAGGGCTGACTGCAGTGTGGGCAGGTCCAACAGGAGCGGCGAGGTCGGGGCGAAGGAACGGCGAGAGTTCGTAGAGGGACGTGATCGGGGCCCAGGAGAGGCGTGAGTCTGGGGCCCAGGCGAGGCGAGGGCCCAGGGGCAGCACGGGCCCAGCCCACACTGCGATATGTGAGCGCGCACTAGGTCCGTGCAGCAGAGCTGGTCTCCAGTCGTCTTGGTTAACCCTTGCCACTGGACCAAGACCTGGCTCTGTCAAGCCCCGCGTGGTGGCTGGTGTGCAACGGGCACCCCACGTTAAAAAAATCCACCCACAGGCATCTCCCACCCTTCAGGATGTAGTTCAGGATCTGGAATATTAGGTCCTTCATTGAAACTCCTGTGAAATCCCATTTTGGCGTGGAAACAAGTCATCCTCGATATAAGGGACTGCCTATGATGATGATGATAATGATAATTCTCTGCATAGCTGTCTGTACACTTACTCATGAAACCATCGTGAAATAGTTAATGTCCTTCCTTACGTCTGATTAACAGGGCTTTAGTGCATTATATACCATTTCAAGCCGGAAGCGCTCTTGACTTTAATTTTATGGGTGTACATTAAGAGAAGGAAAACACTTAAATGCACTTTTTAATTGGAGAAATAAAGTAATAGCTATTGAAAGGCGTTGCTTTGCAGAGGACTTTGGGACAAGCACCATCAAGTTTAATGAGGCAGGCCTGTTTGTGGAGCCTGCAGGCTCTTGTGAAGAGGAACACATTCATTAACAACGTGAAATGAACACTTAACAAAACACACTCGCTGTTGATTAATTTATAACTTCTCTGGAGAAAAAAAACCAGACAATAAACGTAAGTGCACAGCTCTGTGGGATCGATTCACCGAGAGGATCTAAGGGATGAACTAGCAACAAAGTTCGTGTCATTAAAAAACTTTCAAGGGAAGAACTTCCTATTTTCTTTTGTCTGCGATTGATAAAATTATCCACAGGATCTAGTTCACCTTCTGACAATGTTGCACAAAAAAAAAGAAGACTTGCATTTGTATAGCGCCTTCAACAACGCTCCAAGGCACTTCACAGAAGTACTTTTGGACTGTAGTCTCTCTTATAATGTGGGAAACGCGGCAGCCAATTTGCGCACAGCAAGCTCCCACAAACAGCAATGTGATAATGGCCAGATAATCTGATAATTGATTGAGGGATAAATATTGACCCAGGACATCAGGGATAACTCCCCTGCTTTTTTTCAAATAGTGCCCGTGAGATCTTTTCGGTCCACCTGAGAGGGTAGACGAGGCCTCGGTTTAACGTCTCATCTGAAAGACGGCACCTCCGACAGTGCACCACCCCCTCAGTACTGCCCCTCCGACAGTGCGGCGCTCCCTCAGTACTGCCCCTCCGACAATGCGGCACTCCCTCAGTACTGCCCCTCCGACAGTACGGCACTCCCTCAGTACTGCCCCTCCGACAGTGCGGCGCTCCCTCAGTACTGCCCCTCCGACAGTGCGGCACTCCCTCAGTACTGCCACTCCGACAGTGCGGCGCTCCCTCAGTACTGCCCCTCTGACAGTGCGGCACTCCCTCAGTACTGCCCTCCGACAGTGCGGCGCTCCCTCAGTACTGCCCCTCCGACAGTGCGGCACTCCCTCAGTACTGCCCCTCCGACAGTGCGGCACTCCCTCAGTACTGCCCCTCCGACAGTGCGGCACTCCCTCAGTACTGCCCCTCCGACAGTGCAGCACTCCCTCAGTACTGCACTGGGAGTGTCAGCCTGGATTTTTGTGCTCAAGACCCTGGAGTGGGGCTTGAACCCACGACCTTCTGACTCAGAGGCGAGAGGACTGCCCACTGAGCCACAGCTGACACGAAAGCAAGAATTGTTCTGGACGTGTTGTTACTTTTCCTGATGGTTCCCACTGAAGCCAGGAAGGATCAGCTGCCAGCCGTGGCTCAGTGGGCAGCACTCTCGCCTCTGTGTCAGAAGGTCGTGGGCTCAAGTCCCACTCCAGCCACCTGAGCACATAAACCAGGCCGACACTCCCAGTGCAGTGCTGAGGGGGTGCTGCACTATCGGAGGTGCTGCACTGTCGGAGGTGCCGCCTTTCAAATGAGACGTTAAGCTGCCCTCTCGGATGGACGTGAAAGATCCCATGCTACTATGGAGTTCTCCCCGCTGTCCCGGCCGTATCTATCCCTCGACCAACTTCATTCAAAAACAAATTACCTGGCCGTTGCTGTTTGCGGGAGCTTGCTGTGCACAAATTTTCCGCCGCGTTTCCTACATCACAACAATGATTACACTTCAAAAGTGCTTCATTGGCTTTGAGTCACCCTGAGGTTATGAAAGGCACTACTGAAATGCAAGCTCTTTCCTCCTTATCGCCTGTCTGTCTATGGTAATGATGCCTTGAGTTATTCCCAGAGACAATCACGCCTCTGTCATACAATGGACTCTTCTTGCTCTGAGGCTGCGATGGGGGAGGGAGAATAAGATTCAGGTGATCAGAGTCGTGAGTTCGAGACAGAGTTCGAGCAGCGCGAGTCCGGGGTGCGTGGAGAGGCCTATAAAGGCCCAACGTCGGAGGAGGAGCGTGAGTCCGGGGTGCGTGGAGAGGCCGATAAAGGCCCAACTTGTACAGCTCCAGCCGGGAGAAAAAGCAAAAAAGAACTAGAAAGGAATCAAAAGGGGTAAGTGATTGGCTGGTGATTGGTGAGTAGCTTTTCTTTTTCTTTTTTAAATTAGTAAGTAAGCCGTTAACATTGTTGTCTTTTTCTTTTTTATTTCAGTAAGTAACCTGTTAACATTGTTGTCGCCAAATTAAGCGTATCTAAGGGTTAAGTCATGGCAGGAGAGCTCGGTCACGTGATAAGCTCCTCCTGTAGCATGTGGGACTGACTGTGTCTACACTGACACTCATCAGAACTGGAGAGTGTTCGGAATGAACACATTCTTTAGCAGCGCTGAAAGGGGGAGGGGGAGGAAAGAACAGAAGGGAAGGTCTGTGATAGGGTGGAAGGCAGGAGAGATTAGAGAGACAAATGGGATGATGGGCCGGCTTGAGATGGTAATGGCAGGAGTTAGAAAAAGATGAGTCTGGGCAGGGTGTGAATGGCGGGATAATCACCAGCTACCGGGGGAGACAGAGAGAAAAAAAAATTATATTGGAGAGACCGAGCGTAGATTGGGTGACCACTTTGCGGAACACCTCCGTTCAGTCCGTAAGGTTACCCTGAGCTTCCGGCCACCTGTCACTTTAATTCCCCGCTCCACTCCCACTCTGGCCTCTCCATCCTCGGCCTCCTCCACTGTTCCATGAAGCTCAACGTAAGCTCAAGGGACAGCACCTCATCTTTCGTTTAGTCACTTTACAGTCTCCTGGACTCAACATCGAGTTCAACAATTTCAGAGCGTAACCTCTGCCCATACTTGGCTCCCTTCCCTCCTTTATTAATCCCCTCCCGCGATCTGATGTATTTTTTCTCTCTGTCTTCCATGGCAGCTGGTAATTATCCCTGTCCAGACTCATTTTTTCTAACTCCTGCCATTACCATCTCAAGTCGGCCCATCATCCCTTTTGTCTCTCTAATCTCTCCTGCCTTCCCCCCTATCACAGACCTTCCCTTCTGTTATTTTCCTCGCCTCTCCCCTTTCAGTGCTCCTAAATAATCTGTTCATTCCGAACACTCTCCAGTTCTGACGAAGTGTCATCGACCCGAAACATTAACTCTGCCTCCGCTCCACGGACGCTGCCTGGCCCACTGAGATGTCCAGCGTTTTCTGTTTTTATTGGAGGAGTAGGGTATCCCCGTTATGTGGGAACATAGAAAGGTTTGGGAGCAAAACAGACTTTCATCCATCTGGTCTCAAAAATGAACATCTGCCAATCACCCTGTCCCTCAAATAAAGATCCAATTCCTTTAAGTTGTACCACGTTATCTGCTCCCACTGTTCCCCTGGATGTCCATCTCACATGTCTACCCTCCCCCATCTCTTACATAAAAAGAATTAGAACCAGGAGTGGGCCCTACGGCCCCTCGAGCCTGCTCCGCCATTCAATATCACGGCTGATCTTCGACCTCAACTCCACTTCCCCGCCCGATCCCCATATCCCTCGATTCCCCGAGACGCCAAAAATCTATCGATCTCAGCCTTGAATATATTCAGAGACTGAGCCTCCACAGCCCTCTGGGGCAGAGAATTCCAAAGATTCACCCCCCCTCTGAGTGAAGAAATTCCTCCTCATCTCAGTCCTAAATGGCCGACCCCTTATCCTGAGACTGTGAGCCCTGGTTCTCGACTCCCCAACCCGGGGGGAAACATCCTCCCTGCATCTACCCTGTCAAGCCCTGTCAGAATTTTGTATGTTTCAATGAGATCACCTCTCATTCTTCTAAACTCTGGGGAATATAGGCCCAGTCTGCTCAATCTCTCCTCACAGGACAGCCCTCTCATTCCAGGAATCAATCTAGTGAACCTTCGTTGCACCAGTTATAAGGCAGGTATATCCTTCCTTAGACCAAACAGCAGTAGAGATTTCACATACAAATAAGTGGTGGCAATTAATAATTTTTTAATGGACTGCATTTTCCTAAACACCTGCTGAAACGGGATAAATTGAGTGTGTGTGTGTGTGTGTGTGTGTGTGTCCCATATAAAGTTCTATAAATGAACAGGGCTAGTCCCGAGGAGCAGTCAGTGGGTCACCCCTTGGGCAGATGGCCAGCTGATGATTTATGTAACCATCAGACTGCAATCCCCCCAGGGTGGATTGTTAGTGGGAGCCCAGTGCAGTCTTTTCTAACAGGGATTAGTATGTTTACATTTACCAGCTCTCCAAAGGCACCTTGAATGCGCTGAAATGGTCAGTGCAGTTCAGAGGGTAGTCCCAAAGGAGGACACGTACTTTAATAAAGGCAAGCAAATTTTCCTTTATTCCCTTACAGGGCCCTTGCTACAACAGCATTTATCCAGCGCCTTTAATGTAGTGAGACGTCCCAAGACGCTTCAAAGGAGTATTATGAGACAAAAATTTGACATCGAGCCACATAAGGAGAAATTAGGGCAGGTGACCAAAAGCTTGGTCAACGAGGTCGGTTTTAAGGAGTGCCTTGAAGAAGGAAAGAGTGGTGGAGAGGCGGAGAGGTTTAGGGAGGGAGTTCCAGAGCTTGGGGCCCAGGCAGCTGAAGGCACGGCCACCGATGGTGGAGCGATTATAATCAGGGATACTTAAGAGAGCAGAATTAGAGGAGCGCAGACATCTCGGGGGGGTTGTGGGACTGGAGGAGACTCTAATTTCTAATTGGAGAAGCAGATAACGAGCCTCCTTTACTTGAATAAAATAAGATGCCACAGCAATTAATTTAAAGGAAGAAATTGTGGCCCTGATAAAGTAAATGTCATCATAGAATCATAGAAATTTACAGCACGGAAGGAGACCGTTCGGCCCATTGTGTCCGTGCCGGCCGACAAAGAGCTACCCAGCCTAATCCCACTTTCCAGCTCTCGGTCCGTAGGTCCTGTAGGTTACGGCACTTCAGGTACACATCCAGGTACTATTTACATGTGGTGAGGGTTTCTATCTCTACCACCCATTCAGGCAGTGAGTTCCAGACCTCCACCACCCTCTGGGTGAAGACATTTCTCCTCAACTCCCCTCAAAACCTCCCCCCAATCACTTTAACCGCTCTGTTAAAACCTCTCCACCGTCGCGTGTGACTGTTTGCTGGATGTTTAACATCCTCCCCAGTTTGATAAACACAATCACTGCAATCTAAGTGAACAGCAGTTTGACTGTAATTGAGACTCATTAAGCCATTCGACGAACTTTATGATGAATATATCTTTGCTGAAAACAAATACTGTCGGGGAGAAGCAAGTCTTGTATCAGCACAGCCATAGAATCTCCCGTCAGCGGGACAGGAGAACGCTTTATTCAACCACTCATTTTCAGATGATAGTGAAACGTAACGGGGCCTTCTTCTTCCCTCGGAGTCAAGGATGACGTGCTTCCACACTAAAATGAGTTCTCTGGTGACAGATGAGACCAATGCGGACCAGGTCCTGAACTTCATTTTAAAGGGTGGAAGATGCCTGTGCGGGAATTCTTTTAACATGGGGTGGCCATTGCACACCAGACCCCACACGGGCTTGACAGAGTTAGGTCTTGGTCCAGAGGCAAGGGATCCCAGACGATTGGAGACCAGCTCTGCTGCACGGACATAGCGCGCACACACACACACACACACACACACACACACACACACACACACACACACACACACACATACACACACATACACACATGTTCCTGCTGACCCCTCCCTCCCTCAGGCCCTCTCTGGCTGGTTTACAGAGATCGCAGGGTAGGTGAGCGCATTAATCTTGGAGCAGCTTGCGAATGTGTCCATAGAATACAGACCCTGTACCCCGGGCCTCCCGCCCCCGGCCCCACCCACGTCCCCGCCCCCGCTCCCACCCCACCCCCGCCCCCGGCACCTGCCCCACCCCCACCCCTGCTCACGCCCCTCTCTCGCCCCGCCCCCGCCCCCGCCCCCGCTCTCAATCCGCCCCCACTCTAGATCCGCCCCCGCTCCCACCCCACCCCCGCACCGCTCACTCTCTCAATCCGCCCCCGCTCTAGCGCCCCGCCCCCTCTCTCCCCCCACCCCCTCTCTCTCGCCCCACCTCCGCCCCCGCTCCCGCCCCCGCTCTCAATCCGCCCCCACTCTAGATCCGCCCCCGCTCTCACCCCACCCCCGCCCCGCCCCCTCTCTCGCCCCGCCCCATCCCCACTCCCGCCCCCGCCCCCGCTCTCAATCAGCCCCCACTCTAGATCCGCCCCCGCTCTCAATCCGCCCCCGTTCCCACCCCACCCCCGCACCGCCCCCTCTCTCGCCCCGCCCCCGCCCCCGCTCCCGCCCCCGCCACCGCTCTCAATCCGCCCCCACTCTAGATCCGCCCCCGCTCTCAATCCGCCCCCGCTCTCAATCCGCCCCCGCTCCCACCCCACCCCCGCCCCGCCCCCTCTCTCGCCCCGCCCCCATCCTCGCTCCCGCCCCCGCCTCCGCTCTCAATCCACCCCCACTCTCGATCCGCCCCCGCTCTCAATCCGCCCCCGCTCCCACCCCACCCCCGCCCCGCCCCCTCTCTCGCCCCGCCCCCATCCCCGCTCCCGCCCCCGCCCCCGCTCTCAATCCGCCCCCGCTTTCGCGCCCCGCCCCCTCTCTCCCCCCACCTCCGCCCCCGCTCTCAATCCGCCCCCGCTCTCGCGCCCCGCCCCCTCTCTCCCCACACCCCCTCTCTCGCCCTGCCCCGCTCCCTCTCTCCCCCCACCCCCGCTCTCGCCCCGCCCCCGCTCCTACCCCCGCTCTGAATTTCCTCCAAAGCAAGTATATCCTTTTGTAAATATGGAAACCAAAACTGCACGCAGTACTCCAGGTGTGGCCTCACCAATACCCTGTATAACTGTAGCAAGATTTTCCTGCTTTGATACTCCATCCCCTTTACAATAAAGGCCAAGATACCATTGGCCTTCCTGATCACTTGCTGTACCTGCATACTATCCTTTTGTGTTTCATGCACAAGTACCCTCAGGTCCCGCTGTACTGCGGCACTTTGCAATCTTTCTCCATTTAAATAATAACTTGCTCTTTGATTTTTTTCTGCCAAAGTGCATGACCTCACACTTTCCAACATTATACTCCATCTGCCAAATTCTTACGCACTCACTTAGCCTGTCTATGTCCTCCTGCAGCCTTTTTATGTCCTCCTCACACATTACCCTTCCTCCCATCCTTGTATCATCAGCAAACTTGGCTACGTTACACTCAGTCCTCTCTTCCAAGTCGTTAATATAGATTGTAAATAGTTGGGGTCCCAGCACTGATCCCTGCAACACCCCACTAGTTACTGGTTGCCAACCAGAGAATGAACCATTTATCCCGACTCTGTTCTCTGTTTGTCAGCCAATCTTCTATCCATGCTAATATATTACCCCCATCTTGTGCAGTAACCTTTTGTATGGCACCTTGTCAAATGCCTTCTGTAATGCTGTAATGAGGTCTGGAGCCGAGTGGTCCGGGCGGAACCCAAACTGGGCATCAGTGAGCAGGTTATTGGTGAGTAAGTGCCGCTTGATAGCCCTGTCGCTGACACCTTCCATCACTTTGCTGATGATTGAGAATAGACTGATGGGGCGGTAATTGGCCGGATTGGATTTGTACGGCTTTTTATGGAAGGACATACCGGGGCAGTTTTCCATATTGTCGGGTAGATGCCAGTGTTGTAGCTGCACTGGAACAGCTTGGCTAGAGGCACGGCTAGTTCTGGAGCACAAGGCTTCAGCACAACAACCAGGATGTTGTCGGGGCCCATAACCTTTGCTGTATCCAGTGCGCTCAGCCGTTTCTTGATATCACGTGGAGTGAATCGAATTGGCTGAAGACTGGCTTCTGTGATGGTGGGGACCTCAGGAGGAGGCCGATACGGATCATCCACTTGCCACTTCTGGCTGAAGATGGTTGCAAACGCTTCAGCTTTGTGTTTTGCACTCGCACGCTGGGCTCCGCCATCATTGAGGATGGGGATATTCATGGAGCCTCCTCCTCCCGTTAGTTGTTTAATGGTCCACCACCATTCACAACAGGACTACAGAGCTTTGATCTGATCCATTGGTAATGGGATCGCTTAGCCCTGCTGTTTAGCATGCATGTAGTCCTGTGTTGCAGCTTCCCCAGGTTGACACCTTATTTTTAGATATGACTGGTGCTGCTCCTGGCATACCCTTCTGCACTCCTCACTGAACCAGGGTTGGTTCCCTGACTTGATGGCAATGGTAAAGTGAGGGACATGCCGGCCCATGAGGTTACAGATTGTGGTGGAATACAGTTCTGCTGCTGATGGCCCACAGCGCCTCATGGATGCCCAGTTTTGAGCTGCTAGATCTGTTCTGAATCTATCCCATTTAGCACAGTGGTAGTGCCACACAACATGATGGAGGGTGTCCTCAGTGTGAAGATGGGAGTTCATCTCCACAATGACTGTGGGGTGCTCGCTGCTATCAATGCTGTCATTGGACAGATGCATCGCGACAGGTAGATTGGTGAGGACCAGGTCAAGTAGATTTTTCCCTCTTGTTGGTTCTCTCACCACCTGCCGCAGGCCCAGTCTATGTCCTTCAGGACTCGGCCAGCTCGGTCAGTAGTGGTGCTACCGAGCCACTCCTGGTGATGGACATTGAAGTCCCCCACCCAGAGTACATCCTGTGCCCTTGCTACCCTCCGTGCTCCTCCAAGAGTGTTCAACATGGAGGAGTACTGATTCATCAGCTGAGGGAGGGCGGTAGGTGGTAATCAGCAGGAGGTTTCCTTGCCCATGTGTGACCTCCGTGCATGAACGGCGTTTGGGAAAACCAAATACATTGTTTCGGTCCCGGCCACAAACTCCGTTCCCTAGCTACTGACTCCATCCCTCTCCCCAACTGCTGACTGAGGCTGAACCAGACTGTTCACAATCTTGGTGTCATAGTTGATCCTGAAATGAGCTTCCCACCACATATCTGCACCATACCTAAGACCGCCTACTTCCACCTCCGTAACATCGCCCGTCTCCACCCCTGCCTCAGCTCATCCGCTGTTGAAGCCCTTATCCCTGCCTTTGTTACCTCTAGACTTGACTATTCCAACGCACTCCTGGCTGGCCTCCCACATTCTACCCTACGTAAACCTGAGGTGATCCAAAACTCGGCTGCCCGTGTCCTAACTCGCACCAAGTCCCGCTCACCCATCACCCCCTGTGCTCGCTGACCTACATTGGCTCCCGGTTAAGCAACGCCTCGATTTCAAAATTCTCATCCTTGTTTTCAAATCCCTCCATGGCCCTCGCCCCCTCCCTATCTCTGGAATCTCCTCCAGCTCCACAAACCCCCGAGGTGCCTGCGCTCCTCTAATTCTGCCCTCTTGAGCATCCCTGATTATAATCGCTCCACCATTGGTGGCCATGCCTTCTGCTGCCTGGGCCCCAAGCTCTGGAACTCCCTCCCTGAACCTCTCCGCCTCGCTACCTCTCTTTCCTCCTCATAATTTAACCCTTTTAGCCCCAGTATCAATCTGGTGAATCTGCGCTGCTCCCCTCCAAGGCCACTATATCCTTCCTGAGGGGCAGTGTCCAGAACGGAATGGGTCTAACCAGAGCTCTGTACAACTGTAACATAATTCCCTCCCTTCGTATTCCAGTCCTCCGGAGACAAAGGCCAATATTTCATTAGCCTTTACAATTATTTCTTGTACCTGTCCCCTAGCTTTTAGTGATTCCTGTACTTGGATCCCTAATTCTCTCGGCTCCTACACTGTTCCGAGCTTTTCGCCATTTAGAAAATACTCTGAACGATCTCTCTTGGGTCCAAAGTGGATGACCTCGCACTTTCCCCACATTGAACTCCATCTGCCACAGCCTTGCCCACTCATTGAGTCTATCAATGGACCTTTGCAACTTTCTGCTCCCATTTACCCTACTTACTGTACCACCTACCTTAATGTCGTCAGCAAACTTGGATATATAGCTCTCTATTCTTTCGTCAACGGCCTAGCCCAGGTGCTGTGTGTAAAAGTCCTGCCCTGAGTGCCGCTATAATTGATCAGAGTATCTATTGACAGCACTGGGTCCATCAATGACCTCTCTCTCCTCCTTTAAGACGCTCCTTAAAACCTACCTCTCTGACCAAGCTTTTGGTCACCTGCGCTAATTTCTCCTTATGTGGCTCAAAGTGTCAAATTTTGTTTGATAATTGTCCTGTGAAGTGGCTTGGCACGTTTAACTACGTTAAAAGCGCTATAAAAATACAAGTTGTCGTTACACTCAATGGGGCCGGAATTGGTCGATGTTCCGCCCGCAGCCACCGGGGTCCAACCGCAAATGTCGGTTTTCTGGGCAATTCCTCCGGAACCACCCATCTGCCGTCCAGGTTCCGCCCGGTGGGAGATTGGTGGGGAAGGGTTCCGCCAACGTCAGATCATGCATCCCGCCCACGCCGGATGTTGGAAAAGTGCTGTTTTCATCAGTTATGCCGGCCTCCGGTCGACCTGCCGCCCGCCAGACGGACCGCTCGGGAAAAGCAGGTCTGACCTGGACGGCAGTCGGGCAGCACGGAGAACGGGTGGGTGGGAGTGCTAGAGGACACAGTCAGGGAGCACGGAGGGAGAATGGGTGAGAGGGAGAGAGGGAGGGAGAGGTAGACAGCAGTCGGGCAGTACAGAGAACGGGTGGGAGGGAGAGCTGGAGGACACAGTCATGGAGCACGGAGGGAGAATGGGTGAGAGGGAGAGAGGGAGGGAGAGGTAGACAGCAGTCGGGCAGTACGGAGAACGGGTGGGAGGGAGAGAGGGAGGGAGAGGTAGACAGCAGTCGGGCAGTACGGAGAACGGGTGGGAGGGAGAGAGGGAGGGAGAGGTAGACAGCAGTCGGGCAGTACGGAGAACGGGTGGGAGGGAGAGCTGGAGGCCATTACATCACGGCAGCTGGGCGGTTGCTGCACTATATGAGTGGGATTGCTGTAAAAAAGTTAGGTGCATGTTGCATGACTTTACTGCCAATGGTGATGTTTAAATTGGATGTCATAAAAGCGACTGAAATGTATCTAAGCTGATGGAGGCTTTTTTGTTGGACCTGACTGAAAGTCCTTCATTGCGAAGCCCAATGGCGTAGGGAAAATTATTCTGAGTTACTAAAGTGTTCAGCATGTCACATTTTGTACATCCAAGCTGATTCATTAATTGTGTCACACAATGTATTGCAATGTAACTGATGCCCGTGTCATCTCAGGGGAGGCACACCTCGAATGCCACCTCTCTGCTCTCTAACCTCCAACTTGCTCCTCTCCCCTCTCACACTCACAGGTGGAATAAAGTGCTCTCCTTTTATGCGCATGCACAGTTCCCCAATCAGCCTCCAAGGGCCTCGAAAGGACGACACGTCGGATCGAGAAAACTACAAAAAAAACAAAACCCGAAATCTCGCGCATGCGCCGTGGGGGCCCTCCGAAGATGCCCGAGTGGAGAGGCCTCCAACTGACACACGGTAGTGACGTCGGCCACCGAGTCCCGCCCCCGCCCGATCCCGCCCACCGAGTCCCGCCCCCGCCCGATCCCGCCCACCGAGTCCCGCCCCCGCCCGATCCCGCCCACCGAGTCCCGCCCCCGCCCGATCCCGCCCACCGATTCCCGCCCCCGCCCGATCCCGCCCACCGAGTCCCGCCCCCGCCCGATCCCGCCCACCGAGTCCCGCCCCCGCCCGATCCCGCCCACCGAGTCCCGCCCCCGCCCGATCCCGCCCACCGAGTCCCGCCCCCGCCCGATCCCGCCCACCGAGTCCCGCCCCCGCCCGATCCCGCCCACCGAGTCCCGCCCCCGCCCGATCCCGCCCACCGAGTCCCGCCCCCGCCCGATCCCGCCCACCGAGTCCCGCCCCCGCCTGATCCCGCCCACCGAGTCCCGCCCCCGCCCGATCCCGCCCACCGAGTCCCGCCCCCGCCCGATCCCGCCCACCGAGTCCCGCCCCCGCCTGATCCCGCCCACCGAGTCCCGCCCCCGCCCGATCCCGCCCACCGAGTCCCGTCCCCGCCCGATCCCGCCCACCGAGTCCCGTCCCCGCCCGATCCCGCCCACCGAGTCCTGCCCCCACCCGATCCCGCCCACCGAGTCCCGCCCCCGCCCGATCCCGCCCGCCGAGTCCCGTCCCCGCCCGATCCCGCCCACCGAGTCCCGTCCCCGCCCGATCCCGCCCACCGAGTCCCGCCCCCGCCCGATCCCACCCACCGAGTCCCGCCCCCGCCCGATCCCGCCCACCGAGTCCCGCCCCCGCCCGATCCCGCCCACCGAGTCCCGCCCCCGCCCGATCCCGCCCACCGAGTCCCGCCCCCGCCCGATCCCGCCCACCGAGTCCCGCCCCCGCCCGATCCCGCCCACCGAGTCCCGCCCCCGCCCGATCCCACCCACCGAGTCCCGCCCCCGCCCGATCCCGCCCGCCGAGTCCCGCCCCCGCCCGATCCCGCCCGCCGAGTCCCGCCCCCGCCCGATCCCGCCCGCCGAGTCCCGCCCCCGCCCGATCCCGCCCGCCGAGTCCCGCCCCCGCCCGATCCCGCCCGCCGAGTCCCGCCCCCGCCCGATCCCGCCCGCCGAGTCCCGCCCCCGCCCGATCCCGCCCGCCGAGTCTCGCCCCCGCCCAATCCCGCCCGCCGAGTCTCGCCCCCGCCCGATCCCACCCACCGAGTCCCGCCCCCGCCTAATCCCGCCCACCGAGTCCCGCCCCCGCCCGATCCCGCCCACCGAGTCCCGCCCCCGCCCGATCCCGCCCACCGAGTCCCGCTCCCGCCCGATCCCGCCCACCGAGTCCCGTCCCCACCCGATCCCGCCCACCGAGTCCCGCTCCCGCTGCCGCCCACACAACGGAGCCGAAAATGACTCCCGACGGGACACGGCGGCAGTGGGTGGCAAAAACGGACCATTGCCCGGGGGTCGCTGAGAAATGGGCGGGCTGTAGCCGGGACCAAATGTGGGTCCAATGTCTCCATCAATGAGTTGGAGGCAGGTGGGACTTCCGGCAAACAGTCTATTATACAGCAAAACAGAGTCTATTTAAACATTGCACTGTAGCAAACAGTCTACTGTTATAGAGAAAGATTTTCCCATAGAGCAGCGGCACCTGTAGCATAATGTTAGAACTAAATTTGTAACTGTAGTGTTAAATGCGTGTGTAATATGTATCAAGGTGACTGCTCGTGGTTTAGCAAAGCCCCAAGGGATTTCAGCCGGCAGAAAGAGACCGAATTCCTAGTTACTGATAACCGCTGTTTTCTCACGCAGAGATACACATGAGCTCTGCAGATGTTCCTAATCAACGGGCTAACAGGCCTCAGACAAGACATTCTGGTTCATGTTAGGACAATACGACTCTGTAACAGGACTAAGATAAGGAGACTGCCCAAAGACAGCACCCAAGGACAGTAAGATAAGGGAGGCCTGGACCATGTCACAAGACCATGAATAACTCTTAGCAACACATGAGGCAATCACGCAGTCACCTAATGGTTAGAGACCACTTCTATTGGTCTATTTGAATCTATATGTAATCTATAATCAATATGATTGGATAGTGTCCGGCCAAAATGGGCTGATGTAACTGTAGTAAACTGTAGTAAAACATATAAAAATCCATGAAATCCTTTGTTCGGCGGAGAGAGGTACCTGGACGCTTCATCTCCCCGCTGGCGTAATAAACCGTTTTGATGTATGGACCGACCGTGAGTGACGTGTGATTCTTGGAGGGTACATCCACGCTAACACTACAGAATCTAGTTATAAAAAGTCTCTAGGAACTAGAGGAAACAGAACACCTGACCGACACTGCAGCAACGTCTCCTGCTAAAAGCAGGATTATTTCGTCAGCCCAACACAGTGAGTGGCGGATAGTCACACAGGACAAAGCATGTGCGTAAAATCATTGTCAGTCACCAGGTCTCCAGCCAGGATTGATGGGGAATCAGCTCTGAGCTCCGTCCTGGCCGGGAATAGCGGTATAATGCAGCGGCAAGTGAGGACATCACGGTTTGAACGTGTCAGAGGCCAATCATAAACTCTTGTCACAAGTAACTCTTTCACCTCATCATAATTCTCCATTCATTAATTCATCGGGTGTGGCATCACCAGCAATTGCCGTTGAGAAGGTGGTGGTGAGCCTCATTATACACCTGAGCAGCTCTCTCTGGGCCATTTCAGACTCAACCACATCGCTGTGGGATTGGAGTCTCATGTAGGCCCAGACCGGGTAAGGGCGGCAGATTTCCTTCCCGCTGGGGTTATAACACAGTTTTGTTTACGAGAGTTTCACGGTCACCATTACTGATGCTGATTTATTTAATCCAGATCTTTACTCATTTAACTGAATTTAAATTCCCCAGCTGCCGCGGGTTGGATGTGAACTCGGGTCTCGGGATTACGAGTCCAGGCACGTAACCATGACACTGCAATACCCGATAAGGTACACCTTCAAACTTTCCAATACCACGGCTGTGGTTATCAGCTCCCAGGAGTGTCAGAAGGATGTTATCAAGCCTCCCGTTTCCATGGAAACTGTAAATGTCTTTTAAAATATCGGACCTGAGCCATTAGTCTCCAGTTGGTGTCAGCAGCAGCGAGTAATGGGGACAGTGTCGAAAGCTTTTAGATCTGTTCAGCGAAAAACAGGGTATAGAATTCCTCTCTCCATGCTGCAGAGTGTGAAATATGGAATTATTTCGAAAGATAAATCCAGACAGACAGTTAATGAGGCAGAAAACCTATCAGTCCTTTGAAATCTTATACCCAGTTCCCTGTGGGAAATTAACATTGGGTGATTGATTCCAATCTCAAATAATAAATCCCTGTGTTTTATTTGCCGCTGAATTCAAGGAATTTTAGAACTGTGCTTCAAACAATTTTTCCGACATAATCTGTTGACCCGAATATTTATTCCTTATCGTTTCAAAGGCTGGGCTCGGGACTAGACGACACATCTGTTTAAATGCACAGCAGTGCGTTTTTAACATTCCTGGACTATCCGTTATAAAGTTAATAGAGATGTTACATTCTGGGCCCGTCTACTTCAGATCTAATTTATCTCAGTCTGCACGAGGTATTTATGCCCAGTGTAGTGCTGAGGGAGTGCTGCACGGTCGGAGGGGCAGTACTGAGGGAGTGCTGCACTGTCGGAGGGGCAGTACTGAGGGAGCCCTGCACTGTCGGAGGGGCAGTACTGAGGGAGTGCTGCACTGTCGGAGGGGCAGTACTGAGGGAGCCCTGCACTGTCGGAGGGGCAGTACTGAGGGAGTGCTGCACTGTCGGAGGGGCAGTACTGAGGGAGCGCCGCACTGTCGGAGGGGCAGTACTGAGGGAGCGCCACCCTGTCAGAGGGGCAGTACTGAGGGAGCCCCGCACTGTCGGAGGGGCAGTACTGAGGGAGTGCTGCACTGTCGGAGGGGCAGTACTGAGGGAGTGCTGCACTGTCGGAAGGGCAGTACTGAGGGAGTGCTGCACTGTCGGAGGGGCAGTACTGAACGAGTGCTGCACTGTCAGAGGGGCAGTACTGAGGGAGCGCCGCACTGTCAGAGGGGTAGTACTGAGGGAGTACTGTTGGATGGACCAGCTCATTGCTCTTGTAAGAATTGTTTGATGCCCTTGACATCAAACAGCCCTGTCATGTACAGAATTCACTCAAAGCATCTATCATTCAATTGGTTGCGAAGTTTGTGTTTGCGTGCGCAGTGTGCATGTGTAAAGGAGTAATCGGGTTTGCGATTTGTGATGCCTACCGCAGTCAAATAGCCCCACTGTCTACGTGTGAAGAACGGCCATTCGGGCAAGATACTGACGGGGTGCCCCCACCCCCTGTGACAGTATACTCCCCGCTGCACCCTGCGGCTAGTAACTCCTGGGGACCGAGGCGGCTCAATGCTGCAAATGCACATCAGGCTGATCTGCAGCTGACAGAGTGCAAGGGGAAATGTGGACCGGCCTCCCTCCCTCAGACCCCGCCTCCCTTCCTCAGACCCCGCCTCCCTTCCTCAGACACTGCATCCCTCGCTCAGACCCCGCCTCCCTCCATCAGACCCCGCCTCCCTCCCTCAGACCCCGTCTCCCTCGCTCAGACCCCGCCTCCCTCCATCAGACCCCGCCTCCCTCCCTCAGACCCCGTCTCCCTCCCTCAGACCCCGCCTCCCTCCCTCAGAACCCGCATCCCTCGCTCAGACCCCGACTCCCTCCCTCAAACCCCGCATCCCTCACCCAGACCCCGCCTCCCTCCCTCAGACCCTGTCTCCCTCCCTCAGACCCCGCCTCCCTCCCTCAGATCCCGCCTCCCTCGCTCAGACCCTGGATCCCTCCCTCAGACCCCGCCTCCCTCGCCCTGACCCCGCCTCCCTCCCTCAGATCCCGTCTCCCTCCCTCAGACTCCGCCTCCCTCCCTCAGACCCCGCATCCCTCACTCAGACCCCGCATCCCTCCCTCAGACCCCGACTCCCTCCCTCAAACCCCGCATCCCTCCCTCAGACCCCGACTCCCTCCCTCAAACCCCGCATCCCTCGCTCAGACCCCGACTCCCTCCCTCAAACCCCGCATCCCTCACCCAGACCCCGCCTCCCTCCCTCAGACCCTGTCTCCCTCCCTCAGACCCCGCCTCCCTCCCTCAGACCCTGTCTCCCTCCCTCAGACCCCGCCTCCCTCCCTCAGATCCCGCCTCCCTCGCTCAGACCCTGGATCCCTCCCTCAGACCCCGCCTCCCTCGCCCTGACCCCGCCTCCCTCCCTCAGATCCCGTCTCCCTCCCTCAGACTCCGCCTCCCTCCCTCAGTCCCCGCCTCCCTCCCTCAGACCCCGCATCCCTCGCTCAGACCCCGCCTCTCTCCCACTCCGACAGTGCGGCACTCCCTCAATAATGCCCCTCCAACAGTGCGACTCTCCCTTAGTACTGCACTGGAGTGTCGGCCTGGATTATGGGCTCAAGTCACTATCTAACAAATCTTCACAAGATATCTTTATGTTTATTTTTCATTGCCTTTTGCTACAATCCTGATTCACGGTCTTTATTCATGTTACAGTTTTGCACTCTAGTTGAAATCAAATTATGATATTAATTTATGCGCTCTGCTAATAAGAACCGTGACTCCCAAAGGTTTAATTAAGGAATACTTTGAATTTACACTACAATGTGTGGAATTGGTAATTTATGTAATTATGCAATTCATAATTAGTTCTGTACGCTTTAATTGGTTTCGGTAAAATGATAAGCAGGGCTCCTGTTCATTGACAAAGGGTCAACACACAGTACTCTCAGAGTGTTTCCCACTCGCTGCAGTCTCTGTGATACACTCCCAGCAGCTTTGTGTTCTTGTTTCATTTCTTTCTGCTTCATACATCTATACCGACATTTACATTTGTGCGAGTGGCCAGGTCTGGGAGTGCATCTGTGATAGTGTGTGTGAGTGTGCACAAAACATGTGTGTGAGTGTGCATGAGCATGTGTGTGTATGCACGAGTGTGTGTGAGTGTGCATGCGCATGTGCGAGTGTGCAAAAGCATATGTGAGTATGCACGAGTGTGTGAGTGTGCATGCGCATGTGTGAATGTGCACGAGCGTATTTGTGTGTGCACGAGCGTGTGTGAGTGTGCGCAAGCGTAAGTGAGTGTGCACGAGTGTGTGTGAGTCTGCACGAGTGTGTATATGTGTGCACAAGCGTGTGTGAGTGTGCACGAGCATGTGTGAGTGTGCATGGGCATGTGAGTGTGCACAAGCCTGTGTGAATGTGCACGAGTGCATATATGTGTGCATGAGCGTGTGTGTGTGTGCACGAGTGCATATATGTGTGCATGAGCGTGTGTGTGTGTGCACGAACGTGTGTGAGTGTGCACGAACGTGTGCGAGTGTACATAAGCGTGTGCGAGTGTACACGAGTGTGTGAGTGTACACGAGCGTGTATATGTGTGAGGGGCCCTCAGTGAAGTATATGAAGTATGAAATGACAATTTTAATATCCCAACCTTAGCCCATCTGCTGCTGAAAGCCCACCTGGGCCTTTATCACCAAGCTCGACTATTCCAGCACTGAGCAGGAATTTCTTCTCTCAGAGGGTTGTAAATCTGTGGAATTCTCTGCCCCAGAGAGCTGTGGAGGCTGGGTCATTGAATATATTTAAGGTGGAGATAGGCAGATTTTTGAACGATAAGGAAATGAAGGGTTATGGGGATCGGGCGGGGAAGTGGAGCAGAGTCCAGGATCAGATCAGCCATGATCGTATTAAATGGCGGAGCAGGCTCGAGGGGCCGAATGGCCGACTCCAGCTCCTATTTCTTATGTTCTCCTGGCCGGCAACCTGCCCCTACTCTCCATAAAGCTCAGCTCATCCCCAACTCTCCTGTACCCTCTCGCAAACTAACTCCCGCTCACCCGCCACCCCTGTGCTCACTGACCTACATTGGCTCCCACTTCCCTAACACCTCCATTTTATATTCACATCCTTGTCTTTAAGTCCAATCCATGGCCTCCCTATCGCTGTGACCTCCTCTAGCCCTACAACCTCCCCCCGGCATCCCCAACTCCTCGAACTCTAGCCTTGTGCGATACCCAACTCCCTTCATCCCACCATCCGCGGCTGTGCCCTCTGCTCCTCAGGCCCACACTCTGGAATTCATTCCGGAGCCTCTCTCAAAGACCCTCCTTAAAGCCCACATCTACGACTGACTAATATCCTTCTTTGACTCAACCATTCAATGAGTTCATGACTGAACATTCTCTCAGTACCCCTTTTCCTGCTTTCTCTCCGTACCCCTTGATCCCTTTAGCCGTCAGGGAGTAATGTGAACTCTCACAAACAGAGTTCCCATTATTATCATTGAGAGTACGAGACACCCTCAAAGCCTCCCTGATAAAGTGTAACACCCCCACCGACACGTGGGAGTCCCTGGCCAAAGACCAGTCCGCTCTAAGTGGAGGAAGAGCATCCGGGAGGGCGCTGAGCACCTCGAATCTCGTCGCCGAGAGCATGCAGAAACCAAGCGCAGGCAGCGGAAGGAGCGTGCGGCAAACCAGTCCCACCCACCCTTTCCCTCAACCACTGTCTGTCCCACCTGTGACAGAGACTGTAATTCCCGTATTGGACTGTTCAGTCACCTGAGAACTCACTTTTGGAGTGGAAGCAAGTCTTCCTCGATTCCGAGGGACTGCCTGTGATGATGATGACAAGATAATGATTGGTGGTCCAGCCCGACCTGACTCCAGCATTTCCATCCGTACGAGGAAGACACCTCCCACCGATTTAAGGCGATTGGCAGAAGAACCAAAGGCGGCATGAGGAAAACCCTTTTTACGCAGCGAGTGGTTAGGATCTGGAATGCGCTGTCTGAGAGGGTGGTGGAGGCAGACTCAATCGTGGCTTTCAAAAGGGAGTTGGAATACTTACCTGAAGGAAAAAAGTGCAGGGCTCCAGGGAAAGGGCGGGGGGAGTGGGACTGGCTGAAGTGCTCTTGCAGAGAGCCGGCATGGGCTCGACGGGCCGAATGGCCCCCTGTGCTGTAACCGTTCAATGATTCATCGGTTCTAAGATTATTGAATCGCAGGGACCTGTGACTGAACTGGTCGACCACCAGGTGGCGGCATTGCACTTCATTCCATTTTCCTTTCCTCCTTTTTGCAAAATGGTTCAAACATTAAGAATGTTTAGTTAGCAGAAACTGTTCCGCTTTCCCAGCACTGACTAGTAACCTCACTCACCTCATACACGTATAATACAGCTTGGGGAGAGCGCTACTAGAAATACATAAGAACCTAAGAATTAGGAACAGGAGTAGGCCATCTAGCCCCTCGAGCCTGCTCCGCCATTGAACAAGATCATGGCTGATCTGGCCGTGGACTCAGCTCCACTTACCCGCCCGCTCCCCATAACCCTTAATTCCCTTATTGGTTAAAAATCTATCTATCTGTGATTTGAATACATTCAATGAGCTAGCCTCAACTGCTTCCTTGGGCAGAGAATTCCACAGATTCACAACCCTCTGGGAGAAGAAATTCCTTCTCAACTCGGTTTTAAATTGGCTCCCCCGTATTTTGAGGCTGTGCCCCCTAGTTCTAGTCTCCCCGACCAGTGGAAACAACCTCTCTGCCTCTATCTTGTCTATCCCTTTCATTATTTTAAATGTTTCTATAAGATCACCCCTCATCCTTCTGAACTCCAACGAGTAAAGAGCCAGTCTACTCAATCTATCATCATAAGGTAACCCCCTCATCTCCGGAATCAGCCGAGTGAATCGTCTCTCTACCCCCTCCAAAGCTAGTATATCCTTCCTTAAGTAAGGTGACCAAAACTGCACGCAGTACTCCAGGTACAGCCTCACCAATACCCTGTACAGTTGCAGCAGGACCTCCCTGCTTTTGTACTCCATCCCTCTCGCAATGAAGGCCAACATTCCATTCGCCTTCCTGATTACCTGCTGCACCTGCAAACTAACTTTTTGGGATTCATGCACAAGGACCCCCAGGTCCCTCTGCACCTCAGCATGTTGTAATTTTTCCCCATTCAAATAATATTCCCTTTGACTGTTTTTTTTCCCAAGGTGGAAAAAATGTCACAGAATAAGTGGCAGATATTTTTATGGATGGATTTACACTCAGGATGATAGAGCGTATAAGGAGGCCATTCGGCCCATCGTTGCCTGTGCTGGCTCTGTGACAGAGCGATCCAATCAGTCCCACTCCCCCTGCTCTTTCCCCTGAAAATGTCTCCCCTTGGAATATTTATCCAGTTCCTGTTTGAAAGTTACTATTGAATCTGCTCCCACCGCCCTTTCAGGCAGCGCGTTCCCGATCACAACAACAACTTGCATTTACATAGCGCCTTTAACGAAGTGAAACATCCCAAGGCACTTCACAGGAGCGTAATCAGACAAAATTTGACACCGAGCCACATTAATAGAAATTAGCGCAGGCTTGGTCAAAGAGGCAGGGTTTAAGGAGCGTCTTGAAGGAAGAAAGAGAGGTTTAGGGAGGGAGTTCCAGAGCTTGGGGCCCAGGCAACAGAAGGCACGGCCACCGATGGTGGAGCGATTATAATCAGGGATGTTCAGGAGGGCAGAATTAGAGGAGCGCAGACATCTCGGGGGTTTGTGGGGCTGGAGGAGATTACAGAGATAGAGAGGGGCGAGGGCCACAGAGGGATTTGATGGGAACTTTGAAATCGGGATCACAACAACTCACCGCATAAAAGAAATTCTCCTCATCGCCCCCTCTGGTTTTTTTGTCAGTTATCTTCGATCTGTGTCCCTCCGGTTACTGACCCCTCCTGGAAGCAGCTTCTCCTCAGTTACTCACTCAAAGTCGTTCATGATTTGGAATACTGCTCTAACTGCAGTCCGCTCACGTGGTGGATGCATATAAAGGGCCTGGCGAAGGTCTCGAGGGGAGCCACTCGACTGATACCTCAATGTAAGGGCCCTCGGTTACCACAAAGTGTGTAACGAGACCGGACTCTTCACTCCCGAAAAGTGGAGATTTCTCAGGGAGATTTAACTCTGGCTTTTAAAATAAAGGAAACATTAAATTGAGTCCATTTGAGTGAGATTGGTTCGGGAGGGGCAGAGGCTCAGTATATGTTACATAATCATCAGGAGAGGCAATATACACTACATGCTCCAATTTTAAAAGGGGTGCAAGAACAGAGAGACCTTAGGGTGTATGTACACATGTCTGGGAAGGTGACAACATAAGAAATTGGAGCAGGAGTAGGCCATCTGGCCCCTCGAGCCTGCTCCATGGCTGATCTGATCATGAACTCAGCTCCACTTCCCTGCCCACTCCCCATAACTCCTTATTCGCTTATCGGTTAAGAAACTGTCTATCTCTGTCTTAAATTTATTCAATGTCCCAGTTTCCACAGCTCTCTGAGGCAGCAAATTCCTCAGATTTACAACCCTCAGAGAAGAAATTTTTCCTCATCTGTTTTAAATGGGCGGCCCCCTAGTTCTAGTCTCCCTCATCAGTGGAAACATCCTCTCTGCATCCACCTTGTCAAGCCCCCTCATAAGATCACCTCTCATTCTTCTGAATTCCAATGAGTAGAGACCCAACCTACTCAACCTTTCCTCATAATGCAACCCCCTCATCTCCGGAATCCATCGAGTGAACCTTCTCTGAACTGCCTCCAAAGCAAGTATATCCTTTAGTAAATATGGAAACCAAAACTGCACGCAGTATTCCAGGTGTGGCCTCACCAATACCCTGTATAACTGTAGCAAGACTTCCCTGCTTTAATACTCCATCTCCTTTACAATAAAGGCCAGGATTCCATTGGCCTTCCTGATCACTTGCTGTACCTGCATACTATCCTTTTGTGTTTCATGCACAAGTAACCCCAGGTCCCGCTGTACTGCAGCACTTTGCAATTTTTCTCCATTTAAATAATAACTTGCTCTTTGATTTATTTTCTGTCAAAGTGCATGACCTCACACTTTCCCACATTATACTCCATCTGCCAAATTTTTGCCCACTCACTTAGCTTGTCTATGTCCTTTTGCAGATTTTTTGTGTCCTCCTCACACGTTGCTTTTCCTCCCATCTTTGTATCGTCAGCAAACTTGTTTACGTTACACTCAGTCCCTTCTTCCAAGTCGTTAATATAGATTGTAAATAGTTGGGGCCCCAGCACTGATCCCTGCGGCACCCCACTGATTACTGATTGCCAACCAGAGAATGAACCATTTATCCCGGCTCTCTGGCAGATTGAGAAGAGCTTGGAGGATCCTTGGCTTTATAAATAGAGGCATAAAGAGAGACCGAGAGTACAAAAGCAAGGAAGTTACGCTAAACCTTTATAAATCACTGCTCAGGCCTAAGGCTGGAGTATTACATCGGATTCCATGGGATATACGGCCCAGAAACAGGCCATTCGGCTCAACCAGTCCATGCCGGCGTTTATGCTCCACTCGAGCCTCCTCCCGTCTTTCCTCATCTAAATCTATCAGCATAACCCTCTGTTCCCTTCTCCCCCATGTGTTTATCCAGCCTCCCCTTAAATGCATCGACACTATTCGCCTCAACCCCTCCCTGTGGCAGCGAGTTCCACATTCTCACCGCTCTCTGGGTAAAGACATTTTTCCTGAATTCCCGGTTGGATTTCTTGGTGACTCCTCTTCTCCTTCTTAGCCAGTAACCCGGAATCGAGGAAGACTTGCTTCCACACTAATATGAGTTCTCAGGTGACTGATGAGACCAATACGGGAATTACAGTCTCTGTCACAGGTGGGACAGACAGTGGTTGGAGGAAAGGGTGGGTGGGACTGGTTTGCCGCACACTCCTTCCGCTGCCTGCGCTTGGTTTCTGCATGCTCTCGGCGACGAGACTCGAGGTGCTCAGCGCCCTCCCGGATGCACTTCCTTCACTTAGGGTGGTCTTTGGCCAGGGACTCCCAGGTATCGGTGGGGATGTTGCACTTTATCAGGGAGGCTTTGAGGGTGTCCTTGAAACGTTTCCTCTGCCCACCTGGGGCTCGCTTGCCGTGTCGAAGCTGCGAGTAGAGCGCTTGTTTTGGGAGTCTCGTGTCGGGCATGTGGACAATGTGGCCCGCCCAACGGAGCTGTTCGAGTGTGGTCAGTGCTTCGATGCTGGGGATGTTGGCCTGATCGAGAACACTGACGTTGGTGCGTCTGTCCTCCCAGGGGATTTACAGGAGTTTGCAGAGGCAGTGTTGGTGGTATTTCTCCAGTGTTTTGAGGTGCCTGCTGTACATAGACCATGTCTCTGAGCCATACAGGAGGGCGGGTATCACCACTGCTCTGTAGACCATGAGCTTGGTGCCGGGTTTGAGGTCCTGGTCTTCAAACACTCCCTTCCTCAGGCGACCGAAGGCTGCACTGGCGCACTGAAGGCGGTGTTGGACGTCGTCATCGATGTCTGCCCTTGTTGACAGTAGGCTCCCGAGGTATGGAAAATGGTCCACGTTGTCCAAGGCCATGTCGTGGATTTTGATAATCGGGGAGCAGTGCTGTGTGGTGGGGGCAGGTTAGTGGAGGACTTTGTCTTACGGATGTTTAGTGTAAGGCCCAAGCTCTCGTACGCTTCAGTGAAGGTGTTGACGATGGTTTGGAGCTCGATCACTGAGTGTGTGCAGACGCAGGCGTCGTCTGCGTACTTAAATTCGATGACAGAGGATGGGACGACCTTGGATCTGGCCTGGAGGCAACGAAGGCTGATCAAGATTCCCGTTTATTCTGTAGATTAGCTCCGCTCCAGCAGGGAGCTTACTGATCGTGAGATGGAACATTGCAGCGAGGAAGATCGAGAAGAGCGTTGGTGCGATGACACAGCCCTGCTTGACCCCGGTCCGTACATGAATTGGGTCTGTGGTGGATCCGTTGGTTAGGATCATGGCTTGCATGTCGTCGTGGTGCAGGTGGAGGATGGTGACAGACTGTTGAAGGACACTCCATAATCCCACACAGTTGACAGTGTCAAAGGCCTTTGGCGAAGAAGGCCATGTACAGTGGTTGGTGCTGTTTCCTGCATTTCTCTTGAATTTGAATCGCGGTGAAGATCATGTCCATTGTGCCTGGTTTTTCATGTTTGACAAATTTGCTGGAGTTCTTTGAGGACGTAACGAGCAGAGTGGATAAAGGGGAACTAGTTGAAGTCATTTATTTGGATTTCCAGAAGGCATTCGATAAGGTGCCACACAAAAGGTTACTGCAGAAGATAAAAGTTCACAGGGTTGGGGATAACATATTAGCATGGATAGAGGATTGGCTAACTAACAGAAAACAGAGAGTCGGGATAAATGGGTCATTTTCCGGTTGGCAAACAGTCACTAGTGGGATGCCGCAGGGATCAGTGCTGGGTCCTCAACTATTTACAATCTATATTAATGACTTGGATGAAGAGACTGAGTGTAATGTAGCCAAGTTTTCTGATGATGGATGGGAAAGCAAGTTGTGAGGAAGACACAAAAAATCTGCAAAGGGATATAGACAGGTTCGGCGAGTGGGCAAAAATTTTGCAGATGGAGTATAATGTGGGAAAATATGAGGTTATCCAGCTTGGTAGGAGAAATAAAAAAGCAAATTATTATTTAAATGGAGAAAAATTGTAAAGTGCTTCAGTACAGAGGGACCTGGGGGTTCTTGTGCATGATACACAAAAAGTTAGTATGCAAGTACAGCAAGTAATCAGGAAGGCAAATGGAATGTTGGCCTTAATTCCAAGGGGGATAGAGTATAAAAGCAGAGAAGTCATGTTACAACTGTACAGGGTATTGGTGAGGCCACATCTCGAGTACTGTGTGCAGTTTTGGTCTCTTTATTTAAGGAAGGATACTCTTATATTGGAGGCAGTTCAGAGAAGGTTCACTCGGTTGATTTCGGAGATAAATGGTGTTATATATGAAGAAAGAGTTTGACTGGATACTGTGAGCTCAAAGTAAAGTGTGACCTTAGTCTTTTATTGCAGGTCTCCAGAGTGCCTCTCCAGGCTATGAGACCTCCTTAAGTACCTGTGCTCTCAAGGGATTGTGGGATTCCTTGGGACTCCAGGGGATGAGCCTCTAGTGGCTGTACAAGGTATATACAAG
Source organism: Pristiophorus japonicus (assembly GCF_044704955.1). Classification (NCBI taxonomy): domain Eukaryota; kingdom Metazoa; phylum Chordata; class Chondrichthyes; family Pristiophoridae; genus Pristiophorus; species Pristiophorus japonicus. The sequence continues at coordinate 235,957,311 of NC_091984.1, read as the reverse complement.
TTTACATATATAACATAACTCCCCCCCCCCCTCCACAAAGTCAACAGTGTAACTATTTACAAGGTGAGTCAATCTGGGGCCTTTCTTTCCCTGGTTGATCGTCTCAGTACAAATGCTGGTTTTGGTGAATCGTTTGTTGGGCCCTCGCTGGGCTGCTGTGCAGCTGGCCTTGCTGGGCTGCCTGGAGTGTTGGGCCCTGCTGGGCTGCTGCGGGTGATGGGTTCTGCTTCGTGGTCAACCGTGGTGTCGGTTGCCACTGGTGTGTATGTTGGGGGATCAAAGAAGGTAGGGTCCAAGATGGGTTGCTCAGGATAGTCCGTAAATCTGAGTTTGATTTGATCCAAGTGTTTCCGGTGAATGAATCCATTTGAAAGTTTGACCCGAAACACCCTGCACCCTCTTTGGACATGACAGTGTCGGGAAGCCACTTGGAACCTTGTCCATAATTCAACATAAATACAGGATCATTGATTTCAATCTCGCGTGACACATTTGCGCCATCATGATATGTATTCTGTTGAAGCCGCCTGCTCTCTACCTGTTCATATAGATCAGGGTGAACTAACGAGAGCCTTGTATCAAGTGTCCTTTTCATGAGCAGTTCAGCAGGTGGAATCCCAGTGAGTGAGTGGGGTCTCGTGCAGTAGCTAAGCAGGACCCGGGATAGGCGAGTCTGCAGTGAGCCTTCAGTTACACTCTTCAAGCCTCTCTGCCTGACCATTGGATGCTGGTTTGAACGGGGGCAGATGTAACATGTTTGATCCCGTTACGGGTCATGAACTCTTTGAACTCGGCACTGGTAAAACATGGCCCGTTGTCGCTCACAAGGACATCAGGCAGTCCGTGCATGGCAAACATGGCCCGCAGGCTTTCAGTGGTGGCAGCGAACATACTTGCCGACATTATCTCACATTCAATCCATTTGGAGTACGCATCTACAACCACAAGGAACATTTTACCCAAAAACGGGCCTGCATAGTCGACATGGACCCTGGACCACGGTTTGGAGGGCCAAGACCATAAACTTATTGGCGCCTCCCTGGGTGCATTGCTTAACTGCGAGCATGTGTTACATCTGTGCTCGCAGGACTCTAAGTCCGCATCGATATCGGGCCACCACACGTGGGATCTGGCTATCGCTTTCATCATCCCAGAGTACTTAAGGAAGTAGCCCTAGAAATAGTGGATGCATTGGTGATCATTTTCCAACAGTCTATCGACTCTGGATCAGTTCCTATGGACTGGAGGGTAGCTAATGTAACACCACTTTTTAAAAAAGGAGGGAGAGAGAAAATGGGTAATTTTTTGAGGATGTAACTAGCAGAGTGGACAAGGGAGAACCAGTTGATGGGGTGTATTTGGACTTTCAAAAGGCTTTTGATAAGGTCCCGCACAAGAGATTGGTGTGCAAAATCAAAGCGCATGGTATTGGGGGTAATGTACTGACGTGGATAGAGAACTGGTTGGCAGACAGGAAGCAGAGAGTCGGGATAAACGGGTCCTTTTCAGAATGACTAGTGGAGTGCCGCAGGGCTCAGTGCTGGGACCCCAGCTCTTTACAATATACATTAACGATTTGGATGAAGGAATTGAGTGTAATATCTCCACGTTTGCGAATGACACTAAACTGGGTGGCGGTGTGAGCTGTGAGGAGGATGCTAAGAGGCTGCAGGGTGACTTAGACAGGTTAGGTGAGTGGGCAAATGCATGGCAGATGCAGTATAATGTGGATAAATGTGAGGTTATCCATTTTGGTGGCAAAAACACGAAGACAGAATATTATCTGGATGGCGGCAGATTAGGAAAAGGGGAGGTGCAACGAGACCTGGGTGTCATGGTTCATCAGTCACTGAAATTGGGCACGCAGGTACAGCAGGTGGTGAAGAAGGCAAATGGTATGTTCGCCTTCATAGCTGGGGAATTTGAGTATAGGAGCAGGGAGGTCTTACTGCAGCTGTGCAGGGCCTTAGTGAGGCCTCACCTGGAATATTGTATACAGTTTTGGTCTCCTAATCTGAGGAAGGACGTTCTTGCTATTGAGGGAGTGCAGCAAAGGTTCACCAGACTGATTCCAGGGATGACTGGACTGTCATATGAGGAGAGACTGGATCAAATGGGTCTTTATTCACTGGAGTTTAGAAGGATGAGAGGGTATCTCAGAGAAACATATAAGATTCTGACGGGACTGGACAGGTTAGATGTGGGAAGAATGTTCCCAATGTTGGGGAAGTCCAGAACCAGGGGACGTAGTCTTGGGATAAGGGGTAGGCCATTTAGGACTGAGATGAGGAGAAACTTCTTTACTCAGAGAGTTGTTATCCTGTGGAATTCCCTGCCGCAGAGAGTTGTTGATGCCAGTTCATTGGATATATTCAAGAGGGAGTTAGATATGGCCCTTATGGCTAAAGGGATCAAGGGGTATGGAGAGAAAGCAGGAAACGGGTACTGAGGGAATGATCACCATGATCTTATTGCATCTTATCGAAGGGCTGAATGGCCGACTCCTGCATCTATTTTCTATGTTTCTATGTATCTATTATGATGCCTGGGTGGGTGCTGTGGAGGCCACTGATGAAAGTGTCTCTATCCTTCTTGGGGACCACTACCCGATTGCCCCACAGAAGGCAGTCTGCCTGTATAGACATTTCATCTTTGCGCCGCTGGTACAGCTTTGGCACACAATTTTTTATTAGGGACAGTAAGGTGTCTTGGCTCATCCAGGTTCTAATCTATCGGGCTGTGACGGGTGATTGCTCACTCTCAAATGCTTCCATAACCCCCGCGGTGGGCAATAGCAGCCTACTGAGAGAATTGGCACAGTTTTCTGTGCCTGGCTTGTGGCGGATGGCGTAGTTGTATGCGGACAACGTGAGTGGCCATCTCTGGATGCGGACCGATGCATTCATATTTATCCCCTTACTCTCGGAAAACAGGGATATTAGTGGCTAATGGTCCGTTTCCAATTCAAATTTTAGCCCAAACAGATATTGATGTATTTTCTTTACCCAATAGACACACGCTAATGCTTCTTTTTCAATCATGCTGTAGGTTCTCTCAGCCTTAGACAGACGTCTGGATGCATAAGCAACCGGTTGCAATTTCCCAGATTCACTAGCTTGCAATACACACCTGACGCCATATGACGACGCATCACATGCTAGTACCAAACGCTTACATGGATCATACACCACAAGCAATTTGTTTGTGCATAACAATTTTCTAGCTTTTACAAAGGCATTTTCTTGGCTTTTGCCCCAAACCCAATAGTCCCTTTTACGCAGTAAGGCGTGCAGTGGTTCTAACAGTGTGCTGAGACCCGGTAAGAAGTTACCAAAGTAGTTCAGGAGTCCTAGAAACGACCGCAGTTCCGTCACATTCTGTGGCCTCGGTGCATTCTCGATTGCCTCCGTCTTCGCGTTGGTGGGCCTGATGCCGTCCGCCGCAATCCTCCTCCTCAGGAACTCCACTTCAGGCACCAGGAAAACACACTTCGAGCGTTTCAACCTGAGCCCCACGCTGTTGAGTCGACTAAGAACCTCCTCCAGGTTCTGCAGGGGCTTGACTGTGTTCCGAACTGTGACCAAGATGTTGTCCTGGAAGACCACGGTGTGCGGGACCGACTTCAGTAAACTTTCCATGTTTCTCTGGAATATCGCCACGGCTGATCGAATTCCAAATGGGCATCTGTTAGAAATGACGAGACCTTTGTGCGTGTTGATGCAGGTGAGGCCTTTCGATGATTCCTCCAGCTCCTGCGTCATGTAGGCCGAGGTCAAGTCCAGCTTCGTGAACGTCTTTCCTCCCGCCAGCGTAGCAAAAGGTCGTCAGCGTTTGGTAGTGGGTATTGATCCTGCAGGGAGAAACGATTGATAGTTACTTTGTAATCACCACCGATTCTGACGGTGTCGTCTCCCTTGAGGACTGGGGCATTCGGACTGGCCCACTCGTTGAATTCAATTGGCGAAATGATGCCCTCTCGTTGCAGCCTGTCCAGCTCGATCTCCACCCTTTCTCTCATCATGTACGGTACTGCTCTCGCCTTGTGATGGATGGGTCGCGCCCCCGGAATTGGGTGGATCTGCACTTTTGCTCCTTGGAACTTCCCAATGCCTGGTTCAAACAGCGAAGGGAACTTGTTTAAGACCTGGGCACACGAAGTGTCGTCAGCGGGTGAGAGCGCTCGGACATCGTCCCAGTTCCAGCGTATCTTTCCCAGCCAGCTCCTGCCAAGCAGCGTGGGAGCTTGTGCACTGCTCCATCGTAGGAGACCTTTACAGTAGCACTGCCGATTACGGGAAGCAGTTCCTTTGTGTGAGTTCTCAGTTTCGTGTGAATGGGAGTCAAGACTGGCCTTGAGGCCTTGCTGCACCACAATTTTTCAAAAGTCTTTTTGCTCATAATGGACTGGCTCGCCCCTGTGTCCAGCTCCATTGACACCGGGAGTCCATTTAATTCAACCTTCAGCATTATCGGGGGGGAATCTAGAACTAGGGGGCATAGTTTCAGAATAAGGGGTTGCCCATTTAAAACAGAGATGAGGAGGAATTTCTTCTCTCAGAGGGTTGTGAATCTTTGGAATTCTCTGTCCCAGGGAGCTGTGGAGGCTGGGACATTGAATATATTTAAGGCAGAGATAGACAGATTTTTGAGCGATAAGGGAGTTAAGGGTTATGGGGAGCAGGCGGGGAAGTGGAGCTGAGGTCAAGATCAGATCAGCCACGATCTTATTGAATGACAGAGCAGGCTCGAGGGGCCGAATGGCCGACTCCTGCTCCTATTTCTTATGTTCTTATGCCCCTTAGTGGAAGGAATCCACATTGCGACTCTGGGAGGAGCTCTTCAGCCACAGGGAGAAGGCGATTGAGGAGGATTCTTGCGACGAGTTTCCCTGTGGCAGGGAAACTCCTCTGTAATTACCGCAATCGGACTTTCTTGAAGATGGTCACGATTACAGCGTCTCTGAGATCCCCTGGCATACTCTCCTCCTTCCAAATAAGTGACTATCTTATATTGATGGCCTATAGATATGCTCTTCCCCACGAGTGGAAACACTTTCTCTATATCCACTCCATCAAAACCTTTCATCATTTTAAAGACCTCTATCAGGTCATCCCTCAGCCTTCTCTTTTCAAGAGGAAAGAGACCCAGTTTGTTCATCCTTTCCTGATAGGTATACCCTCGCATTTCTGATATCATCCGTGTAAATCTTCTCTGCACCCTCTCCAGTGCCTCCATATCCTTTTTATATTATGTCGACCAGAACTGTACGCAGTGCTCTGAGTGTGGTCTAACCGAGGTTCGATACAGGTTTAGCATAACTTCACCTGTGTCCAATTCTGGGCACCACACTTTAGGCAGGGTGTGAAGGCTTTGGAGAGGGGGCAGAGGAGGTTTGCCAGAATGGTTTCAGGGATGAGGGATGTCAGTTACGTGGAGAGCCTGAGGAAGCTAGGAGTGTTCTCCTTGGAGCAGAGAAGGTTAAGTGAACATTTGATAGAGGTGTTCAAAATCATCAAGGATTTTGACAGAATAAATAAGGAGGACCAGTTTCCAGTGGCAGGAAGGTCAGTAACCAGAGGACACAGATTAGGGTAATTGGCAAAAGAACCAGAGGCGAGATGAGGAAACATTTCTTTACGCAGCGAGTTGTTGTGATCGGGAACGCGCTGCCTGAAAGGGCGGTGGGAGCAGATTCAATAGTAACTTTCAAACGGGAATTGGATAAATACTAAATTTGCAGGGCTGTGGGGAAAGAGCGGGGGGAGTGTGGCTGATTGGATTGCTTACCACAGAGCCGGCACAGGCACAATGGGCCGAATGGCCTCCTCCTGTGTTGTCCTAACTCACACCAAGTCCCGCTCACCCATCACCCACTGTGCTCGCTGCCCGTGTCCGAACTCACACCCAGTCCCGCTCACCCATCACCCACTGTGCTCGCTGCCCGTGTCCTAACTCGCACCCAGTCCCGCTCACGCATCACCCCCTGTGCTCGCTGCCCAGTGTCCTAACTCGCACCGAGTCCCGCTCACCCATCACCCCCTGTGCTCGCTGCCCCGTGTCCTAACTCGCACCCAGTCCCGCTCACCCATCACCCCCTGTGCTCGCTGCCCCGTGTCCTAACTCGCACCGAGTCCCGCTCACCCATCACCCCCTGTGCTCGCTGACCCGTGTCCTAACTCACACCCAGTCCCACTCACCCATCACCCCCTGTGCTCGCTGACCTACATTGGCTCCCGGTTAAGCAACACCTTGATTTCAAAATTCTCCATCCTTGTTTTCAAATCCCTCCATGGCCCTCGCCCCTCCCTATCTCTGTAATCTCATCCAGCCCACAACTCCTCTAATTCTGCCCTCCTGAGCATCCCTGATTATAATCGCTCCACCATTGGTGGCCGTGCCTTCTGTTACCTGGGCCCCAAGCTCTGGAACTCCCTCCCTAAACCTCTCCGCCTCTCTACCTCTCTTTCCTCTTTTAAGACGCTCTTTAAAACCTCCCTATTTGCTCAAGCTTTTGGTCACCTGCGCTAATTTCTTCTTATGCGGCTCAGTGTCAATTATTTTATTGCATAACTCTCCTGTGAAGCGCCTAGGGGCGTTTCACTACGTTAAAGGTGCTATATGGCATGTTGGTCTTCATAGCGAGGGGATTTGAGTACAGGGGCAGGGAGGTGTTGCTACAGTTATACAGGGCCTTGGTGAGGCCACACCTGGAGTATTGTGTACAGTTTTGGCCTCCTAACCTGAGGAAGGACATTCTTGCTATTGAGGGAGTGCAGCGAAGGTTCACCAGACTGATTCCCGGGATGGCGGTACTGACATATCAAGACAGACTGGATCAACTGGGCTTGTATTCACTGGAGTTCAGAAGAATGAGAGGGGACCTCATAGAAACGTTTAAAATTCTGACGGGTTTAGACAGGTTAGATGCAGGAAGAATGTTCTCGATGTTGGGGAAGTCCAGAACCAGGAGTCACAGTCTAAGGATAAGGGGTAAGCCATTTAGGACCGAGCTGAGGAGAAACTTCTTCACCCAGAGAGTGGTGAACCTGTGGAATTCTCTACCACAGAAAGTTGTTGAGGCCAATTCACTAAATATATTCAAAGAGGAGTTAGATGTAGTCCTTACTACTCGGGGGATCAAGGGGTATGGTGAGAAAGCAGGAATGGGGTACTGAAGTTGCATGTTCAGCCATGAACTCATTGAATGGTGGTGCAGGCTCGAAGGGCCGAATGGCCTACTCCTGCACCTATTTTCTATGTTTCTATATAAATACAAGTTTGTCTCATTTTACAATTCTAACCCGGTTAGATGTCCGGAGGTTATTTCCTTTCAGGGAGTGGTTGGCCATTGAGATAAGTTTGACGGTTTGTGTGTTGAGTGTGGATTGACTGCGGACATTGGGAAGGGAGCTGGACGGGTGCCTCAGTGTGAGCAATCGAGGGAGGGATAGAAAGTAGGTGGGTGTTTGGAGGGGAGAGGGGGGAGAAGGGGTCGACCCACAAGCCGTCAACGGGCATCACCTGCTGCACGGTTACCGAGGAAACGTTTAGCACTCGGTCCAGAAGCCCTTGCGGAGGTGTGACAGTGTCTGGGCTGCCTGCTGCTTGTTGGCAGGCGTGAATATTTCACACTGTGCGGGGAACACAACTCCTCCGCAGTGAGACCGGCCTGCCTCCTCCTTTACTGGGCCGCAGCACGACAATCAATTAGTCGCAGGAAGGTTATGGCGATGAAGATGAACTCCCATTTGGCGGATTATCCTGGGACAGTGTCAAATCGGCACTGGGCCCAGTGGATTTATATTGCTGTCTGTAGCCGTGCCGCCATTGCGTTTGCAATATTAAAGGTGATGCGCTTTTATCAAGGCAAGCGGTTTGGTTGATGAATAATGTGGAACCACTCCCCTTCCCAGCAGTCGATGAAGGACGGTAGCCACCATGCCATGGACACAGCTCAGTAATCCTCGCTCCCCTCACCGACACACGGTGGCAAGAGCACGGACAGTTAATGTGAAGAGACATTTAGGGCGGGATTTTCGGGCTTTGCTGATTTCGGGGCGGTAAAGTTTGCGCCTCAGTCAGCAATATTGGTCAGCTGGGTCCTGAGTGTGGGGCGGGGCACTAAGGCAGGCGCTACACACCGCTCTCAGGGCGCTAGGCCCGGCTGAGCAAGCGAAAATCCCCTGAGCTAAACAGCCGGCCTGGGAGCGCTCTGAGAGAGGCCTCGGGGAGAATAAAAACCTGAAAAAAAAACCCACCAAAAACATTTCCAATACACAGCCCACCCCACCACAACGTAAATCGCAAATAAAATTAAATTAAAAACCAACCACACTTACCTGAGGTGGACATTACTGTCCTCTCTGCGGTCGCTATAGGTCGGAACGGCCACTTTCACAGGCGGGCCCAGCAGGGGGCGCTGCGGGTTGGGCGGGAGTCACTAATCGAGTCGGTGTCGCAACCAAGGGGACGAGGCCCACCGGCTCGCCTCTCTCAGAGGGTAATGCTCCTCGCCCCGGCGATACTGGCCCCGAATGTCCCGGCGGGGCACTGGAAGCACCCCGCCCGCAAGTGCTTACTGCCACCATTGCCGCCACTCTGGGGCACAAACAGGGGCAGCAGAGGATCGAAAATCCAGCCCTTAGGGTGGCATTTATTGCCCGTCCCTAATTGCCCCTTGAGAAGGTGGTGGTGAGCCGCCTTCTTGAACCGCTGCAGTCCGTGTGGTGAAGGTGCTCCCACAGTGCTGTTAGGGAGGGAGTTCCAGGATTGTGACCCAGCGACGATGAAGGAACGGCCGATATATTTCCAAGTCGGGATGGTGTGTGACTGGGAGGGGAACGTGGAGGTGGTGGTGTTCCCATGCACCTGCTGCCCTTGTCCTTCTAGGGGGTAGAGGTCGCGGGTTTGGGAGGTGCTGCCGAAGAAGCCTTGGCGAGTTGCTGCAGTGCGTCTTGTAGATGGTGCACACTGCAGCCAGGGGGCGCCGGTGGTGGAGGGAGTGAATGTTGAAGGTGGTGGATGGGGGGGTCGATCAAGCGGCTGCTTTGTCCTGGATGGTGTCGAGCTTCTCGAGTGTTGTTGGAGCTGCACTCATCCAGGCAAGTGGAGAGTATTCCATCACACTCCTGACTTGTGTCTTGCAGATGGTGGAAAGGCTTTGGGGAGTCAGGAGGTGAGAGGGCAAATGGGCCTTGGTTTAACGTCTCGTCCGAAAGACGGAATGCAGACAGTGTATTAGGGAGGACAGGGATTGTATACACTTCTACCGTATTAATGATATCTGCTAAGCACTGCTGACTGACTAGCCTCAGCCTCCTGTAAGCTGCTTTTAAATAGATCTATTGAACTCTCATTAAACATGTTCCATTGTATTATTGATATTGGTGTACTCTCCGTGGATTCCTGATTGATATATTTATAACCCTTAAAACAGTTTCCTGGGCGATTAATTCTCTATTTCATGAGAGTGTGGTGCCATTTACATCAATAGCTCTCACAAGTAATAACAGCCTGACAAGGTTATACAGGAGATAGGGAGCCAACGGCAATCAGATCCATCTGCTTCCTGGCTTCCAGTTACCAGCCATGTTTACGAATGGCCCTTGTGGTTACATGGAACAGGCCACTCAGCCCCCCCGCTCCGTGCCGGGGTTTATGGTCCACACCAGCCCCCTCCCACCCCTCTCCATCTCACCCCATCACCATATCCTTCTATTCCTCTCTCCCTCATGTGTTTATCCAGCCTCCCCTTAAATACATCGATACTATTCACCTCAACCCCTCCCTGTGGCAGTGAGTTCCACATTCTCACCATTCCGAATGTAGACAATGTCCTTAAAGAAAGAAAGACTGGCATTTATATAGCGCCTTTTATGACCACCGATGTCTCAAAGCGCTTTACAACCAATGAAGTATTTTGGAGTATAGTCACTGTTGTAATGTGGGAAATGCGACAGCCAATTTGCGCACAGCAAGCTCCCACACACAGCAATGTGATAATGGCCAGATAATCTGTTTTAGTGATGTTGATTGAGGGATAAATATTGTCCTCAGGACACCGGGGAGAACTCCCCTGTTCTTCTTTGAAATAGTGCCATGGGATCTTTTATATCCACCTGAGAGAGCAGACAGGGCCTCGGTTTATCGTCTCATCCGAAAGATGGCACCTCCAACAGTGCAGTGCTCCCTCAGTACTGCCCCTCCGACAGTGCGGCACTCCCTCAGTACTGCCCCTCCAACAGTGCAGCACTCCCTCAGTACTGCCCCTCCGACATTGCGGCGCTCCCTCAGCACTGCCCCTCCGACAGTGCGGCGCTCCCTCAGTACTGCCCCTCCGACATTGCGGCGCTCCCTCAGCACTGCCCCTCCGACAGTACGGCACTCCCTCAGTACTGCCCCTCCGACATTGCGGTGCTCCCTCAGCACTGCCCCTCCGACAGTGCGGCGCTCCCTCATTACTGCCCCTCCGACAGTGCGGCGCTCCCTCAGTACTGCCCCTCCGACAGTGCGGCGCACCCTCAGTACTGCCCCTCCGACATTGCGGCGCTCCCTCAGCACTGCCCCTCCGACAGTGCGGCGCTCCCTCAGTACTGCCCCTCCGACATTGCGGCGCTCCCTCAGCACTGCCCCTCCGACAGTGCGGCGCTCCCTCAGTACTGCCCCTCCGACATTGCGGCGCTCCCTCAGCACTGCCCCTCCGACAGTACGGCACTCCCTCAGTACTGCCCCTCCGACATTGCGGCGCTCCCTCAGCACTGCCCCTCCGACAGTGCGGCGCTCCCTCAGTACTGCCCCTCCGACATTGCGGCGCTCCCTCAGCACTGCCCCTCCGACAGTGCGGCGCTCCCTCAGTACTGCCCCTCCGACAGTGCGGCGCTCCCTCATTACTGCCCCTCCGACAGTGCGGCGCTCCCTCAGTACTGCCCCTCCGACAGTGCGGCGCTCCCTCAGTACTGCCCCTCCGACAGTGCGGCGCTCCCTCAGTACTGCCCCTCCGACAGTGCAGCGCTCCCTCAGTACTGACCCTCCGACAGTTTGCCGCTCCCTCAGTACTGACCCTCCGACAGTGCGTCACTCCCTCAGTACTGCCCCTCCCACAGTGCAGCACTCCCTCAGTACTGCCCCTCTGACAGTGCGTCACTCCCTCAGTACTGACCCTCCGACAGTGGGGCACTCCCTCAGTACTGCCCCTCCGACAGTGTGGCACTCCCTCAGTACTGCCCCTCCGACAGTGCGGCATTCCCTCAGTACTGCCCCTCCGACAGTGCGTCACTCCCTCAGTACTGCACTGGGAGTGTTAGCCTGGATTTGTAGATATTGGTACAGTGATGAGGGCTTTTGGTGATGGAAGGGGGATGGATCTTATAACGTCCCACTCCCCAGGGTACCAGGAGCGCAGAGCGGATATCTGCGTATGCAAATATCCGGTGGGATCACTGTCCGGATTACCGATAGGCGCTGCCCCTGAGGGAACGATAAGTCATGGGATGTACCATAGAATCATAGAAATTCACAGCACAGAAGGAGGCCATTACCGCTCCAAATTCAGCAAAGCTAAAAATCTAGCCCTGGGTCTTCAGGAGGGTTTCATAAAGAGGGAGCAACATGGCCAGGCAAAGGTGGTGAGGGGGTGAAGTTTGAGAGGGTGGGCTCAAGATGGAAGAAGGATTTATCTGGCAATGGAGGGGCAGAGGGAGAAGGGAATGGGTAGGTGGTGTGGAGGGGTGCGTACTGTGCTAGCGGACCAGAGGAGATCGCGGGGATAGGGAGGGGCCAGGCTGTGAAGGGCAGTGGGTCTGAAGGTCGATTCCCTGGGGCACCGGAGACTGTGGAACAGGCAATGGGGCGATGGGTAATGGCCGATGGGCGATGGGGCGATGGGGCAATGGGCGATGGGGCGATGGGGCGATGGGCGATGGGGCGATGGGGCGATGGGCGATGTGGCGATGGGGCGATGGGCGATGGGGCGATGCGGCGATGGGGCGATGGGGCGATGGGCGATGGGGCGATGGGGCGATGGGCGATGGGGCGATGGGGCGATGGGGCGATGGGGCGATGCGGCGATGGGCGATGGGGCAATGCGGCGATGGGCGATGGGGCGATGGGGCGATGTGGCGATGGGCGATGGGGCGATGGGTGATGGGGCGATGGGCGATGGGCGATGGGGCGATGGGGCGATGGGCGATGGGCGATGTGGCGATGGGGCGATGGGGCGATGGGCGATGGGGCGATGGGCGATGGGGCGATGCGGCGATGGGCGATGGGATGATGCGGCGATGGGCGATGGGCGATGGAGCGATGGGGCGATGGGGTGATGGGCGATGGGGCGATGGGGCGATGGGCGATGGGGCGATGGGCGATGGGGCGATGGGGCGATGGGGCGATGGGCGATGGGGCGATGGGCGATGGGCGATGGAGCGATGGGGCGATGGGGCGATGGGCGATGGGGCGATGGGGCGATGGGGCGATGGGCGATGGGCGATGGGCGATGGAGCGATGGGGCGATGGGGCGATGGGCGATGGGGCGATGGGGCGATGGGGCGATGGAGCGATGGGGCGATGGGCGATGGGGCGATGGGGCGATGGGGCGATGGGCGATGGGGCGATGGGCGATGGGCGATGGGACGATGGGGTGCAGGTCTCAGTGCAGATTATCGGACACTGACTCACTCTGCGGGATTCACATTTACAACTTAAGCTTTTTTTTCATAACTCAATGGGAACGGAGCAAATTGGCGGGCAGGGAAAGAACATAACATAAGAACATAAGAACATAAGAATTAGGAACAGGAGTAGGCCATCTAGCCCCTCGAGCCTGCTCCGCCATTCAACAAGATCATGGCTGATCTGGCCATGGACTCAGCTCCACTTACCCGCCCGCTCCCCGTAACCCTTAATTCCCTTATTGGTTAAAAATCTATCTATCTGTGATTTGAATACATTCAATGAGCTAGCCTCAACTGCTTCCCTGGGAAGAGAATTCCAGATTCACAACCCTCTGGGAGAAGAAATTCCTTCTCAACTCGGTTTAAATTGGCTCCCCCGTATTTTGAGACTGTGCCCCCTAGTTCTAGTCTCCCCGACCAGTGGAAACAACCTCTCTACCTCTATCTTGTCTATCCCTTTCATTATTTTAAATGTTTCTATAAGATCACCTCTCATCCTTCTGAACTCTATCGAGTAAAGACCCAGTCTATTCAATCTATCATCATAAGGTAACCCCCTCATCTCCGGAATCAGCCTAGTGAATCGTCTCTGTACCCCCTCCAAAGCTAGTATATCCTTCCTTAACTAAGGTGACAAAACTGAACGCAGTACTCCAGGTGCGGCCTCACCAATATCCTGTACAGTTGCAGCAGGACCTCCCTGCTTTTGTACTCCATCCCTCTCGCAATGAAGGCCAACATTCCATTCGCCTTCCTGATTACCTGCTGCACCTGCAAACTAACTTTTTGGGATTCATGCACAAGGACCCCCAGGTCCCTCTGCACCGCAGCATGTTGTAATTTCTCCCCATTCAAATAATATTCCCTTTTACTGTTCTTTTTTCCAAGGTGGATGATCTCACACTTTCCAACATTGTATTCCATCTGCCAAACCTTAGCCCATTCGCTTAACCTATCTAAATCTCTTTGCAGCCTCTCTGTGTCCTCTACACAACCCGCTTTCCCACTAACCTTTGTGTCCTCTGCAAATTTTGTTACACTACACTCTGTCCCCTCTTCCAGGTCATCTATGTATATTGTAAACAGTTGTGGTCCCAGCACCGATCCCTGTGGCACACCACTAACCACCGATTTCCAACCCGAAAAGGACCCATTTATCCCGACTCTCTGCTTTCTGTTAGCCAGCCAATTCTCTATCCATGCTAATACATTTCCTCTGATTCCGCGTACCTTTATCTTCTGCAGTAACCTTTTGTATGGCACCTTATCGAATGCCTTTTGGAAATCTAAATACACCACATCCATCGGTACACCTCTATGCACCATGCTCATTATATCCTCAAAGAATTCCAGTAAATTAGTTAAACATGATTTCCCCTTCATGAATTCATGCTGCGTCTGCTTGATTGCACTATTCCTATCTAGATGTCCCGCTATTTCTTCCTTAATGATAGCTTCAAGCATTTTCCCCATTACAGATGTTGAACTAACCGGCCTATAGTTACCTGCCTTTTGCCTGCCCCCTTTTTTAAACAGAGGCGTTACATTAACTGCTTTCCAATCCACTGGTACCTCCCCAGAGTCCAGAGAATTTTGGTCGATTATAACGAAAGGTCAACTGCTCCATCAACTCTGCCCCACACACCAGGACACCTGGAGCACCGGATCTAGACACTTCCTCCTCCTCCCCCTCCTCCCCTCCTCCTCCTACTCTCCCCTCCGTCTCCTACCCTCCCCTCCCCCTCCTATCCTCCTCTCCCCCTCCTCCCCTTCCCTCCCCCTCCTCCCTCCCCCACCTCCCCATCCCTCCTACCCTCCCCTGCCCCTATCACCCCTCCTCCTACTTTCCGACCCCCATCTCCCCCACCCCTCCTGTCCTCTCCTCTCCCCCCCGCCATCTCGCCCTTCCCCCCATCTAACCCGCTCCCCCCCATCTCGCTCTTTCCCCCGCATCTCGCCCCTCCCCGCCCATCTCGCCCTCTACCCCCCATCTCTCCCTCTCCCCCCTCATCTCGTCCTCTCCCCCCAATCTCGCCCTCCCCGCCCCATCTCGCCCTCTCCCCCCATCTCGCCCTCCCTCCCCATCTCGCCCTCTCCCCCCATCTTGCCCTCTCCCCCCCATCTCGCCCTTTCCCCCCATCTCACCCTTCCCCCAATCTCATCCTCTCCCCCCCCATCTCGCCCTTCCCCCAATCTCATCCTCTCCCCCACATCTCGCCCCCCCATCTCGCCCTCCCCCTCCCATCTCGCCCTCTCCCCCCATCTCGCCGCCCCCATCTCGCCCTCTCCCCCTCATCTCGCCCTCCCCCGCCCCATCTCGCCCTCTCCCCCCATCTCGCCCTTTCCCCAATCTCATCCTCTCCCCCACATCTCGCCCCCACCTCCCATCTCGCCCTCTCCCCCCATCTCGCCGCCCCCTATCTCGTCCTCTTCCCCTCATCTCGCCCTCCCCCGCCCCATCTCGCCCTCTCCCCCCATCTCGCCCTTTCCCCAATCTCATCCTCTCCCCCACATCTCGCCCCCACCTCCCATCTCGCCCTCCCCCGCCCCATCTCGCCCTCTCCCCCCATCTCGCCCTCCCCCGCCCCATCTCGCCCTCTCCCCCCCATCTCGCCCTCTCCCCCCATCTCGCCTTTCCCCCATCTCACCCTCTCCCCCCCACCTTGCCCACCGCCCCCATCTCGCCCTCTCCCCCCCATCTCACCACCTCACCCTCTCCCCCCCATCTCGCCCTCCCCCCCCATCTCGGCCTTCCCCCCCCCATCTCGCCCTTCCCCCCCACCCATCTCGCCCTCTCCCCCCCCACCCCCCCCCCCCGCATCTAGCCCCCTCCCCGCCGCCCACCCCCCCTCCATGGAATCTCCTGGAAGGTGCAATAAACCATAACCACCCCATGGCCAATAAGGCAAAGAACTCTGCAACATTCCTGTCCGGCCCCCCTCAGACGATCACTACCACCCAGATGACCACACGGACCGTGGGTTGTCCAAAGACATGGACCGTCTCTATGACACGATCCCTGCCTCAGTCAGCGAGCGGTCCCGCTCCCTCTCGAAGGCAGCGAGTCCCCACTCACCGCACTAGCCCGCAACACATTCCCGAGGCTCCCTGCTCTAAATAAATACTTTTAATACAATATACAACGGGTTTAGTGGCAATATTATACATGTGCACATCATAGAAATAGAATCATAGAAATTTACAGCACGGAAGGAGGCCATTCGGCCCATCGTGTCCGTGCCGGCTGACAAAGAGCCACCCAGCCTAATCCCACTTTCCAGCTCTCGGTCCGTAGCCCTGTAGGTTACGGCACTTCAGGTGCACATCCAGGTACTTTTTAAATGTGGTGAGGGTTTCTGCCTCTAGCACCCTTTCAGGCAGTGAGTTCCAGACCCCCCTCTGGGTGAAGAAAGTTCCCCTCAATTCCCCTCTAAATCTCCCCCCAATTACTTTAAATCTATGCCCCCTGGTTGTTGACCCCTCTGTTAAGTGAAACAGGTCCTTCCTATCCAATCTATCCAGGCCCCTCATAATTTTATACACCTCAATCAGGTCTCCCCTCAGCCTCCTCTGTTCCAAAGAAAACAGACCCAGCCTATCCAATCTGTCCTCATAGCTAAAATTCTCCAGTCCAGGCAACATCCTCGTAAATCTCCTCTGTACCCTCTCTCGTGCAATCACATCTTTCCCGTAATGTGACCAGAACTGCACGCAGTACTCCAGCTGTAGTTTACACTGAGTTATTTAGGTGAAACACCAGCTTTATTGATGTCAGTCAAAGTATTTGAAAACTAACGTTTCTCATCGTGCCCTGACCTCTGTTGACCTTAGATCAATGGGCCACAGTTCACAGCTGCGGCTAACCTCCAACTGGCATCAATTACTGAAGTCACATCCCATAATAAGGCAGTACTACAGGAACGGCCCCAAGCCCTGGCCCCAAGGGCAGAATTTCAGTTTATCAAAGAAAGACTTGCATTTATATAGCGCCTCTCATGACCACCAGACGTCACAAAGCGCTTTACATCCAATGAACTACTTTTGGAGTGTAGTCACTGTTGTAGTGTGGGAAATACATCAGCCATTTTGCGCACAGCAAGCACCCACAAACAGAAATGTGATAATTAGCAGATAATGTGTTTTTGTGATGATTATTGAGGGATAAATATTGGCCCCAGGACACTGGGGATAACTCCCCTGCTCTTCTTCGAAATAGTGCCACGGGATCTTTAACATCCACCTGAGAGAGCAGACGGGGCCTCGGTTTAACGTCTCATCTGAAAGACAGCACCTCCGACAGTGCAGCACTCCCTCAGCACTGCACCTGAGTTTAAGCTTGGATTTTTGTGCTCAATTTTCTTGAAGTGAGACTTTGAACCCACAACCTTCTGACTCAGAGGCAAGTGTGCTGCCCACTGAGCCACGGCTGACCCTGTTTGAGAGTGTTTATGGTGTCTGGAACGGTGGATTGGGCTTTAATCAGACACCAGCTGGCAGCTCCTGTATCTGCACAAGACCCCCTTGGTTTTTGCCCAAGATCCTGTTCCCAATTAGACTTGAGGCTATAATCCAGGCTGACACTCCAGGGGCAGTGCTGAGGGAATGCTGCACTGTCGGAGAGGCAGTACTGAGGGAGCGCTGCACTGTCGGAGGGGCAGTACTGAGGGAGTGCCGCACTATTGGAGGGCCAGTACTGAGGGAGCAGCGCACTGTCGGAGGGGCAGTACTGAGGGAGTGCTGCACTGTTGGAGAGGCAGTACTGAGAGAGCGCTGCACTGTCGGAGGGGCAGTACTGAGGGAGCGCTGCACTGTCGGAGGGGCAGTACTGAGAGAGCGCTGCACTGTCGGAGGGGCAGTACTGAGGGAGTGCCGCACTATTGGAGGGCCAGTACTGAGGGAGCAGCGCACTGTCGGAAGGCCAGTACTGAGGGAGCAGCGCACTGTCGGAGGGGCAGTACTGAGGGAGCGCCGTACTATTGGAGGGGCAGTGCTGAGGGAGTGACGCACTGTCGGAGGGACAGTATTGAGCGAGTGCCCACAGTCTCAGAATAAGGGACCGGCCATTTAGGACTGAGATGAGGAGAAACTTCGTCACTCAGAGGGTGGTGAATCTTTGGAAGTCTCTGCCCCAGAGGGCTGTGGAGTCACACACACACAGCTTCTTTACCTACTAAGAACGTCTATTTCTACCTCTGTAACATCACCCGTCTCCGCCCTTGCCTCAGCTCATTCGCTGCTGAAGCCCTCATCCATGCCTTTGTTACCTCTAGACTTGACTATCCCAACGCACTCCTGGCCGGCCTCCCACATTCTACCCTGCGTAAACTAGAGGTGTTCCAAAACTCGACAATGTGTCCTAACTTGCACCAAGTCCCGCTCACCCATCACCCCCTGTGCTCACTGCCCCGTGTCCTAACTTGCACCAAGTCCCGCTCACCCATCACCCCCTGTGCTCACTGCCCCGTGTCCTAACTCGCACCCAGTCCTGCTCACCCATCACCCCCTGTGCTCGCTGACCTACATTGGCTCCCGGTTAAGCAACGCCTCGATTTCAAAATTCTCATCCTTGTTTACAAATCCCTCCGTAGTCCTCACCCCTCCCTATCTCTGTAATCGCCTCCAGCCCCACAACCCCCCGAGATGTCTGCGCTCCTCTAATTCTGCCCTTCTGAGCCTCCCTGATTATAATCGCTCAACCATCGGTGGCCGTGCCGTCTGTTGCCTGGGCCCCAAGCTCTGGAACTCCCTCCCTAAACCTCTCCGCCTCTCTACCTCTCTCTCCTCATTCAAGACGCTCCTTAAAACCTACCTCTTTGACCAAGCTTTTGGTCACCTGCCCTAATTTCTCCTTATGCGGCTCGGTGTCAAATTTTTTAGCTCATAATACTCCTGTGAAGCGTCTTGAAACGTTTCACTACATTAAAGGTGCTATATAAATACCAGTTGTTGTTGTTGAACAAAGCTTCTGAATCTTGACCTCCACCTTTCCTTCCAATAATCTTCAAACGCCTCCGTCAGTTGCCGCTTCCAGCAACCATTCAGAAGGTCTCAGTTCCATCAGTCACCTGCACTGATCGAGATGCAGGAAGATGATATTTTTCCTCAGAGTCATCATATTTTAAGCTGTTCCAATGTAGAATCTGCTTCAAATCAAAAAACGACCGAGATAGACATCTCGAACATGAAGACAATTATGCCGGAGGAAGTACCTATCTGTACCTCGACCACAAGATGGCAGGCTGCGTTCAGTAATGGATAGCTGAATATTCATGATAAAACAAGCAAAGAAATCGAGTTGAGACTAAAAGACACACAAACTTCACGTGGAGTGCAAAGGAATTTGCCGGGAGTCTGAAATGGAAACACTGAGGGCTGAGAACATTCGGCAGGTCAGGAAGCATCTGTGGAGTGGATTAGAATCGAAATGGGAGTCAACTGAAAGTAGATTGAACATATACAGTACACACCTCAAGCCGCTGGAGAAATACCACCAACAGTGTCTCCGCAAGATCCTGCAAATCCCCTGGGAGGACAGACGCACCAACATCAGTGTCCTCGATCAGGCCAGCATCTCCAGCATCGAAGCACTGACCACACTCGACCAGCTCCGCTGGGCAGGGCCACATTGTCCACATGCCCGACACAAGACTCCCAAAGCAAGCGCTCTACTCGGAACTCCCACACGGCAAGCGAGCCCCAGGTGGGCAGAGGAAATGTTTCAAGGACACCCTCAAAGCCTCCCTGATAAAATGCAACATCCCCACCGACACCTGGGAGTCCCTGGCCAAAGACCGCCCTAAGTGGAGGAAGAGCATCCGGGAGGGCGCTGAGCACCTCGAGTCTCGTCGCCGAGAGCGTGCAGAAAGCAAGCGCAGGCAGCGGAAGGAGCGTGCGGCAAATCAGTCCCACCCATCCTTTCCCTCAACCACTGTCTGTCCCACCTGTGACAGAGACTGTAATTCCCGTATTGGACTGTTCAGTCACCTGAGAACTCACTTTTAGAGTGGAAGCAAGTCTTCCTCGATTCCGAGGGACTGCCGATGATGGTGAGATCGAACACCTGATTTATCATTCAGCATCAGAGAGTGGCCCAGTGCTCCCCACCACAACACGGGGCAAACCGAGCCTTTCGCAAGGTCAGGGTGATTATTGACATCAGCCAATGAGATGCAGGAGGGGCGGGACGTGGTTTTCATTTACCCTTAAACTACAACAAACAGATTCTCCCGTGTACAGCCGGGTGATTGCTCCAAAAAGCGCCAGCAAGTGGAGGAGTCATATAAACACAAATTATGTTATTTTTTTAATTCATTCATGGATGAGGGCATCAGTTGGCAAAGCCAGCTGGTGCGGGGCTCTCAAACCCACAACAACAACACCAACCTGTATTTATATAGCGCCTTTAATGTAGTGAAATGTCCCAAGGCACTTCACAGGAGTCTTATGAGATAAAAAATTTGACACCGAGTAGAAATCAGGGCAGGTGACGGTAATGTACGCACCCTGTGAGTATGCTCACAGGCTGGAAGAGCTGTTGAGTTGGGAGTGGTTTAGCCAGTCACGTGATGTTCACAAGACTCAATAAAACCCCAGCCAGTTGGGTTCGGGGGATCCACGATGAGGCAGATGGTTGTGAGCCCGGTAGATGAACTGGTAATGTGTCGTGTGATTGTTAAACCTTTGCTGATAAACCAACTAGTTCTTAATAGCAATGTTTTGCTGTGAATTCTTAAGCAAAGAACCCATAAAGAAAATACATTACAGTGACCCAAAGCTTGGTCAAAGAAGTAGGTTTTAAGGAGCGTCTTGAAGGAGGAAAGAGAGTTGGAGAGGCGGAGAGGTTTAGGGAGGGAGTTCCAGAGCTTGGGGCCCAGGCAACAGAAGGCACGGCCACCGATGGTGGAGCGATTATAATCAGGGATTCTCAAGAGAGTAGAATTGGAGGAGTGCAGACATCTCGGGGGGTTGTGGGGCTGGAGGAGATTACAGAGATAGGGAGGGGCGAGGGCCATGGAGGGATTTGTAAATGAGGATGAGAATGTTGAAATCGAGGCGTTGCTTAACCGGGAGCCAATGTAGGTCAGCGAGCACAGGGGGTGATGGGTGAGTGGGACTCGGTGCGAGTTAGGACACGAGGCAGTGAGCACAGGGGGTGATGGGTGAGTGGGACTCGGTGCGAGTTAGGACACAGGGCAGCGAGCACGGGGGGTGATGGGTGAGTGGGACTCGGTGTGAGTTAGGACACGGGGCAGCGAGCACGGGGGTGATGGGTGAGCGGGACTTGGTGCGAGTTAGGACACGGGTCAGCAAACACAGAGGGTGATGGGTGATCGGGACATGCTGTGAGTTAGTGCACAGGTCATCGAGCACAGGGGGTGATGGGTGAGCGGGACTTGCTGCGAGTTAGGACATGTGGCAGCCGAGTTTTTGGATCACCTCTAATTTACCGGAGGCAAGAGTGCTATCCACTGAGCCAAGGTTGGCTCGAAGGGTGAAAAGTGGCCAGAGTTCTCGCCCCCGCAATACCTATCTAGCGCCCCTCCCCACCCCCTGTTGGGCGTACAGGTGTATGGACGGCAGGTGAGGAGAGGATAGACGTTTAGCACTGGTGCCTCCGAATGCCAACGCTCGCTGTTACGGTTCATGCCTGAGTAATGGTCAGCTGGACACGGTAGCGGAGGGCAACAGACGGCTCGAAGTGGCTCCAGCAAGGAGTCAACACCTTGAGGAAGGGAAGAGGAGAAGATGGATGGGGAAACTGAGAAAGGACCCAAAGATTACATCAAATGTACAGCACAGAAACGGGTCCACGGGTCCATGCCGGGGTTTATGCTCCACACCAGCCCCCTCCCACCCCTCTCCATCTCACCCCCTCACCATATCCTTCTATTCCTTTCTGCTTCATGTGTTTATATAGCTGTCCCTTAAATAAGAACATAACATAAGAAATAGGTGCAGGAGTCGGCCATTCAGCCCCTTGAGCTTCCTCTGCCATTCAATAAGATCATGGCTGATCTTGGCCTCAACACTTCCCCGCCCGATCCCCATATCCCTTGCTTCCCCTCGAGTCCAAAAATCTATCGCTCTCAGCCTTGAATATATTCAGAGACTCAGCATCCACAGCCCTCTGGGGCAGAGAATTCCAAAGATTCACCACCCTCTGAGTGAAGAAATTCCTCCTCATCTCAGTCCTAAATGGCCGACCCCTTATCCTGAGACTGTGACCCCTGGTTCTCGACTCCCCAGCCCGGGGGGGAAACACCCTCCCTGCATCGAATGTACAGCACAGAAACAGGCCATTGGGCCCCACGGGTCCGAGCCGGGGCTTATGCTCCACACACGCCCCCTCCCGCCCCTCTCCATCTCACCCCCTCACCATATCCTCCTATTCCTTTCTCCCTCGTGTGTTTATCCAGCTTCCCTTTGAATGTATCTCTGCTAGAAGCCGAGGGAAGTGTGGCCATGACAGAATTAGCAGACTCCGGGGAATAACTTGTGTCGGTGCCAGGTGACTCAGTGAAGAGGTTCTGTTCCAATTAACTCTTAACGTGTGAAGCGTCTGCGACTGAAAAGCAATGTAAAATACGCTGAACTGATTATCGCCATTGAGCAATGCAACAGCATCATCGAACAACTCAGCTCGGTCTCCTGCTCTAGCCCATCTCAGCAGGTCGCTCGCTCTGACCCCGATCTGGCAACGCCTCAATTTGTGGAGGCGAACGATCCCACGACACTGTTTCGAAGCAGCACAAGGGGAGTTCTCCTCGGTGTCCTGGGTGGACCCCTCAACCAACAGCAAAGACCAACCTGGGCATTAACTCGTAGGAGCTTGCTGTGTGAAAATTAACCGCCGCGCTTTCCCTGAATTACACCAGTGACCGCACTTCCGACGGTACTCTATCGGCTGGGGCGTTTTGGGACGTCCGGTGGCGAAATGCAAATGGGGGCGCTAACAGTCACAGGGCGGGAATTCCTGCACCGAGCGCGGTAATCCTGCCCCGTGACCTAAATTCGGGTCACGCCCCCACCCCCCGCCCCGGAGAGCAAGTGGGGCGTGAGCGGGGCGGAAGGAATCAGTGAGGGGGCGCAGCCCTATGTGGCGGGACTCGTAGCACTGCCGCGTAGACAGGGCCCGCCCCCTTCGTTAAAGGGGAGGGGCCAAGCTGCTGAACGTGTAGGACCCCGACCAGGAGCACCGGGGAGCGGGGTTGCCGTTACATCAGCCCGGCATTCAACTGGAGCGCCGGGCCGCAAGATCGTGACACAGACCCCGCGATCCACCAAGCAACGGGCCGTGGTTTGTTTTTTAAGCACCACCTCCCCTTTAACTCGCGTCCTGTGAGCGGGCCCACCTCCCCTTTAACTGGTGCCCCCCCCCCCCCCGCCCCCCACAAAGCGGCTGCTAACATCGCCCCGTGCAGCGTCGGTGGGATTTAGCAGGGATTGTTAGCGTGCACGCCTGGCCAAAGTGGGAGGCACAAACGCCCCGGATTTCTCTCCCTATCTTTCTAGACGAGGCAGTGGCCTGATTTATTTGTGCTCAGCTTTGCTTTGCGTTTCCCCAAAACAATCGCAGCACTCACTTCCTCCTTCGCTCTCGGCCTTGGATTATATTACACTCTGTAATCAGTCCCAGGTTATTCATTATTTTTCCATCTAAACCTACTGAAGCCCTCGATCAGGTTACTGCATCAGAGCCTGCTTTCCATTATCTAAAGTGAGCTGGCAAAACTCCAATTCATTTTAAATCAAGCCTGTGATTCCAACATCTCAATTAAACATCAGACCTGTTTATGGCGTATTTAAAACGCAGACACTTTTCAGCTCTCTGGCCCCCCGCCCCGGCCCCCCACCCACTCTCGTCCCCACAAACCCCCCTCGCCCATAAACCCCCACCCCTGCTCCCACCCAACCCCCTGACCCACTACCCACACCCCCTGTGGCCCCCCACACCTCAACCCGCCCTCACCCACACCCTCCCCTCGCCCACACAACCCCCCCACCTCTCACCCTCCCCCTCCCCCTCACCTACACATCTCGTCCGTCCCCCCCAACCACCTCCCCCTCTCTACCCCACTCACCCCCCCCTCCCTCGCCACCCCCCCACCCACTCCCCCTCGCCCAGAGACCTCTCTCCCACCTCCCACCTCCCTCACCTCTCACACCTCCCCTCCCACCTCTCAATCCCCCCCCTCGGCCCCCCACCCCCCCCACTCCCCCTCGCCCACAGCCCTCTCACCCACCTCCCACCTCCCTCACCTCTCACACCTCCCCTCCCACCTCTCAATCCCCCCCCTCAGCCCCCCCCCTCCCTCCCCACTCCCCCTCGCCCACAGCCCTCTCACCCACCTCCCACCTCCCTCACCTCTCACACCTCCCCTCCCACCTCTCAATCCCCCCCCTCGGCCCTCCCCCTCCCTCCCCACTCCCCCTCGCCCACAGCCCTCTCACCCACCTCCCACCTCCCTCACCTCTCACACCTCCCCTCCCACCTCTCAATCCCCCCCCTCAGCCCCCCCCCTCCCTCCCCACTCCCCCTCGCCCACAGCCCTCTCACCCACCTCCCACCTCCCTCACCTCTCACACCTCCCCTCCCACCTCTCAATCCCCCCCCTCGGCCCTCCCCCCCTCCCTCCCCACTCCCCCTCGCCCACAGCCCTCTCACCCACCTCCCACCTCTCACACCTCCCCTCCCACCTCTCAATCCCCCCCCCTCGGCCCTCCCCCTCCCTCCCCACTCCCCCTCGCCCACAGCCCTCTCTCCCAGCCCCCCACCCTCACCCCACCTCTCACCCCTCACCCCTACCTCCACCCCACACCCCGGGCCCTGTAGAGTTCGACAACGACTGCTTTTGTTTTAAAGCCTCGGTCCCCAGCTCTGTACCTGGGAGCTGTGCCTCAGCCAGGGCTGGAGTCGGTCCACACAGGGCTACGTCGGGGAGTGGACAGCAACAGAAGTTGGAGCCGAGTGCACCATCCATGCCAGCACAACGTTCTTCGTGATGCAACTCGAAGAGTCGGGCTGTGGGACTAATCGGATCACTCTCTCAAAAGGGCCGGCACAGACATGATGGGCCGAATGGCCTCCTTCTGTGCGGTGAGATTCCATGGGGCCAGAATTGCCCCTTTGAGAAAGGCCAGTACACTGCCTCCCCGCCCCCCACCGAAATTGCCCCCAGCGCCCGAAAACTTCTTTGCGGGCGCCACGCGATTATCGGCCCGGCGCAACGCAAGCCAATTACATCATCGCCGTGCGCGCTGACCCCTTTGCGCATGGCGGGGTTGCGAGGTTGCCACACGGCGACGAGCTTTGTGGTGACAGGGGCGTGCCGGCCGCTCTTAAAGGACGAGAGGGGCCACATTGCAGCGGAGGTCTGGGGGGGGGGGGGGCGAAGTGTGTTGGAGAGGCGGGCCTGGGGGCTCTGTGCCTCGGTGCGGGGAGTGTTCAGAGTGGGGGTGGACGGGTTGACTGTGCAGATGGTGGTTGGTGGATGTGGTGTGGTTGGCGTCACGGGGGCCTGGCTCCGGGGTGGCCGGGGCTGGGGGCTCGACATCCGGGGGTGTTCGGCATTTGGGAAGGATTCTGACGGGACGGGGCGGGTTGGGTGCGGGGGGAGTGTACCCAGTGTTGGGTGGGTCCGGAGCCGGGGTGGGGCGGGGGGGCACGGTCTTGGGATGGGGGGGGTGGGCTGTTTGGGGCTGGGATGGGGATAGACTTCTTCACTCGGGGAGTTGTTGGCCTGTGGGGCTCCCTGCCGCGGAGAGTTGTTGATGCCAGTTCATTGGGTGTGTTCGGGAGGGAGTTGGATGTGGTCCTTGCGGCTGGGGGGGGGGGGGCGTGGGGGGGGAGGTGCTGGGGTGGGTGATCAGCCATGATCTTGTTGAAGGGCCGAATGGCCTACTCCTGCACCTATGTTTCTATGTTTCTAAAGGGGAGGTGGCAGCCGCCATCTTTACTGTGTCGCACGACTTTTTCGGTCGGCCCGACAATGGCGGCTGCTGGTGCGGCCGGGCGGTCAACATACAACCCCCCCACCCCCCCCGCCCCGCCCCTTGGATGCCAGACCGCTGGCCCAGCCGACGCACTCCCTGGGGGCCAGCAAAGCGGTTGCAGTGTTCGCAGTGGCCCTCCCCTTTAAACGACAGGGAGGGACGTTGTGACGTATCAGAGTGACGCGGCACATCGCGCCCCGTTACCGTCCCACGCATTTTCTTTGCTCTAAGACCCCAATTCCGCGCATAATTCAAATTATGCGCCCCAAACCCAGCGTGGGGCAATTTCCCTCCCCCCCCCCCCCCCCCCCCCCCCATAACTCTATGAAACGCTTACCCCAACTCTGGGTCATCCCCAAAGTGCTTTACAGACAAAGGAATTTTTCTGCCTCATAATAATACTCCTATGAAACACCTTGGGGACATTGTACTATGTTAAAGGCGCTATATGAATGCAAGTTGTTGTTGTTGAATACTTTTCAGAGTGCAGTCACTGTTGTAATGTCGACAACGCGGCAGCCAAGTTCTGACAAGAAGCTCCCACAAACGACAGTGACAATTCAGTACTGAAGGAGCACCGCACTGTCGGAGGGGCAGTACTGAGGGAGTGCCGCACTGTCGGAGGGGCAGTACTGAGGGAGCACCGCACTGTCGGAGGGGCAGTACTGAGGGAGCGCCGCACTGTCGGAGGGGCAGTACTGAGGGAGCACCGCACTGTCGGAGGGGCAGTACTGAGAGAGCACAGCACTGTCGGAGGGGCAGTACTGAGAGAGCACAGCAGTGTCGGAGGGGCAGTACTGAGGGAGCACCGTACTGTCGGAGGGGCAGTACTGAGGGAGCACTGCACTGTCGGAGGGTCAGTGCTGAGGGAGCACCGCACTGTC